>NC_085842.1:223510345-223842845 GCF_035594765.1 Anolis carolinensis | reverse complement strand
CTTGGTATCTGTTGGGGTTTGGTTCCAGGACCCCCTGTGATTGCCCAAAATGTGGATACTCAATATCATTATATACAACGGTGTCGTAAAATGGTGTATTTTATATGAAATAGCAAAATCAAGGTTTGCCTTTTGGATTTTAAGGAATAGTTTCAAGTGGTGAATGGCAGACTCCATAGACACAAAATACTTGAATATGGAAGGCCAACTGTACTACTAATAGCATTCTAATTTAAAAAAAATAGTTTATACTTATGGGAGAAGAGAAGATAGGGAGAAATCCTAGCCTTTGTGATCTTCCACATAACATCATCTTTCACCCTTTCTGATATTGTTCAGCTATATGTGTCCAATTTTCATCTGTAAAATGTCAGAGGGAAAGCATACAATGTAAAACAAAGCAAATAAGACTCAGTGGAAAAAAGAGAGCAGAGAAGAGCTAACTGTGTAAGGAAACTCTAGAACCAGGTAGTGCCCTCTGAGAAGACTTTCCCTCCACATTATCACCACTAGATGGCCCTGTGATGATGGTGGGGCCAAGAAAAAGCCGAATGGCGATACCATGATATATCTTTCTCCATATCGTGCTGGTGATAGCTAAGGCAAGTGTGCTGTAGCATCTAATTCAGAATTCACTTGATAATATAGCCATGTTCTCCAGGAAAGTTATCTTTCAGGGCCAGAATTTGTCAGATGCTGTGGCAGAATAGATATTCATTTAAGCAGCCATTTCAATATATAGCTTGGCAGAATTTCAATATTTGCTTTGAAAATAGCATAGTCAAATTAAACATATTAACACAAAATACTTTTCTTGCTGAATATTTGGCACCCTTTTGTTTCCCTGCCATCTGCTGCTACTCATACAGTTGCTCACTGTCCTCATCCTTTATCCACTCTTCCAGTTCTTGCAAACAGATACTTTTATAAACCATTATAATACTTTTTCTAGCATTCAGGTCAGACTGACTGATCTGTAGTTGTATGAATCTTCTTGTTTGCCCTTTTTGAATAAAAGGACAGTCTTCTGCAGCCCTCTGGAGCCTCAGCTGTTCTCCAAGATTTTTCAGAAAATGACAAGTTATTTGAAGAAGAGTTTATCAGTATGATCCTACATTCCTCTCTCTGCATTATTTATACAGCCATTTAGTACAGGTTGAATATTCCTTATCTGAAATGCTTGGAACCAGAAATGTTTTTATTTTTTTTATTTTGGGATATCTGCATATATAAATATATGATTGGATATCTTGGAAATGGGATCCAAGTGTAAGCAATAAATTCACTGATGTTTCATATACTCCTTATACACATAGCACGAAGGTAATTTATGAAGACAGTCCCCAAGTTATGAACAAAATAGTTTCTATAGGTCTGTTCTTAAGTTGAATTTGTATGTAAGTTGGAATAGGTACACTTTTAAGTGTAACTCCAGCCAATTGTGTGTGTGTGTAAGCTTTCGGTTAACACCCTTGTGGTGTTTGTTTTGCTATCTGAGAATTGGATTTTGAAAATTTTGGCTTGTTGTATAAACAAGGATTGGTGATAAAGTGTCAGTGGAGACACCTTTTCTCCACGATAACAGGAATAGATTTTCCTTCCAAAGGGTAGATTTCTCTCACTTGCTGTTATTTCACCCCTGTTCTTCACTATGAGTCATTTGTAAGTTGGATGTTTGTGAGTTAAGAACTGCCTGTATGCAATACTTGTGATAATTTTGTGTATGAAACTAGGCTTGTGTACATTGAATCATCAGAATTCAAAGGTGACCTTTTCTCAGCCACCCAGATAGACAAATTTGAAATGTCTTGAATTTGGGAGTTTTGAATAAGAGATGCTCAACCTGTATCTCTCTGCTGCTATGTATTTCTCTCTCCTTCACTAGCAGAATTGGCAAGAATGTATGCCTCAAAACCTTTCAACTTCCAGGCCAATACGTTTGAGGTGATTTCCCCAAATATGTTTTGACAGTGTTATTGGTAACCAACTGAATAAGGAGAAAAGGGGACTAATCTGAGCTTTACTCTTCCTATTTGGGATCTGAAGAATCTTCTGGCTTGGGAAGATCAGCAGAAGTAACTGACAGAAGAAGATGGAAGGGGGGGGGAGTTTTTGAACTAAAGGAAAAGGAAAAAAGAGAACATCACAACTTCCCTGCCACGCCTAGTCACAACAATTTCTCAATTTGAATAACTGAGATGTTGACAGCATGAAATTACCAGTCACAGAGGAAGAAGCTATTCTGCTGGTAACCTCAATGCAGTAGAAATGTGATGATAAATGTACTCAGCATTACTGCTGTTTCCCTGTTGCTACTGCCATCTCTCCTGAACTTGTGCTAATTTTACAATCAAGATGAATTTGCAATTCAGAATACTTGCTCATCAGATGCCACAGAGGAATCCGAAGGTGACAGCAACATAACCATACTGCAAACAGAATTTGAAGATCACCTTGTCTTTCTAAAATTAAGGATTTAGACAAACAATTCCATGCAACTCATACATCCTGCATCTGTCTGTCCTCCCCATGCATAACATCCAGGTTGGAGGACAAACCTGAGGTTCACATCCATTTTCATCATTATGGTTTTTCCTTCTCCAAAAAACAAAATAAAAACCGTCCTTGCAGAATTTTTCATGAAGCCCCCCATCTAAATTGTTCTGTTAACTCTTTGCCAAACACACCTTTCAAAACGAAGCAGGGAAACCATTATTTCACTGAAAATTGTCATTTTCCTAAAGACATGAGACTCACAAAAACAATTATATCCTACCATTCTGAAATGATGGCATCTGAGTGGATTTGCATGATTAAATAGTCTCAAATTTTAAAATTGATCTCCCTAGCATACTTTTATTTTATATCAAGGATTGAGTCATTCGCTAAGTGATTATTCACAGCATGAAAATTTGGTTATTTAAGCATCCTCATTCCACTGGATAGCCTATAGGTTTACTACCTCTATGCGCCTCACCCAAAGTGCTTGCTGCTTCTTCAAAGAAACACTCTTTCTCCCAAACTACAAAAAAATGTGATTTTCGGATACATTGATCCTGTGATGGGACACCCGAGCCTTTGGGAAAACGATGGTTCTGGCTTTACTCGGGGGCTATCTGTATACCTTCTATTACGATCAAGACCCTTAACATACAGAGGCACTTTAGGCAAGGTGAAAGTTAACCAAAATGAGTTTACTGAAAATAGGAAGAACAAAGGGCTATCTCCACCTGGGACTATTGCAAGATAGCTTAAAGCAGTACATTATGAAAGGAGATTTTGCTGGTTGCTGTTATCTCTCTGGAATCTTTGAAAGTCTTTTGCCTCTGATGTAAAGCAATGGATTATAAAATGCAGTTTATAAGCTGTCTCAAGCTTCTACTTTGTGAAGCTTAGGCAGACCACAAGCTTCTGTTGTCTCTGGGACTGATGGTATGTGAATACTGCTAAAAGCAGAGTTTATTGCTAAGGATGCCTGTTTGGATCGCTAGGCTTAGGATTTCCAGACAAAAACCAGGCCTGTACAGTAGAGTCTCATTTATCCAAGCTAAATGGGCCGGCAGAAGCTTGGATAAGTGAGACTCTACTGCAGGGGTCCCCAAACTAAGGCCCGGGGGCCGGATGCAGCCCTCCAAGGTCATTTACCTGGCCCCCGCCCTCAGTTTTAGACTTAGGCTTGCCCAAAGTCTGAAATGACTTGAAGGCACACAAGAACAACAATCCTACTTAACTTGACTATCTCATTGGGCAGAAGCAGGCCCACACTTCCCATTGAAATCCTGATAGGTTTATATTGGTTAAAATTGTTTTTTAAATATTGTATTGTTCATTCATTTACTAATTATATACTATATATTAAATGTAATATTACTAATAATAATATGGTATAATGGTATAGTACAATATCTATATATATAAAAGAGTGATGGAATCACGGCAGCAGACAAAACAACAAAACTACAGGCCCTCCAACTTGGAAATTTGACAACACAACCCATCATCCACGCCTCTAGGTTGATACAACAAAAAGAAAAGAAAAATAAAGTCCTAATTAGAGGGAGAGGAATAATTTCTTTTATCCAATTGCTGCCAGTTAGAAAGCTCCTCCAACTTGGTCTCCTAGCAACCCAATCAAAAATAATAAAAAACACTAAAAATAATTAAAAACACTAAAAAAATTAATACAATAAAATACTGTAATAACATAAAATAACTAAAAATAATACAAGAAAACAATAAAATATAATAAATAAAAAGATAACTTACAATAAAATTAATTAAAAAATACAAATAACATCAAATAAAAATTACACAACAATTTTTAACCAATACCACCACCACTTTGCCACAGCAACGCGTGGCCGGGCACAGCTAGTAGTAATATATAATGCTAATATTGTGCTATGCTAATAATATAATATATTGTATATACATACAACTTGTAAGCCGCTCTGAGTCCCCTTTGGGGTGAGAGAGAATGGAGTCTAAATTTAACAAATAAATAAATAAATAAATAAATAAATAAATAAATGATTGTTCTTGGGGGGTTTTGTACTACAAATAAGTCATGTGCAGTGTGCATAGGAATTTGTTCATTTTTTTTTTCCAAATGATAATTCGGCCCCTCAACAATCTGAGGGACCATAAACTGGCCCTCCACTTTAAAAGTTTGAGGACCCCTGCTCTACTGTAATCTCTATACCTCTACTGTAGAAAAAAAGGAGGAGCTCTATACAGGCAAATGGAATGGACCAAGTAAGGCTGGCCTTTAGGGGGATTTTATGCTCTACCCCAAAAACTAATACAAATGGAGGTGTCTACACTATTGGGGAAACCTAAACAGAAGGAACTAAAGCAAAGGAGAGCCAAGACTTCACAGATCCCACAGAGTCTTCCTCAGGTAACAATTTAATCTATGTGGACAAATTGTTAGAGGATCTTTACTGAAAATAAACTGTAGCCTGAGGCTCACAGTGGGTCATGCTCATGAAGTGTAAACTATGCTTTAGTATCACACCTGAAATAACCCAAAAAAGTTTCAAGGTTTTTTAAAAACTATGTTAGCAGCCTTTGGCCTTTCACACTTTAGAGTATACAGCTATGAAGCCAATCATTCTGTGAATTACTACACTGAAAATGAAATCACTTGAAACATAGCCAGAAGCCATGAAGGAGGATGTCTTTAAAATTAGTTATTTGTCTCACTCTTGAAAAGAGAATGACCTTCGTATATGTGGTTTACATTTCTATTGCTTAATTCTTTATAGCAGTTCTACTGGATTGTCAATACCCAAACGTTGGCTTTATTATTTCACTGCACTTACCACATACTTTCTTTGTCTGAAGTGGAGAATAATTACCTTTTGGTAATAAAAGCCCATCCCAGCATAGACACATAAAATGGATTGAAAGCATGCATTTGCTTGCAGCTGAGTGTAGCTACAACCTGACAGCAAAATGAATATATTTTAAATCAATGAACCAAATATTTATAGCAATTGAATTCCTGGCTCTGCATGGAAATTAAGCAAAATTGCTATACAAAAGAGTCCCATGTGAATGTCTTATCCTTTGTCCTGCCAGTTGGTGGAGATTTGTTGTGGAGCCTCCACAACCAGCTCAGGTATATAGCACGTTTTGACTTCAAAAATACAATACTTTACTTCTTTCTACGCATGTGAATGATAGCAGCTTACTTCTGTGTGAGAAAACAAAGAGAGCTAAACTTCATCAAGGTGTCCCAAGACATTTTGTGGTCTAAGGCAGAGCAACAATTACAAACCTTTCCATGTCAAGTGGTATCACTGGGATGTACTGTTCTCCATCACAATCTCAAATGGACCTTGGGTAGTGCACAGTATCCAAAATGGGCCAAGCTATTTGATGTGCGAGGGAGAAAAACCAAAAGCATTTCTGGCCATTCCAAATACAGTAGAGTCTCACTTATCCAAGCTAAACGGGCCGGCAGAAGCTTGGATAAGCGGATATCTTGGATAATAAGGAGGGATTAAGGAAAAGCCTATTAAACATCAAATTAGGTTATGATTTTACAAATTAAGCACCAAAGCATCATGTTTTACAACAAATTTGACAGAAAAAGCAGTTCAATACGTAGTAATGTTATGTTGTAATTACTGTATTTACGAATTTAGCACCAAAATATCACGATATATTGAAAACATTGACTACAAAAATGGCTTGGATAATCTAGAAACTTGGATAAGCGAGGCTTGGATAAGTGAGATTCTACTGTATTAAAAATAGAGTATCAACATCAAATTTAAAAAAGTAATAAATGGCTGTTATTTCATGACATGTTAGCATGGTGATCTGTAGCAGTTCCCTCTCCCTGCTGAATGGTAGGTCCAATTCTGTCTTTGTGATTTCTTGTCCTCTTCCCATTAGTGTAGAGTTGGCCTAGGTAGATCCCCCACCTAGAAATTTGCTGATTTTATGTCAGGCCCAATGAGAAGAGAGTCAGGATTCAGAAGGCAGAGTTGGGAGCCGGTGGAAATTCTTGTTGCTCAGATAAAGTCCAAACCCGAACAGGAAATATTTATAGCCTCTGGTGTGATGACAGATGGTAAATAGACAGTCAGCCTTGTATAAGGGAACATTTTTCTTCTAAGGAAAACTAAGTATCTAAGTATCAACTAGGCTGAATCCGAGCACAGCTTCCAAGGCACCGAAGCTGGGCTTCAAAACCCAACATACCTCCTTTCTGTCTGTTCTGTTCTGTCTGTCGAAAATAACATTGTATGTTTGCCGTGTATGATCCACCCTGCGTCCCCTTGGGGAGATAGGGTGGAATATAAATAAAGTGTTATTATTATTATGTTATTATATTTATTTATTTATTTATTTATTTATTTATAGTATTTATATTCCGCCCTTCCCACCCCGAAGGGGACTCAGGGCAGATCACATTGTACACATATAAGGCAAACATTCAATGCCATATAACATAGAACAGAGACAGAGACAGACGCAGAGGCAATTTAAACCTTCTCCAGCTTCCAGCTACCCTCGTATGCTTGATGACAGCCACAGGGGGAGCAGCTGCTTCATCATCCAATGCAACGGCAACTTCCTCATTCCAACAGCGGCTGGGTGATTTTTATGGTGTCGTAAATTAGCCTCCCCACATATAAGTGGTACCTAAATTTCCTACTTGATAGATGCAACTATCTTTCGGGTTGCTTAGGTCAACAACGAGCAGGGGCTATATTTTTTATTTTAATTGTCGGGTGCTCACCCCGACACCCTCTAATAAGGATAGCAGTCATATTATTTGAATTTGTGTGATAATCTGAAATGATAGGAAGGCATAAGATTACATACCTCCACTTCTCCTGAGAATGTAGCACATTTAGGGGTCATCCACATGGACAGACCCACACATTCCTGTCTGTAGCCTTGACAATTTGTGGTGTTATTAAGATAAGATTCTGGAGTAGAGATGCATGGCCTCACTTAGCAAAATTGATTCAAAAGGGCTTCCATCTAAAGACACCTGACCACCACTACTAAGATTAAAGTCATAACATGGAGCATTTTCCCATTGTAGGACACCTGTAGGAATGAGGTACATAGTATCTTAGCTTACTAATATTGAAGTTTCTTCTTATTTTTTAAAAAAGTAATATGTAGAGGGTGGAAAAAAAGGATTCCCTGTGTGATGGTTCAAAATGTAGGCAATAATGAGTGAAAACCGGAAGAGAAAAAAATTGTGTGATGGGAGGACAGAACTTGAAATGGGATGATTGGAGATCTAATGGTATGATACTTTTTAATAAACAGACATTACCCAATGCTTCTCAGGGTCTATGTGATGAGGTCCTTAGATATCCTAACATCTTTTGTTTCTGCTACGTTTGTATGTATGTGATGCTTTTCTATATGTCTGTATATAATCTTACTTTGCATGTAGATGATCAAATATTACATTAGCTCAGTTAATTGATATAGACCAACCAGCTGCTTCCTGATTTCCAAAAGTTTTTTCCCCCAAGGAACAGCAGAAAGTAATGGGTTACAGACCCCTTTGAAAATCTCTCAGTTGTATTTCTCAAACAACTCATCTCTTCTAGCTGCCAAATGTAGAACTAATATGTTTTGTTTAGAATATTTTAAAAGTTTAAAGGGGGGAATTTAAGCAAATTTCAAGAGTACCATTTCACTTCATACTTCATCCCACCCTGAACTTAACATCTTTATTTGAACATATTTTTACTTTTTATTTTTACCTTCAAGCTTTGACCTTTACTGAACTGTGTCCTGTGTAGAACACTCTTAAGACCTTGCATTACATGACTATGTTTGTTCCTGAACTGTAAAGTTTTTGCCCCTAGCTACAAAAGTAGTGATTAAATTCACTTTGAAGGCCTTTCCCCTTTAGATGAATTGTTTAAACTGAAAAGTAAAATCACAATATGTTAAAATGTCAGCTTCTTACCACTTGAGATGCTACTTGTTGATATGGCATCATGTCTCTTCATTTTGACAAATATATCTTGTAGTGTGACTTCTATTTCTGCATAGAAAATACAGCTGGTACAGAGACACTAAACTATATTAATGTGGGGGACTGCTAGACAGAAGTCTCAAGGTCAGGTGTGGTGATGGTGCAACCTAGACATGGGGGTTGTTTACACTGAAAGATGATGTAATCATCTTGTACCTTCTGTGATCTGGGCACAAAACATTCTTGACAATTTGTGTTGAATGCTGTTCTTTTTGATGGCTGAGTTCTATAACCTTGCCTTTTATTCACAAATTTCTTGAAAATCCAGTTTTTTAGCATGTGACACTAGCCCTCTATGGAGTCCACTATGGAGTTCTGGGGAGGAGTTAATGGTGGGTGGAACATGTTGGTGGGAGGTGACCTGGACCAGGCGGTAACTTAATCAATCTTGCAATTAACTGATTATTTCCCAGTATGAATTGGGAGCTAGTTCTTTCTTTTCTGAGACATAGTAAAAAGTTTGAAATATGTATATTTATATGCATGGTGGAAAAGCAATAGCGGAGCAGCTATGGTCATGTAGCTGAAAATAATAGAAAGGATTTGAGATAGGGATTGCCCCATTACAGGTGAGATTGGTGGAGGAAATGTGTGGTCGGTTATGGTGATCTCACCACAATGTATATGATGTTCACCGGGTCAATCTGGGCTGGGAAAATGTGTGGGCATTTTATCAGTGTAGAAAAGTCCTGGAAAGTGTGTTCCAATCTCACAGTTCAGGCACAACAGAAATAGAAAGGTGTGAACATTGCCCACTATGATTGACATTCAATAGACTGGATTTAAAAAGCTTCTCTAATCTTCTGCTCTTACCTGGTCAATGAACAAATGCATTCTTCCTGCTCAACTGTAGACATCAGCATCTTATAAGGAACAGGTAACAATTGTCATTTTAATTACCGTCAAAATGTAGTTCAGTAATCTCCTTGTTTATGACAAAAGAATCGTATGACTTTAAAAGTCAAATGTGGGAGAAGCCAAATAGAGACTCATCCATACCAATTTAGGACTTCAGATACTTTACACTAAAAATATCTGTGAATTCCTCCCCTCTGTGCCATATTTCTGATACCGAGTTAGGATTAAAACATTCTTTTTTTTCCTGAGCGGGTCATGATTTTTCATAGAGACAAGTGCAATATGATCATCTTCATGCAGGGAACAGCTATACCAAATGAATATGTGTTTTGCAAATGAGAAAAATGTATTTCTATTGGTTTTGAAGAATACTTGCAAACTTCATATGTGGGATGATACAAATGTGAGGTTCAAAACATTCAAATGTAAGAGATAGTAAAAGTGGTAATTCAGTCTGTAGTGCTTTGAAGGTTTTGGGCTTCATCTCATAGAATTCACAATCGTTAGCCAAGCTGGCTGGGGCTTCTGGGAGTTGATGTCCAAAACATCTGGAGTCACATGATTTGTGAAGACCACAGCTCAAAAAGAGGTGGCAGCTCTCAAAAAGAGAAGCAGTAGGGCCAACAAAGCATAGATTCAAAAAGCTACAAGAGCTAACCAAATCAACCCCTTGCCATGCAGAAAGATATTATTAAAATGCTGCATCCAACCTCCTCCAAAGAAGGGGACTCTATAATCCTCTGAGGCAGTTTCTACTCTTGCACAGTTCTTACATTAAATATGTTCACCCCTAATGTTTAGGTGGAATATATTTACTTGTAATTTGAATTCATTGGCTTTTATTCTTGTCTCTGGGGTACAAGAAAACAAGCTTCTTTCATCTTCTACATGTCATCCTTTCATATACTTAAACAGGGCTATGTTATTACCTCTTATCTCTTCTTCAAGCTAAACACAATCCAGCTATTTAAGCAATTCCCCATAGGGGTTGGTTTCCAGTCCCTTCGGTCACCCTCCTCTAAACATGTACTAGCTTGTCAATGTTTTTCAACTGTGGTGCTCAGAATTGTGCAGAATATTCAAGGTGTGATCTATACAAAGTAGTGGTACATTCTGGACACATGTAGGCTAGAATTTCATTGGCTTTCATAGTTTTGTTCCTGTCTGTTTTCTGTCTCTTTTGGCAACACACCATTTTTGCTCAGTGGCCATACAACTATTTAGCTCTGAACTCAATCAGTATCCTCTGGTATTATTATTATTTTTTTACCTTTCAGGCAAGACAGAGCTCATTCTGAGCTTTAGGTATTTGTGACTTTCTCCTTTCAAGTAAAATACAACAAAATACAGAATCCACACAATAATCTTACTTTTATTGGCCAACCAAAATGCAGAAAATTCATTATACAAACATTCACAGCTTTTCTGGCGTCTTTGTCATATAAAGTTATACAGCAGAAGAGAAGTGATGATGTTAGAGTCACAGGCCTACATTTTGTCTTGGACATTGTTACTATCATCAATTAAGATGGTCTGGAGCAGTGGTTCTCAACAGGTGGTAAGCTGGCTGGGATTTCTGGGAGATAAAGTCGCGAACACCTGGAGGACCAAAGGTTGGGAACCGCTGGTCTAGAGAGATACCAATTGCCAAAAGTCAGTTGTCAATTTAGGGTAACCCTATGAATTTCCTAGGTTTTTGGGGGGTAAGGAATACTTAGACAAGGAATGATTGCTAGTTCATTCTTTTGAAATATAGTCTATAGGATCTAATATTAATTTGCGAGCTCCCACTCAACAACTAAGCATGAATGCTCAACTTCCAAGATTAGACAGGATCTAGTGCCTTTAGGGTGTTTAGGATTTTACACTAGTATAAATCACTAACAAAATCCTGACTCTGGTATACCTCACAACCTCTGAGCATGCCTGCCATAGATGTGGGTGAAACATCAGGAGATAATATTTCTGGAACATGGCCATACAGCCCGGAAAACACACAACAACCCTGACTCTGGTCTCTCTCTCTCTCTCTCTCTCTCTCTCTCTCTCTCTCTCTCTCTCTCTCTCTCTCTCTCTCTCTCTCTTTCTCTCTCTCTTCTCTCCCCCCCCCCACCCCATATCAGGAATGGGAGCTTCTGGGCTTTCTTTCTGTTTCTGTTTCTTTCTATATGATGTGAAAAAAGAGGGATCAATATGGCTGCCTGCCTTTTTTTTTTTACTCTCATTTGGGTGATGTAGCTATAGGGACTGCCATCGTTAGCAACTACACTTCCAAATTTGCTAGTAAACTGCTGGATGAAAGGACTGAGCTTGTTGCATCTGCCAGCTGTGGCAACAGATTCTGTCTCATGAATTCCAAGTTTGCAGACACAAAATCAGGATATCAACTGGAAATGTATGAGATAGTCATAATGAAACATTTTTCAGGTAAGGGTGCCAGGATCCTAATACAAACAAGTGTCACAAAGAGTGAATACACTTCTTATTCTCCTGTTAGTGAACTTTATCAGCATTGTGAGTTGTCTGACCAAGCCTGGAAATGTTAGCCCAAATACCATCACTCATGTTTTAATTTAGATTTTGTTCTTTACCATGTTCCAAAATACCTTAGGGCAGTTAACAACATTTATCCACTAATGTTAAGAAGGTCATTACATCTGCTTGTTCTTATGAATGGGAATGAAGATGCCTAATAACCAATAAAAACCCTGAAATATAACACTTTTTAAAAAAAATCCATTACATTTTGAAAGATATTTCAATATTACTTTTACACATTACATTATTTAATTTTTGTTTTAGGATTCCATGTCTCCCAAGCTATAATGAGTGTTGTTTTCTCTTTGAGTCTACAATATTGTAGGACACTTTAAGGAAGGAGCCATTAACTGAATGGAATTGTGTGCTGCCATCTTGTGGCTTTTCCAATTAGGAGTATTCAGTTCAATAAAGCTTGTCAGCATTATGGTTCAGAAGAATGTATCAAGTTTTAATTGTGTTTTTAAAAGCTTTATGTGATAATTAAAAATGACAACAACCTACAACCTTATACAACATGCATTAGAAGAAATCTGTATTGCATGATGCAGGGTTAAAGCCTGTGTATACTATTGGGAAATATAATTTCTAACTTTGTGCTGTTCTAATTTTATTGTCAAATGATAAGGTTGTCTTTCCCCTGTGTCTGGGGCTGAATAATAAAGTCTGCAGCAATTCAGGATCATTAATTAGAATATACTGTATGAGGTTAGAAGTTAGTAGTGGAATATGTTGCATTTGTAGTATGAATTAATCACGGATAATATGTTTAATAGGACAATTCCTTCCCAATCTTTATGTGAGCTATTTATTTCCTCATTTATAAAGATCTCTCTGGCAACTAGAATGTGTAGGTTAGATCCTTTCCACTCCCTCCCTGGCCCACCTTATATTCATATATTCATACAAAACTTTTAAAATGTTTTAAATCTGTTTCAACGTCTTCCTGAAATTGAATACAGTTTTTTATTTTATTATCTCATTGTTTTAAATTGGTTTTAGTAGGCTTCCCTGAGATCTTTAATATAGTACTACTACTACTACTACTACTACTAACAATAATTATAACAACAGCCACAACAGAGCAGTAACATGTTAGTTATGTACACTGTAATCATGGATGACTTTTCTCATTTCAGGATATTTGACATTTGAACATTGGACAAATAAAATCATTTACTCAAAGATCAATGCATATTTTGCAAAGAAAAAAGAGTATTCTACAAACACAAAAATGTATATTTGTATTAAAGCATGGCATTTTAAGAGAAAGACAATGTTTTCTGTGCAAATGACATTTTCACCAAAAAAAATCTCATTATGACCTTCCAAACCACAATGTGAAACATGTGATATGTGAAAGGATAATTTCTTACAAACAGAAACAACAAATTTGGGTGTTGTTGAAGTCTCCTTTGCTTGTTGTGCTTCAACACCCATGGAGAGACTGTTCTATCAGCAGCAGCTTAGTACTTCATGTCCACCATGACAATGATGGGGCTTTTCCAAATGGCAAACACACCTGTTTGTACAGTGGGAATTATACAAACAATTGTGGGTGGTTCAACAGATGTTAAAGGAATCATATTGTCGGGAAATTACAACATTTCAATAACATCCAAAAAGCTGAGGTCTTACAGAGATAATTACATACACTTCATTTTGACATATTTCCATTTTTGTAATAAGCTGAATGCCAAGCAGAGGATCATGAGTAATTTTTTCAGGATTAAAGCAATATATATCTGTGACCACATTAGGTGGGTTGAAATTCTCAGCAAGAGCACATAGCTTGAGTCATACCCTTACGAGACATTTTGTTTTGAGCTGAAACCAACTGACCAGGTAATCATAAAAGTTCATGCATTGCTCAAATTGATTGGAAATAGAAGGATATGTAAGTCTCTAACAAACTAGAGCCACTGTACCAGCTCATATTGTTTACCAATTTTTATGCTGAATGAATATTAGTCATAAAGTATTTGCAATGGTGAAAACATTCCTAGTGAACCACTTAGTGCCTCCTGGATGCTGTGATTCTTATAAAAACAGGGGGCTTTGGTTCTGATAAACCAGGGCACATGTTCATAAGTAAATTAATATTTTAAAAATTGTTTTTGGCATTACGAGATTTCAAGGTGATTCTGACTTCAACTAAGTCAGGTGAACCTGTAATGGAGTTTTCTTGGCAATATTTGTTCTAAAGGTGGTTGCTGTTGACTTTCTCTGAAGCTGAGAGAGTACAACTTGCATAAAATCACACAATGGGTTTTCATGGTTGAATGTGGATTTACTCCTTGGTCCCCCAGAGTCTGGCAATGACTTCATACCACAGTGCAATTATACCACTTTAACTGCCATTATTTATTTATTTATTTCGTGTCAAAAGCATTGGTACAGCAAATACATTTCAAATAATGGAAATAAAATTTAAAAAAAGAAAAGAAATCACAAGCAACTAAATAGTTTTGGACCAAAAGCGGGCAACAGCAACTGCATTGTCTGTAGCTTTAAACAACTCTTCCTCCGTACATGAGGCAGGGCATTGTGGGCAAGCATACATATGCTGAGTTGTTTGTTCAGCTCCACAGTCACACAAGGTGGAGGATTCCTCCAGGTAGTGCCACCTTGCCAAGTTGTCTTTTGATCTGCCCACTCCACTTCTGAGTCTGTTCAGGGACTTCCAAGTTGTCCATTCCTGGTTTGCCCCTGGAGGAAGACCCTCTTGGGGGGCCATCCAGTTAGAATTGCCTGGTTTAGCTGCCCAGAGGGACACCCTTGCTGTTGCTGGAGGAACATCAAGAGGAGTGGTGGTTCTCATGAAGCCCTTCCTTGATTTGAGTCTGGTGGGAGGAGGGTGATAGCCATGCAGTGGGTGGCTTTCACAATGTTCGACCTTTTTTCTCTCACCGTTAGCAGCAACTTCCCGTCGCACGTCAGGAGGGGCAATGCCAGCTAACTTGTAGAGTTTATCAACAGGTGTAGGTTTAAGGCATCCCGTGATGATTCTGCATGTTTCATTGAGTGCTATGTCCACCTGCTTTGCATGGGCAGACTGCCATTGAAACATTTAGTGATTCTATGAACTTTTGTTAGCAAAGTGTGCTTTAGACATTTGATGGGCAATTTTACTGAAAAGGGTTGTTTGTTGTTGTTTTTACCATTTCAACTACTACCTCCACCTAGCTCCAAAAACTCACAAAGAGAAAGTGAGGGATGTATCCAATTTATTATATTCACTCTACACTTTATTAAACTCTGAAATTATAGGACCACAGTTGTGACGTTAGCTTAGGAAAGGGGAAGATAAAGATATATTCCATTCAGATATTTAAAATGGGGCAGGGGCATACGTACTATGTTTTATATTGAATATTACTTAATCCTTAAAAAAATAGATATAGGAAATGAAGGTTTAAGGCTGATAATTTTAGGGAGGAAAAATAAATGATTTGTTTCAACAGAAGTCTATACTTTGTATTAAGCCAAAGTGGACTTAACTATGTGCTTCATGCAATTAGAAGAAGGGTTATTTTGTAGATTTATTTTGAAATGCAATTGTACAGCAACATTAGGCTAAGATTAATGATAACGTTTATCATGGCATATATTCAATAGAAACTAGGTTTTTCTTAGATGCAGTAGAGAACACTGACTGTAAAGCCCCATAGGCCAGGGGTATCAAAACTAAATAGGAATTTTATTTAGTTGGTTAGTTGAACTGATTTGATTTAACTGATTAGAGTGTATGGTTAATTGCTCTAAGATCATAGTTTGATTCTCATACAGACCAACTATTCCCTTAACTGTTTTTGTTTTTTGTCTGTCTGTTGTTGTTGTTACCATATCATTTACTTTTTAAAGAATGTAAAAATACATAAGGATGGGGAAAGGATTTCAGGTAACTGGAAATAAACACAACATAAAAATGGAAAGGTGAGATTTTCTCAAGTTTGTACGCTTTCTGGGGCCATGTAAGCTCCAAATGCCATGAAGTTAGCACAGCGTTGAATGAAAGACTTTTTGATATCCAGAGAAATCTGAGATGACAGTGATGTTGAGAATGTTTTCTGAACTTGGTGCTTCAAGAGAATTAGCTTTCTGGGTTGCTGTAAGTTTTCCGGGATGTATGGCCATGTTAGGGGCCCCTGGTGGCACAGTGCGTTAAAGCGCTGAGCTGCTGAACTTGCGGACCAAAAGGTGCCAGGTTCAAATCCCAGGAGCGGAATGAGCTCCTGCTGTTAGCCCCAGCTCCTGCCAACCTAGCAGTTCGAAAACATGCCAATGTGATTAGATCAATAGGTACCGCTCCGGCGGGAGGGTAACGGCGCTCCATGCAGTCATGCCAGCCACATGACCTTGGAGGTGTCTACGGACAACGCCGGCTCTTCGGCTTAGAAATGGAGATGAGCACCAACCCCCAGAGTCGGTCACGACTGGACTTAACGTCAGGGGAAAACCTTTACCTTTACCTATGACCATGTTCCAGTAGCATTCTCTCTTCAGAACCTCTGAAGATGCCAGCCACAGGTGCAGGCAAAACATTAGGAGAGAATGCTACTGGAATATAGCCATGCAGCCTTGAAAACTCACAGCAACCCAATGATTCCGGTCATGAAAGCCTTTGACAATACAATTAGCTTTCCCTTCCTTTTTTAATCAGTGTAGTCCAAAAATCTGGTGAGAAGACCTTTGGGTGAGGCTCCTGGTTGGCTGAAAATCATCATGAATTTTATGGAGATATTCATAGTGTCAAGCATGTCTAATGGACAGGTTGAGCAAATGCCATCAAAGTCATAGAAATCACAAGCCCTGCATATTCCTGTTCCAAGAGTTCATACAATCTGTACATTCATTTTATCCTGACCAGGTTTTGAGACTTCTGGTAAACCTACACTCTCTTAGGGCTGATATAAAAGACCTGTGTCCGGTATGAATTCTCCCAGAGTTAATGAGGAGTTGGAAGTTTTATCATTTACTGAAGAGACACAGTCCAAGAGGCAGGAAAGGTTTCAGGGCCTCCTCTCCCTGCTTGAAACCAGAGAATAGACCTCAAATATAGTCAAGTTGCGAAATTGGAGCCCATGTAGATCAGCTGCTGTGAGACTGAGCTTTACCCTGAGATGAATTCAACAAAATACTTGACTTGGTTTTCCAAACTTGGCATCTTTAGTACATAGATGTTACCATTTTAGTCTAACATAAAATTTCTACTACTCAAAATGTGGTGCATATTGCATAAATCTCATAGTGCAAATAGTTACAGTCAGCACCTTTTGGGGTACTTTGAATTAAACTTGCAAATTGATTTTCATAAAAGTGATGAATTGCCTTAGTGAAATTGCACAGTATTCTCTGTTTTAGAGTTATATAAAACCTTCTTATATAAAACTGTGTTTAAAACTCACACCAAGAATCTGGGAGAGGCATCGATTCCAGACTCATGAAAGTGTACCCTCTCTCTTTTCAGTATTCCATTTTAGCTGCAATTTTGGAGAAGCACAGTTACTTCTAATATAAATGATCTTATGTTCCATACTGCTCTCCCTCAGGTCCTTCCTGTTCTACTTTTTTGGCATGATGAATGTATTTGAAATAGAGAAATCCTTGACTCATCAAAGCAGCTTTGAGGGCTGCTTGGGGCAGAAATGCAGCCTACAGATTCAAATGTAAACAAATAAATTTTGAAATGTCAGTGCATGAAGTGTGAGAAAACCCATGACATCCCTGACTGACAGCATTGCCATCCCCTAATGCACAGCCATTAATGCAGCTTCACCTCTGCTGAAGTCCATCATCTCTCATAGCTACCAATAACTTGAAAGCAACCTAAGGCATCAAAGTACACTCAAAGAAACTGGCTCAAGTGACATGCTGTCAACAAGTGATTTTGCCATCTGTCTGTCTTTTTCTTCACCATTAACATCTTAGCATTTTGCCTAGCATTTGCATCTGTTTACATGGATTTCACATTTCCCCATAAGAAATGTGTTTAGCAGAGCATGACATCTGCATGAATACTCAGCTCTCCATTGATGGCATGTGCATTAGCAAAAGTGCACTGGGCATTGCTCACTGTAATTTGCAAAATACTATCAATTTTTCAATTTGCATGAGGCACGGTTCCTTCCAGATAAACACTGGCTCTCCAATTCTAATTTCTCCCATATACCCTGCAAAATCTCTATATGACTGTTGATGAAAAATTGTGTTCTCATTGTTGTTGTGTGACCACCTCTTTGCTGATATTTCTCATACTAAGAAAATAATTTGCGGTATTACATTTAGTCATTGGCTTTCCTCCACAATACAGCCAACATTTACAGTTCACATAAGCATGTACTCATATATTAAAGAACAGAGTCTTAAGAAGGCACCAAGAAAATTGCTCTCAGGAAGAAATACTACATAATGTTTTTAGTTGGTAAAGGCAAATACCCTTTGTTGTAATGTACAGATATTTGATGAATTTAGGAACCACGTACATTATTTTATCTTGATATCTGAAATATCAATTCCAAATACTTAATAGAAGGTTTGTGTCATGTAACTTTATCAGTTTTAGCAATATACAAACATAAGGGATACCAGTCAAGATAAATCCAATAATATTAGTGCAATAGGGTATCCAGAGTCACTGGATGAGGTACCAGAAAATTTCCTTTTATTTGCATTGTAAGGGAAGCAACCCAGTTCACATCTCCTTGATTAGTTTTGAGTTGGAACTGAGGTTGCAGTTTTTAAAAAAATGCAAAATTGATGTAGAAAATGAAATGGATATGTATCATGTATTCATTGATGATGAATAGATCTTTGCATAGAGATATACGAGGGCTATCCAGAAAGTAGGTTACGTTTTGGATTTTAAAAAGGACGAAGTATAGGAGAAATAATTTGCCATATGCAGCTGAAAGACACATCCCAAAACTACAATCTCATGTAATCCCCATTGAAATTTAGGCACATTTCATATAAATGAGTTTGAAAAGTACTGCTCCAGTAAATTCCCCGCTTGTGTCCTCAGCTCTTTCCCCTTCTCTCTGCCTGCAGCATAGCCAAAACACTGCGCTGCCAGCCACGCCCCCATTGTTGGAAACAGAGGAGAGAGGCGGCAAATTTACTGGGGCAGTACTTTTCAAACTCATTTATCTATGCTGTGACGCAGGCAGGAGAGCAAGCCAGCTGCTGCAATTAACTGCAATGGATCACTCTGACCAGGAGGTCATGAGTTCGAGCCCCGCTCGGAGCCTATGTTTGTTTGTCTTTGTTCTATGTTAAAAGGCATTGAATGTTTGCCTATACGTGTAATGTGATCCGCCCCGAGTCCCCTTTGGGGTGAGAAGGGCGGAATATAAATGCTGTAAATAAATAAATAAATAAATATATGAAACATGGCTAAATTTCAATGGGGATTACATGAGATTGTAGTTTTGGGATGTGTCTTTCAGCTACATATGGTAAATGATTTATCCTAGACTTTGTCCTTTTTAAAATCCAAAACGTAACCTACTTTCTGGATAGCCCTCGTATATTCATGGACTATTGCCTATCATCAACATGATAGGTAGAGTGCTATACCAGGTTTCTCTTTCTCTAGCCCACCATGAAAGAAATGTAAATGTAAGACTGAAATATAAGGAAATTATATGCATATGCAAATTGATTAACTGAATTTTTCCCTCAGCACACAAGCTGCTGTTGTTTCTCATTCCACATGATGTTGCTCCCCTGCTTCTACCATCACAGTTAAGGGAAATACCTAAAGCAGAATAATTACCAATAAAGACAGAGACCAAAACTACACCCCAAAACTATACTGGCTTTGTCAGTTCTTAACAAACAGACTTGTTTGATTTCAAATTGAGAGTGATTATCTTTGTGCAGCAGTGTCCTTTCTGTCGCAATGTGGCCTGCTGAGAAGACATAACTTGTGTAGCATTTTAGGAGAGTGATAAAAGGTTCTATTACATAACTGTGCTGTCAGCATAAAGATTTTTGTTAATGGGTATTACTAGCTTCCCAACAGTATTTATTGACTGCCATGAAGGTTTTGAGAGTGAAGGTCAGGGGAAGAGAACTGTAGTATATGAACCAACACTGGCTCAAGATACTTTACAACCAGAAGTGAAAAATAAGATTGAGGGTGGTGTCCTTTAGTAGACCTAAAAGCAATGGGATAGCTTAGGACAGTGGTTCTCAACCTGTGGGTCCCCAGATGTTTTGGCATTCAACTCCCAGAAATCCTAACAGCTAATAAACTGGCTGGGAGTTCTGGGAGTTGTAGACCAAAACACCTAGGGACCCACGGGTTGAGAACCACTGGCTTAGGGGATGCAGAGCAGATCCTATGTCATACAGCTCACTCTTCTCACAATCAGGTGTAAATCTTCAGATCCTGTTGAACTATGACTCCTCATCATTGAATGTATTACTCAGGGGCTCCTGTAAAACAACATCTGGAGAGCCATGTGTTTCCAACTCCTACCCCTCGTCTAAATTGCTAGTCCCATGTATAGGAGACCCATAAATCAATGTAACTTTTATAAATATTGTCTCATGAAGTCCCAATTGATTCAGTTGGCTTACTCAACTTGGGATGAACTGTTGGATTCAAGTCTCTGCTGCAATTCTCCAGCAGCTTTTGCCTGAGACAACCACCTTGCATTGCTTAATGATTAGGCCAGGCATAATAAGTACCAAGTGATAAAACAAGGTAGTCTCTTACTTGTTTCTAAGGAGGCTACGGGTCAAGAGAAGCGAATTTTACCAGTTTCACCAAATACAGTATTAACAGAGGTAATGATACAGTAGCCAACCATTGTACATATCGTTGAAACATACATGTCCTTCTTCTCCATTTTGAACCATCACGAAGCAGGAGTTGCATAGTTTATTATAGTGTAATTGAAAAACTATGTATGACAGTTATGGGTTGGATTCCGATTTAGGCATGCTTGGAATTGGTTGCTATTGTGTGCCTTCAAGTCATTTCTGACTTACAACAATTTTAAAACTGGGTAGTTCTTGGTCAGATTTGTTGCCTTGTTTTCATCTGAGGTTGTGAGAGTGTAACTTGACCAGATCAATCAAGTATAACTCAATGGCCAAACTGAACCCTATTTCATTCATGTCATAATCAAACAGTCAAATCACAACACCATGCTGGCTCTCTTGCTTAGGGCAAGGCTTTTGAAATCTGTTGGCATGCTGGAAACCTGACTAAACCATGAATGCAACCACTGTGATAAATATTATTAATTTTCACCCTGCTAGTATATACCATGTTTCCCCGAAAACAAGACACTGTCTTATATTTATTTTTCCTCAAGAAGACACACTATGGCTTATTTTCAGAGGATGTCTTATTTTTATTAAGTATGGTACAGCAATCTACATTTATTCAAATGTAGTTATCTTCTTCTGGAACATCGTCATAACTCTCCAAATCTGGAATTCCATTCTGAATTTCTTGCAACTCCATTTCCTTTAGAACCATTGGCCCCAATATTTCATGTCGAGTAATAGAGCTCTCATTAAATGAGCATCTCTTATCCATGTAACCTGCTCGGAGTGCATTAGCAACAACACTGTCAGTGATTTTCTCCCTTGTTGATGGAGCTTCCGACACCACTCTGGTCACCTCCGAGATAGCAGCTGTCACGATGGGGCAGATGAGAAGGGCTGCCAATCTTCTTTACTGCTCCATGCCAGTACGCTGCATAGCCACACCTATCACTATATCTTATATTTGGGGTATGGCTTATATTGTGCAAATGCTTAGAAATCCTGCTACGGCTTATTTAATGAGTATGTCTTATTTTCGGGGAAACAGGGTAGATATGGACAGAAACATGGGTGTAGGTATATAGATCCACAAATAGTTAGTTACACATTTATTTTGAATCTTGGTTTAGTTTTTTTTTATGTGTCAGAAAAATCATAGAATCTTAGAGTTGGAAGAGACCTCATAGGCCATCCAGTCCAACTCCCTGACAAGAAGCAGGAAATAAAGTCTCTCCCATTCCTCCCACTCCTTCTCCCAATGCTCCTGCTCTTTCATCCAGATCTTCTGAGCCATGGCACCTAACACATCTTCTCACTCCTGTCTCTCATGTTCCACTAAAAATGTAAGTTGTTCTCCAACTCCATTCCTCAGATTGAATTGGAACACTCCCAGTTAACAGTAATGGACAGAAATCCCATTATGTTACCCTGCTATGTGCTTTCAAGTCATGTCTGACCTATGGCAGCCCCAAGGCAAACTTTTCACCAGATTTTCTTGGCAATATCAGTTCATAGGGAGCTTGCCTTTGCCTTCCTCTGAGACTAACTTGCATGTGGTCTCCCACTAGGTTACCATGGTTGATCAGGGATTCAGATCCTGGTTTCCAGAGACTGAAACTCCATATACACTCTCATTATAATGCAGATTGAAACTTCTATATATACTGTTCATACTGACCATATAATGCAGTTCAGTCCGCATTATAATGGCGGTGTAGATGGGGCCATAGTCCAACATCAAACTGCTACACCTCTCCTGACAAATAGCAAATTGCAATCCTGACTATTACAACCTCACTACAACAAAAAAGTGAGAAGTTTTGATAACAAGTTACCAAAAAACATATTTCAAGTAACATGTTACTTTCAAGCTCTGGATAACAGTAGTCTTTCTGTCTGCCAGTTTGCACTCAATGGGATCTGAGTTCTGCTTATCCAGCTTTATACTGATTCTTAGGGGGTTTTTTTAAGTGACAAAAGAAATAAGTGAAGTGTTTTAAAGAACTCAAAACAACATCTTAGATGTTGATTTCTGTTAATTATTGACAAGACCCTGTCACTTGACCAGAAATTTACATCAAATTGCATCACCATATGTAAATCTGTTTTTTTCATTACTGGTGGAATTACTATTGCCCAATAATATATAGAAAAAGCTAGCATTTTGCCTCTAAGTGCTCAAAGACATAAAGTAAATGAGACGTGGCTATTGATTGTCTTTGGCCTACATTATCAGCTCAGGAACTATTAAGAAGGCTTTTATATCTTTTTTTTTCATGCATCATTTTCTCACACTATCTAATTAAGAGCGTCACTTAAACCATAATGTGCTAGTCTCTAGAAAGTGCATTTTTATGGCACTTAAATCTAGACTTGTGTGTGGAGGCCTATCCCAATCAGCCTAGATTTGCTTCTTTGTTATACTATAGTGTTTGTTGCCTTATCTCACTGTACAATGCAATAAAAGTGTGTCAGGAACTGTATGGCAGAATTGTTTGTTTAATTGTTTTCTTTATTGAGGTTTTTAAGTTTGTCAACTTTAAAAGAAAACTGGGAAGCCGCTTTTACTTTAATTGTGAAATGAACCATTGGTATTACTGTGAAAATCTATACTCGCCAGAACCAAAGCTGTCAATTGTGAGTATATCAAGTTGATGATAAAATGTATATGAACTTTTGGGAAAGATAGATCAATATTCCTCTTCACAAACTCTTGTTGCAGCACTTTCTTTGCAGAATCCAGAGAGAGGAATGCACTGTTGCATTAAAATGTAGAAAGTAGACGAGAGCACAAGTTTTACTCAGTTTCCTTTGAGGGAGATTAGACAGTTTTTTAAGTAAAGAAGTGACAGAAATATTTCCATGGGGTAGAAATGGCATTTTTTCGCTACAGTGTTCCCTCACTTATCACGAGGGTTACGTTCCAGGACCACTCGCAATAAGTGAAAATCCGCAAAGTAGGGACACTATATTTATTTTAATATTTATGCATTATTTTAGTAGTTATACACTATTTTAAGTCTTTATCAACTATTCGTGTGTTGATAAATCGCCTCCTTCTCCTCCTGTTGCTGCTTGGGTTCCTTTTCTCTCCCTTTGACTTCTACTTCCTCCCTTCCTTAGGCTGTAAATTGTATTTTTATTATTTATAATATTCTTTTAAAGTTTATTGAAAAACTGCAAAACAGCGAATCCGCAAAAAGTGAACTGCGAAGTAGTGAGGGAACACTGTATACTCATAAGAAAGCCATTCACCTGGACCCTGGGGCACCAGGTTATTGAAGATAAGTGTTTCAGGAATAAAGGCAGGAAAAATATTCATACTTTTTGTCATTTCTAACATTAAAAGATGATTCAGATTTCAGGTCACATTCTCACAGTATTGTCAACAGCCATACAAATTTTACATTTTAGGATTGTATTTTTAAAAATGTGATATGGTTGGTGCACAAAACTGTATTTTTTATTATTTAAACATCTACTATTTTATCTTTTGATTTTTGATTTTTTTAATTTACATTTTCACATTTCATAAAAGGATCAACAATAAAAAGCATTCAGTGGGTTAAACCATTGAGCTGCTGAACTTGCTGATCAGAAGGTTAGCGGTTCAAATCCGCAGGGTGGGGTGAGCCCCCGCTGTTAACCCCCACTTCTGCTAATCTAGCAGCTCACAAACATGCAAGTGTGGGAAGGTAATGGTGCTCCATGCAGTCATGCTGGCCACATGACCTTGGAGGTGTCTACAGACAATGCCGACTCTTTAGCTTAGAAATGGGGAAACCTTTATCTTTACCTTTTATACACACACATATGCATAAACATATACATTTTTGCATAAATTTTAAACATTTATACAAAATTTAGAAATGTTTTCCAGTCTTTGATAGAGTTGTTATGTGATTTTTCTTTGTTCATCACAGCTAATTTATCCATTTCCACTGTTCTAAAAGCTTTTACAGTAGTCTCACTTATCCAACTCGCTTACCCAACGTTCTGGATTATCCAATGCATTTTTGTAGTCAATGTTTTCAATATATCGTGATATTTTGGTGCTAAATTTGTAAATACAGTAATTACTACATAGCATTACTGCGTATTGAACTACTTTTTCTGCCAAATTTGTTGTATAACATGATGTTTTGGTGCTTAATTTGTAAAATCATAACCTAATTTGATGTTTAATAGGCTTTTCCTTACTCTCCTTATTATCCAACATATTTGTTTATCCAACGTTCTGCCGGCCCGTTTACGTTGGATAAGTGAGACTCTACTGTACTACTCTTCCTTCTATTATCAAAGGATCAGACTTCTTCCAATATATAGTGTCAATGCTGCATTGTGTATTAAAATATTATTGTGAAAAGAAAATATTTTTACTACAAAAGCTCCTGCATTAATTATTTTATTGATTATTATTTATTTTTACCGTATTTATACCATGCCTTTATCTACTCCAAAGGGGACTCAAAGTGGCTTACATATGACAATTATTCAATGCCTTAAACACATACAAAACATTAAGCTTAAAATAAATTGAATTAAAATTAATGCATATTGAACATTTAAAAACATTACATTTAATATTAAAATCACACCATACAAAAATCATAGTCTAAGGCTGTTCCGTAGTCATTGCACATATTCCAAATCTATTATTGCACTGCGCTATTTTCTGAAAGCCTGATCCCAAAGCCATATTTTTACTTTCCTTCTGAAGGCTAGGAGAGAAGGGGCTTCTCTGATCTCATTGGGGAGGGAGTTCCATAGCTGAGGGGCCACCACTAAGAAAGCCCTGTCTCTCATCCCCGTCAGTCATGCTTGCGAAGTAGGCGGGACTGAGAGCAGGACCTCTCCAGGTGATCTTAATCTCCGAGGTGATTCATAGGGGGAGAACAGGTAGGCTGGGCTGGAGATTTTCTCAAATATTCCCCCAAATATGAAAAACCATTATTAAAATGTGCAAACCTTTGCTGAATCTTACCCAGCAAGGAGAAAACAAAGGATATTGTTGTTTTTACATGCTAAAATGAAAGTAAGCTAGAATATATATATGGATTTGGGAACATATGGCAATGTTGCCAGGACTTACTCATGGGGTGGTATCATTTGTGTGTAAAAATGCCTTGTGCTATTTCCTGCTCATAGGGGCATCACATTATGTGCCTGTGGCCTATAGATTAGACAGAATAGAATTAGAAAGCATGCCTTTCCCATAATTTCCTAACAAGCTGGATGCATGACACTAATTGTATTGACTGGAAATCCCTAGAGTCTTTAAGCAGTATAATGTTTCATTAATATCGAGTAAAATACTTGAGGAATGGCATGTAGTTGCAGCAGGAGGACATCAGAGAAAATTGGGGCTTGGGAGGGCATCTTTCTCCAATGGCAGACAGCTTTTGCAGCTGTGCTCCCTGTAATCAGAGTTGCCATTTTACTTTTGCTGCCTACACTACTACTGTGCCCGTGTCCAGTGCAGTTACCCTACTCAAGAGGATGAACGTTCCAACATTTTGCAAATGAAAACTAGAACACAAGATGGCCAAAATGGCAAAATGTATTAGTGAGGAAGAATAAATAAGCTAGAGACCTCATCACATTAAGGCTGGGATTTACCATGCATTGTGGTGAATATGGCAGGGCCCGCCAGGGGGAGTGGGAAATCCTACTCCTTGCATCGCCTGGCTTCCCTCTTACCTCATCCCACTACGGGAAGCACGGCCACCCAGCTTTCCCCTGTTGTGTCCTATGCAACACAGGAAGCCTCCCATGTTGCCGCCATTGCCTCCTGTGATGCTTCCACTTCACCTGACACACAAAACCCCAAGTAGATCGATGTTGTACGATGGAAGCCAACAGGCTCCATGCCTCAAGCGAAGTGGAAGTGTCATAAGATGGGCAATCTTGCCCATGAGTTCATAGGAGAGGCTGAGTTTTCAAGGAACAGTAAGATTCTACCCCAATTGTCTTCTCCCACTCCTGAGTCATCTTATCTTTCCTGATTTAGCAAAGGTAGCCAATGATGTCTTGGAGCCTGCTCCCTTGTACTGTCTACCATGGTGATAGGGTTGACAAGGGCCTGATTCCTCCTCCTTTCCCTGTGTTGAGGCAGAGAACAGAGAAAAGCAGACCAGTTTTCATGCAGTTTGTTACTACTTTTCAACCTAAATCAAGTGCAAGCAAGCTCCTCTGACCAGAGAAAGGTTTAAGTGTCCCAGCTTTTGTGCACCTGCGAAGAGAAAAGGTTGAATTTCACAGGTCCTGTAAATTAGCAGTGAAACGAGCTAGCAATAGGTAACACCTGAGAACCTAGCCTATAAGGAGCTCAAGTGTTGCTGGCAGCCTCAGTTTTTGAAGCTGTGACCTCAGACTGTTGCTTATCTTGGATTCATGATCTCTGGACTTACTCTTGAACTCTGGGTCTCAGATTTTGGATTGATCATGGACTCTAGACTCTCTTGAATTTGCTTTTGACCTTGGAACAGACTATTGGCTTCTTTCATGTGTTAATCTGCTGTTATCTCTCAACTGGACTCTTTGATTTGACCTCAGACTGTTGAGGCTTGTGACAAGGACAATGGATCCTTCATGAGCCTGGAGAGGTGAGTCCCACAAACATATCTAACTGAGAACAAGGGGTGATAGGATTCATGGGTGGATCCTATAGTTGAAAACATTGGGTGCGGAGAGCAAGTTAATGGGCTTTCACAGGAGATGTACCATGAGATAATCTACTGATGGTTAATTCCAATTTATTATGCCCAATCTGTTTGTCAGAGGCTGTCATGAAATGACACCCCCCCCCCAGGTTGTGCTTCTGCATTCTCTCCCAGATTGGATCTGGGAGAGAACAGTTTGATTTATCTTTTTGGTTTTAGAGTAATAAGCAGGGATCCCTTGAGGTCATCCATCTGGGCTCCAATTTGAGTTCAATTGGCTGAGTCATTTCTAAAATGGAGTCACCTTATCCCAAAATGTCGAGATATCACAATCTTAATGCTTGCAGCATACATTAGGCAATCTTCCACAGCACCCCCTTCTTTTCCTTCTCTTTCTTCCTGGATAATATCTCAGATACATCAAATCAATATCAAGATATTCTAGAAGTATCCTTGGGCCTCACTTCACTTCACATGGATTTACTTCAGCAAAATGCCTTTGGAAAGCACACCAATATTAAGCTGCCAAACACCAAGCTCAAATTGTAGTCTCTTAGGTCCAAGCCAATTAGTCCACAAGCTTTCCTTACTTAAGCGAGTCACTAGCACCTTGGGATAAAGACAAAAACCATATGTAAATCACTGAAGCAGGACACTTAAATATCATTTGCCGTACACAAGCAAAATGAATTAGAGAGTAAATGTGAGTGTGACATTTTTGAGGCTAGTTCCTTCCCTCCCCATTTCTTTGCTTAGCTTATCACTTGTTCTTTCTGCTATTTAATCTCAGTTTGTTAGGCCAGAAGTGGTAAAAATGTGACCCTGGTTCATGCAATACCCCTGCCACCATTTTTTTCTACAAAAGCTCTCAGCTGTAAGAGATCTGCTCTCAGGTGCAGATGGTAGAAGCCTCAAAGGCTCATTATGTAGTAGTAATAGTAATAGTAATAGTAATAATAATAATAATAATAATAATAATAGATTTATATGCCACCCTATCTCTCCAGGGGGACTCAGGGTGACTTGTCATTGCCACTGTGACAAATGTTTATCATGTTCCGTGAATAAAATTGGTTGTCTCTGTGCCATTGCCTTAGATGTGACAGGATCAGAGCTAGTACAGCTCAACTACAGCACCATTTGATCTTGTTATGGCTAAGGTTTCACTTGTGCCACCTAAGGATATGGAGAAGCTGCCTGGAAGATGGATAGCTACTGGACATGGTTGGATTTGTGTTCTTTTTGGTTGTTGAAATCTGACTTGGCTGGAACAAAAGGCATGGTTCTCTTAAACATGGAGTTGTTCTAACTGCATGCAAAAAGATAGAGATGAAACAAACCCACAAGCTTGCTTGCATGACCAGGGACATTATTGTCTGCCTTCCAATATTAACTACTTGGGCAAGTTCTTCGAGCAAATAGAATCAGTTTCCATTTTGTTATACCTCATTTGGGGACAGAAATTTTCTTTGCTGCCCTGGTGGATGGCCCATGCTAGGAAATTAATTGGAGAAATAGAATCCTACAGATGTTCCTATATCTCTCTGTGGCATTTGATATCATCCATTTTGGTATCCCTCTGAATTACCTGGGTGAACAAGGTTGATTTTGCCAGTCTACTACAAATTATCCTGCAATCTTTCATTACATCCTAGACTCTCTTCAGGCCCAACACATATGCTTACATGCATGAGTGCATCTGTAGTTAAACCCTCCAATTTAGGAGATTAGATAAAAGCTCTGGCTGAACCTTGAAAAGCTGTTACCTGGTAGAAAAGATACCAGCAGGCTACGTTCTGATTCAACAGGTATCTTCATAAGGATATCAAATAATCAAGAACCCACTACCTTTGAACTGCATGAGAGATGTTTTTATCTGTTTTTATTCTTGTGTATTGCATTTTTGATATCATTTTAACTGAACTATTATTTAACATTTGTATAAATAATTTTTAAACATACTTTTAGATGTCTATGAGCTGCCTTGGATGCTGTTTATAGAGAAAAGCAGTCAGATGGATGCATTGATAGATAGGTGTCCTTATTTCTGTGATATATCTCAAGCATATATTGAAATTGGCTAAAGTCAGCAATGATTGAACTGTCCTGTGAGGGTAAACCCTTTACCATACAAAATCATTTTAGGGGGAAAATACTGTATTGGGGTTTTTTTTGTTTGCTTATGGTTATAATTGTTTCACGTGGTTCTGAATGACATATTACTTTAAAAATCAGAACATGAATGAACCTTAGCACCCACAGGCTTCCAAAATTTAGTTTTTGAAGTGATGTACACATATGCCTCTGTGTTTGCTCGATTTTGCAGAGGAGAACGAACACCTGCAATTCTCCCAGCAAAGTTTGGATTGACCTACCACCTTCCCATTATATCTGAAGACGTTGCAAGGTGACTAGTTCAGTGTGTGGAAATATTTGAGGGATATACGGGGCAAATGGCACGTCAAGACTGGCAGCCTTGGTGGAATTAACACTGAATGAGACAAGAATGAGAAAAGCAGAGGTGGAGAGGGTCATGCAAGGTCTGTCTTAGGCATGGGTCTGAATCTGGAAGCTAATGAGAAAGGGAGGATATGTGGAGAGAGAGGTGTCAGAATCTGAGTGAAGACTTCTAAGACAGCTGGCAAATGGCAGCTTTAGAGCAAGGGAAGGAGACAGCTGGGTTTTCTGCAGTGCACTATCAGGAGTGAGAAAAAAACAAAGAGAAGCCTGCAAAGCAGGCATTTACATATATGAGGGAATTTGATAGCCTTGAATGGGAAAAAAAACTCCACAACTCCACAGTCCGGTTCACATCTTCTTACCATAATCACGATAACTCACAATGCTGTGGCAGAAAGATCATAACCTTACCTCAGGTCCTATTTAGGTCCTTAATGAACTTCGATTAATGTGTCATATACCACTCGGTTCAGTTTAGAATAGCAATAACACTAACGTTATGCCAGCATCAACTTGACCAGCCATATTACAATAATGTTGCAAATTTGAAACTTAAGAGACAATTCGCAGGTCTTTTGTGAGGTGGTAAACACTTCAGGAATTGACCTTCCCACCTCTGTGCAACCAGATGAGGATTTGAAACCACCTTACCATACGAAGAATCAATATTACCACATCAGGAAAAGAAGCAGCTTTCTTGCAACTGAGGTGCAAACTTCTCATTTGTGAATGTTAGTACCTTAGAAACCAATTACAACCAGAGGAAGGATTATGTCTGCTCCCTTGCCCATGAATTCTAAGAGGTCTAGGTAGAACTGGTTTATAAATCACTGAATTTTCATCCTGATTCCTACAGATGTTTTGGGAGCAGAATATTGAATCAGTTCCCACATTGTTTTTGAATATATACCAGTCCTAGCTAATGGGGTGATATAAACATGATCTATACTGCTACAGCATTATTAATAAGACTACCTCAATATGTATGTGTATGTGTATGTGTACATATATATAGTCAGCCCAACATACATTTCCATAACACATAACACATCCTGCTACTTTATTGCATTCTGTGGAAAGGAAAATAATAATAATAATAATAATAATAATACAGTAGAGTCTCACTTGTCCAACATAAACGGGCCGGCAGAACGTTGGATAAGTGAATATGTTGGATAATAAGGAGAGATTAAGGAAAAGCCTATTAAACATCAAATTAGGTTATGATTTTACAAATTAAGCACCAAACATCATGTTATACAACAAATTTGACAGAAAAAGTAGTTCAATACTCAGTAATGCTATGTAGTAATTGCTGTATTACAAATTTAGCACCAAAATATCATGATGTTTTGAAAACATTGACTACAAAAATGCGTTTGATAATCCAGAACGTTGGATAAGTGAGACACTACTGTAATAATAATAATAATAATAATAATAATAATAATAATAATAATAATAATTCTTCTTACCTTCCTCTCCTTTTGGCTCGAGGTGGTTACAACATTGCTAATCATTTACACAATCATTTACAAATATTCTAAAAAAGACAAACATATTAAAATATATTATTAAGATATACAGAACAAAGATTAAACAAAAGACTCAAGTTTAAAATTTGTAATTAAAAGTAGCTGGGTAAACCTGCTGGAAGAGATAGGTCTTTAGATGGTTTTTTAACCATCTACAGTCTTGGAGCAGCCAATGAAAAGGTCCTCTGGGTGACAGTTGCCATCCCTCAGAGAACCTAAGTGTTTGGGGCGGATTGTATGGAAGAAAGCAATCCTGTACGTAACCTGGACCCAAACCACATAGGACTTTAAAGGTCAAAATCAACACTTTGTGCTTTGCCCAGAAACTAAAAGGCAGCCCTACCTCTGAAGTAACTTTAGTATAAGTATAACATGTACACTCGTGGATGTTCCTGTAACTAATCTGGCTGCCATATTTTAAACCAACTGGAGTTGCTGAATTTGGTGCAAAGATACCCAATGTAAATCTCATTGCAGAAATCCAACCTTGAGGTTACCAGCACATGCCCTACCAGCTTTAGGTTCTCTAAATCTAGGAAGGGGTGCAACTGATGTATTAGCCAAAAGTGATAGATAATAAGCACTCCTAACCATTATATGTACCTGGGCTGATATTTAGGGAGGCTCCCATGCTGCAAACACAATCATTCAGGGGAGTGTAACCTCATCCAGAACTGGTTGACACAGCTCCATCTCCATATTAGAACCCTTATAGAAAGCATCTCTGACTAAATTCAGTTTCATTTTGTTTTTCCTCATCCAACTCATTATCTCCTCCAGCCATTCATTCAGAGGAGACAATCTATCTTTAGCTGAGGCTGTTTCTGAGGGCACAGAGGAATATTTTTAGGTATCATTGGCATATTATCACACCTCCCCACTACTGTGGATGATCTCTCCCATTGATTTCATATAAATATTAAAAAGCATTGGGGATAGAATGGCCCCTTATGAGATGCCACATAACAGCTCCTTTTTTGAGGAGTAGCTATCCCCAAGCACTACCAAGGTAAGGTAAAGGTTTTCCCTGACATTAAGTCCAGTCATGTCTGACTCTGGGGGTTGGTGCTCATCTCCATTTCTAAGCCGAAGAGCCGGCGTTGTCCGTAGACACCTCCAAGATCATGTGGCCGGCATGACTGTATGGAGCGCCGTTACCTTCCTACCGGAACAGTACCTATTGATCTACTCACATTGGCATGTTTTCGAACTGCTAGGTTGGCAGGAGCTGGAGCTAACAGCGGCCACTCACGCCGCTCCCGAGGTTTGAACCTGGGACCTTTCGGTCTGCAAGTTCAGCAGCTCAGTGCTTTAATGCACTTCGCCATCGGGGCTCCTCAAGAGACAATCAAAAACAAAAAATCTAAACACAAAAGACAAATTATAAGACATTAATACAACAACACTTAACACACAGTGAATGGATGTATTTCCAATCGACTAAGATGATTAGTTAGCTAGTCCAGCAGCACTCTATTCCTATTAAGGGTAGATAAATCAGAATATTTGGAAAATGTGCTGAAGAAAGTTCTACGATCTGAGCTTATATAGTCCTCGATAGCTCTCTTCTCTGGTTCCTAAGACATCATCAGTCAGTCTTTGGGCTTTGTTTCCATGCGCTTAGGAAACGGAGCCCCACAGGAGCCCCATGGAGGATATCAGATAATGTAAAGGCATTTCTAGTAGTACTCTGTGGTGCTCCGTTTACTAAGTACATGAAAACTGAACCCAAATACCATCTTCAAGCAGCAGAAAGACAGAGAAAGGCACGGTAAGCACATGGGACGGCTGGCCATTCCTGAAGATGGGGAAAGATGGGAGGGAACGGTGTAAGATGGTTCCCTCAGCTTTTCTCCACTTTCTTCACTCTTGTCTGATGAGGTCCCTAGCCTCAAACCAAAAGCCTCCCATGTCAAATGTCAATTCCATAAGATTTGAGCCTAATATTTGAGCATAATATTCAGGTTAAAATATTATGAAGATTTCCATCATTATTACTCGTTTAGTGCACCCTAGCAATTGTAACTACCATTTTATTTAAACAGGTATAGAAGTGTTCAGTTCCAATTTTTTTCATAGCAATACTGTTGACAGCTAAACTAGAGAGTGCTTGAGGAAATATTTAAAAACATCCCAGGGAAGCATAGTTAAGATTTCTTTACAGCACTGACAGAGAACTTTTGGTGAGTATGAATTGTGGATGTGCAGGGTTTGAGCAGGGAGCAACCGACATCTGTCTGAGGGTTCCCCCAAGGCGAACTTAGTGAAGTAAAGAGCTCAGACTTCCACTGAGCTTCACATACTCTCAATGTTAGAAACATACTGGTAAAGTTTTGCTGCCTTTGCATTTCTCCCCCCCCCCTCTCTCTCTCACACACACACACACCAAGTCCCTAAGCAAAGGAGCAAAAGCTGTCCTTCTGCATATAAATAATGCAATAGTTTAGAAAATGAGAGACAACAAATAGCCCTTCTCCTATTAGATTTACAAAGCAAGCTGGAGGAAGATTAATTTTGCAGTGAAAGTTCCTTATGTTGAATAGTGAAATAATGCCCTGAGAAGCTCAAGACACAAATAGCATCACCTATCCAGTTATCAATTGGAACAGAAAATGCTTCAAGATTGGCAATGATTCAAAATAATATTTCCAAAATTCTTTTTCTTGTCTTTTTTTCAGATCCCCTCCCCCACATACAATTCAGCACCAAGATATAAGACATAGTTCACTGTGTGTACAGGCTCTGTGCCAGAACTTGTGTGATTATACCTGCTTTTATATATACAACTTCCATGGTTGGAGGTGGGATGTCACAGCACATCTGTCTATCTGTCATGAGAATATCTTGCCAGCATCCTTGATGCAAGTTCCCCACTTCTCTATTTGTACTGAAATTCATTTAGTCTGCTCCAAAAACAGTTTCCACAATCCCTGTGATATATACACATACACAGCCAATGTTTTATCAAATATCAGTCTGTTGCTTTGTGAGCATCAAATGCATGGAGAAAGATTGTAATGGGAAGGACACAATATTTTGAGGTGAGAATCTTATAGTTAAACCACATTTAGGGTCAAACTAAACATGAGATTTAATCTGCGTGTCTTTTTTTTAGTTTGCCAAAATCACATTTGGAGGTAGAGCTTGCCACAAACAACAAATATGATAGGCTAAACTATCCCTCTCCCACATCAACTTTTTTTTAGAATTCCATCAAATTTTACTACAGTAGAGTCACTTATCCAACATTCTGGATTATCCAACGCATTTTTGTAGTCAATGTTTTCAATACATCATGATATTTTGGTGCTAAATTAGTAAATACAGTAATTATTACATAGCATTACTGCATATTGAACTACTTTTTCTGTCAAATTTGTTGTATAACATGATGTTTTGGTGCTTAATTTGTAAAATCATAACCTAATTTGATGTTTAATAGGCTTCTTCTTAATCTCTCCTTATTATCCAACATATTCTCTTACCCAATGTTCTGCCAGCCCGTTTATGTTGGATAAGTGAGACTCTACTGTATTTGTAACAGGTGGAATACATCCATTTGGTGATGCAAGAATGTGCACATTTTGCCATAACCTCAAATGAGGGAACATACTCTACAATATTTCAGAGTTGAAAATCAGAACACATACAATCATCCCTTTACATTTGCAATTTTGACTTTGGCAGTCTTGATTTAAAATGTTGTCTTTAAGAATCTCCACTCACTTCTTAATTTGGTGAGCTTCAGATCAGCCCTGTGGTAGTTATATGGCATATGATCTGGGTTGACCTGGAGCATGGTCACCTTAAAGTCACCTTGTCCTGGACTTAACCTAAGTCAAGTGAAAGCCTGAATCCTGCCCCAAGATTTTGGATTTTTCTTGATGCAGGAACTATTTCCCCACCTGATCCAGCCACAACTAGCTTGACTGCTATGCTACATTCCCTAGGTTCCCAACCACAACATAACACTTACTTTCTTCTTAGTGCCGATGAAGAAGGAAGTAGTGAATTTCCGATATATGTTGTTTTGATTTTGTTGAGAACCCATCCTTAACATGTTTTTTTCTGCCTCTGAGTTCAAATTTTCTGTTAAAAAGTCATGACCTGGAATACAACTACTTTATTAACCTGTAGCTGCTTGTCAGAGCTGTTAGCTCCAACATCACCACCTTCACCTCTCCACTAAATTGTGGCACCATTGTAAATGGTACTGTTTAAGCAACTTCTTAAATGTAGAAGCTTATATATTATAAAATTGGTAGCCGAAATTTCAAAAAGAAAAAGCGAGGTGTTTTGGCTCTCAGCATCTGAGGGCCTAGTAACGTGAACACAAACTCTCATTCTTCAACAAGCTTTAAGTATCAAAAAAGGCTGCATGCTTTTACATGCGGGCATTTCTTCTTGGCTCAAAGATAAGGAGAAGTCATCTAGGTCAGATGGTACTTACTCCCATAGAATCATAGAATCATAGAATAGTAGAGTTGGAAGAGACCCCATGGGCCATCCAGTCCAACCCCCTGCCAAGAAGCAGGAAATCGCATTCAAAGCACCCCCGACAGATGGCCATCCAGCCTCTGCTTAAAAGCCTCCAAGGAAGGAGCCTCCACCACAGCCCGGGGGAGAGAGTTCCACTGTCGAACAGCCCTCACAGTGAGGAAGTTCTTCCTGATGTTCAGGTGGAATCTCCTTTCCTTTAATTTGAAGCCATTGTTCCGTGTCCTAGTCTGCAGGGCAGCAGAAAACAAGCTTGCTCCCTCCTCCCTATGACTTCCCTTCACGTATTTATACATGGCTATCATGTCTCCTCTCAGCCTTCTCTTCTGCAGGCTAAACATGCCCAGCTCTTTTAGCCGCTCCTCATAGGGCTTGTTCTCAAGACCCTTAATCATTTTAGTCGCCCTCCTCTGGACGCTTTCCAGCTTGTCAACATCTCCCTTCAACTGTGGTGCCCAGAATTGGGCGCAGTATTCCAGGTGTGGTCTGACCAAGGCAGAATAGAGGGGGAGCATGACTTCCCTGGATCTAGACGCTATTCCCCTATTGATGCAGGCCAGAATCCCGTTGGCTTTTTTAGCTGCTGCATCACATTGTTGGCTCATGTTTAACTTGTTGTCCACGAGGACTCCAAGGTCTTTTTCGCACACACTGCTGTCAAGCCAGGCATCGTCCCCCATTCTGTATCTTTGATTTCCATTTTTTCTGCCGAAATGAAGTATCTTGCATTTTTCCCTGTTGAACTTCATTTTGTTAGTTTCGGCCCATCTCTCTAGTCTGTCAAGATCGTTTTGAATTCTGCTCCTGTCTTCTGGAGTGTTAGCTATCCCTCCCAGTTTGGTGTCGTCTGCAAACTTGATGGTCGTGCCTTCTAACCCTTTGTCTAAGTCGTTAATAAAGATGTTGAACAGAACCGGGCCCAGGACAGAGCCCTGCGGCACTCCACTTGTCACTTCTTTCCATGAATTGGTGAGCACCCTTTGGGTTCGTTCGCTTAGCCAATTGCAGATCCACCTAACCATAGTTTTGTCTAGCCCACATTTTACTAGTTTATTTGCCAGAAGGTCGTGAGGGACTTTGTCGAAGGCCTTACTGAAATCCAGGTAGGCTACATCCACAGCATTCCCTGTATCGACCCAACTCATAACTCTATCGAAAAAAGAGATCAGATTAGTCTGGCATGACTTGTTTTTTGTAAATCCGTGTTGACTATTAGCAATGACCGCATTTGTTTCTAAGTGTTCGCAGACCACGTCCTTAATGATCTTTTCCAGAATCTTGCCTGGTATCGATGTGAGGCTGACCGGACGGTAATTGTTTGGGTTCTGAACAAACCAGACATACATATATTCTGATCTTTGTAAAACAGAAAATCCAAGAAGCAAAAAAATTACATGATTTTGCTACAGCTTCAAGACAAAAAACAGAAGACAAAAAGAGTAAAAAGAAACAAAAACAAAAAAAACCCAAGACTATGTTCTTCCTTCACAGAATAAATGGAATAATGATTAACAGTGCTGGAGAATGTATTTAATAAAAGAAGGTTTTTAGAAGAAATATAAGCTTTTCTGGTTTTGCCATGTTATGTTTTAGGCAGTGATGATGAATCTATGCTGAAATGGCTGAAGGACATGCTGCAATAGATTTTCAATGTCAGAAGAGAGTTCTGGAGTGGATAAATATCATCAGCATAAGGATGAAAGTGAAAACCATACAAACTTATAAGATTACCAAAAAAGCACATAAAGAGGAAAAAAGCAAGGGCCCATAACAAAACCCTGTAGAACTACACCTGAAAGAGGAAAATGAAGATGATGCATGACCTGTAGCCACCACATTAAATTACCGACCTGAGAGGTGAGATGTGAGCCAACTGAGGACTGATAAATAATTCCTGGGTCATGAAGTGAATCCAACAAAAGAGTATGATCTGCTGTGTCAAAGACTGCAGAGAGATCAAGGAGAATAAGGACCAAATAATGGTTTTTTGACTTGGCCTGATGAAAATTTTCATAAAAGTTGTCTCTAGAGTACAGAGAGCAAATCTGGATTTAAAAGGATCAATGACAGAAACAGGGAAAAGTTGACGCACCATAACTAAACAATAGCATGTTCCAAAACAGAGTTGGTTCTCGCAGAAGCAGAGGAAGCAGGAGGACATTTTTGCTCCCTGGCTTCAGGTAGGACTTGGCTAAGATTTGGCTAAGATTTTAAACTGAGTTTGGGCTTGGCTCCTGTGGTCAAAGTCTAACTGTTGTGTGACTGTTGTGTTGAAAGAGAGCCAGGTACTTAAGTTGATTGACAGCAGGCATTGTCCCCTGTTAATTGAGTTTCTGGGAAAGCTTTATTTGCCAGTGTGAGTTTCTGCCAGAGCCTGATCCCAGAAGGGCACCTTTACTAACTATCCTTTGCAGTACATACAGGAAAGAAAGCAACATAAACAAATACACAAAGAGGTGGTTTGTTGCAGTCTGCACATAAAGTGCGTGCATATTACTTAACTGTACAAAGATCCCACTTGGCCACCACGCTCACCAAGAGATGCAACAAAAGCAAAACATTCCCATCACATGCACCAGCTGTGGCATGTTCCGCTTTTTCACACAAAAACTAGACAACTACATCTGCTCCAAATGCAAACAGATGACTCTGATGGAGCAGAGGATCCAACAGCTCGAGCACCGTATTAAGACCCTTAAGGACATTCAGGCACTCGAGCTCTTCTTGGACACTGCACAACACGCTGCTGTAGATCAGCAGCCTGCATCACACCAACACCACCAAGACCATGATCAGGAACCTTATGGGGAGATCAACTCAAAGGTAGACAACCCTCAGGCTTGGAAGGAGGTCACCCATAGAAGGAGACGCAGGACCAGGCAGCCTCCGCAGAACTCCTCTGCTCAGCTGCATTTACACAACAGATTTGAAATTCTTACATCATTAACATACAATCAGGAAACACATCTTGTGGAGGACCACAGTTTCTTAGATACCACTCAGTGGACCATCCTGGATCAATGCGCAGGGGATAGCCCTGACGGGGACAGTGCATCACCACAGTCACACTTATGTAATCATGCAAATGCTCCATCCCCAATCATAGACCAGGAGCAACAGGAACATCCTTGGGAGAGTAATGGGCTCTCGGATGTATCTCAATGGATTGTCATTGATGAATGCACTGGGGATGTTGAGGAGGAGGACAACACTTTACACCTACATGATTCACTTCAACAGGAACACTCTTCAGGGGACATACACACTGTCTTGCACAAAAGGGACCCTGTCAATCCTCAAAGGAAACAGGTCTTGGTAGTAGGTGACTCCCTCCTTAGAGGAACGGAAGCCATCATTTCCAGACCGGATGGGATGGCTCGAGAAACATGCTGCCTCCCGGGGGCAAAAATACACCATATCACTCAGAGGCTCAGCAGGCTCCTAAAGCCCCATCACCCTCCCCACCTTATGTTGATTCATGTAGGTACCAATGACACCGCTAGGCATACTTTTCAAAAGATCACAAATGATTTTCGAGCTCTGGGAACAAAGCTAAAACTGTATAATGTACATGTGATCTTTTCATCCCTCCTCCCCGTTGTAGGACATGGCTCTACAAGGGCCGGAAAAATAGTACAGGTCAATAACTGGCTCAGAAAATGGTGTCAAGAGGAGCATTTTGGCTTCCTTGACCATGGTCTACTCTTCCAAGAGGATGGACTACTGGCAAGCGATGGGGTGCATCTCACACAAGTAGGAAAACATCTTTTTGCACACAGACTCACAAACCTCATCAGGCGCACTTTAAACTAAATCCACTGGGGGAGGGGAACAACAGCCTGGCGAACACTATATTACCCACGACCACAGGGAACCGCCGTAAGGCTAAACGGAGGGCTGCACAAACACAGCAAGGACCAAGTACAGAGAGCACAATAATCCCAAATAAACAGTTCGAGGGGAGGTCACAGGGGCTTACATGTCTTTACACTAATGCTCAGAGCATGGGAAATAAGCAAGACGAACTCCAACTCCTAGCACAGCACCACACATACGATGTCATAGGCATCACTGAAACCTGGTGGGATGACTCCCATCACTGGAATTTAACCATTGAGGGCTATAACCTCTTTCACAGAAATAGAACAAAGGGGAGAGGAGGGGGAGTAGCTTTATATGTCAAAAACAGTTACGTTGCAGAAGAAATGCAAGACTGTAATCCGGGAAACCAGCTTGAAAGCATCTGGATAAGAATCAAGGGAACCGGGACTCAAAAAGATCTTGTTGTGGGTGTCTACTACAGACCTCCGAGTCAGGATGAAGGACTTGATGAAGCCTTCTGTCAACAGCTGACCAAACAGGCACAAAGAAGAGATATAGTAGTCATGGGCGATTTCAATTATCCCGATATCTGCTGGAAAACAAACTCAGCCAAGAGTACAAAGTCCAACAAATTCCTCACTTGCCTTGCAGATAATTTTATGGTCCAGAAGGTAGAAGAGGCAACAAGGGGATCAGCAACTCTTGATCTAATCTTAACAAATGTGGAAGACCTGATCAATACAGTTGAAGTGGTTGGATCCTTAGGGGCAAGTGACCATGTGCTCCTGCAGTTTGCAATACAAAGGAATGCTGAAACTAAGACAAGTCAAACACGCATTCTGGACTTTAAGAGAGCTGACTTCCAAAAAATGAAGGAATTACTGAGCGGCATTCCATGGACGCCGATATTAAAAAACAAGGGAGTTAAGGATGGATGGGAGTTTTTCAAAAGTGAAATACTCAAGGCGCAAATGCAAACAGTGCCAACAAAGAAGAAAAATAAGACAAGTGCAAAGAAGCCAGAATGGATGTCCAAAGAACTTCTAACTGAGCTAAAGCTCAAAAGTGACATGCACAAGAAGTGGAAAAGGGGAGAAATCACCAAACAAGAATTCAAACGTATAGCCAACACCTGTAGGGAAAAGGTTCGCAAGGCTAAAGCGCAAAATGAGCTCAGGCTTGCCAGGGACATAAAAAACAACAAAAAAGGTTTTTTTGCTTATGTTGGTAGAAAAAGGAAGAAAAAGGAGGCGATAGGGCCACTGCAAGGAGTAGATGGGGTGATGGTGACAGGGGATAGGGAAAAGGCAGAACTGCTTAATGCCTTCTTTGCCTCGGTCTTCTCACAAAAAGAAAGCCATCTTCAACCTCAGCAACATGGAATGGACGAAGGATTGGGGGAAATCCAACCCCAAATAGGGAAACAAGTTGTCCAGGAACACCTGGCCACTCTAAACGAATTCAAGTCCCCAGGGCCAGATCAGCTACATCCAAGAGTATTGAAGGAACTAGCGGAAGTTATTTCAGAACCACTGGCAATCATCTTCGAGAGTTCTTGGAGAACAGGAGAAGTCCCAGCAGATTGGAGGAGGGCGAATGTGGTCCCTATCTTCAAGAAGGGAAAAAAGAACGACCCAAACAATTACCGTCCGGTCAGCCTCACATCAATACCAGGCAAGATTCTGGAAAAGATCATTAAGGAAGTGGTCTGCAAACACTTAGAAACAAATGCAGTCATTGCTAATAGTCAACACGGATTTACCAAAAACAAGTCATGCCAGACTAATCTGATCTCTTTTTTCGATAGAGTTACGAGTTGGGTCGATACAGGGAATGCCGTGGATGTAGCATATCTAGATTTCAGTAAGGCCTTCGACAAAGTCCCCCACGACCTTCTGGCAAACAAACTAGTAAAATGTGGGCTAGACAAAACTACGGTTAGGTGGATCTGTAATTGGCTAAGCGAACGAAACCAAAGGGTGCTCACCAATGCGTCGTCTTCATCATGGAAAGAAGTGACAAGTGGAGTGCCGCAGGGCTCCGTCCTGGGCCCGGTTCTGTTCAACATCTTTATTAACGACTTAGACGAAGGGTTAGAAGGCACGATCATCAAGTTTGCAGATGACACCAAACTCGGAGGGATAGCTAACACTCCAGAAGACAGGAGCAGAATTCAAAACGATCTTGACAGACTAGAGAGATGGGCCGAAACTAACAAAATGAAGTTCAACAGGGACAAATGCAAGATACTTCACTTCGGCAGAAAAAATGGAAATCAAAGATACAGAATGGGGGACGCCTGGCTTGACAGCAGTGTGTGCGAAAAAGATCTTGGAGTCCTCGTGGACAACAAGTTAAACATGAGCCTACAATGTGATGCGGCAGCTAAAAAAGCCAATGGGATTTTGGCCTGCATCAATAGGGGAATAACGTCTAGATCCAGGGAAGTCATGCTCCCCCTCTATTCTGCCTTGGTCAGACCACACCTGGAATACTGTGTCCAGTTTTGGGCACCGCAGATGAAGGGAGATGCTGACAAGCTGGAAAGCGTCCAGAGGAGGGCAACTAAAATGATTAAGGGTCTGGAGAACAAGCCCTATGAGGAGAGGCTTAAAGAGCTGGGCATGTTTAGCCTGCAGAAGAGAAGGCTGAGAGGAGACATGATAGCCATGTACAAATATGTGAGGGGAAGTCATAGGGAGGAGGGAGCAAGCTTATTTTCTGCTACCCTGCAGACTAGGACACGGAACAATGGCTTCAAACTACAGGAAAGGAGATTCCACCTGAACATCAGGAAGAACTTCCTCACTGTGAGGGCTGTTCGGCAGTGGAACTCTCTCCCCCGGGCCGTGGTGGAGGCTCCTTCTTTGGAGGCTTTTAAGCAGAGGCTGGATGGCCATCTGTCGGGGGTGCTTTGAATGCGATTTCCTGCTTCTTAGCGGGGGGTTGGACTAGATGGCCCTTGAGGTCTCTTCCAACTCTACTATTCTATGATTCTATGATTCTATGATTCTATGAAAACATTCAAGAGGAAAGGCAATAGATAATTTGGAACCAAGTTATAAAGAGTTTTACCATAACTAGCACTTCCATGTGCACCAAAATTGAACTAATACAGTGGCGAATTCATTATCAACTTGATATGGACATTTACAAACAGATCTTTGCCTTCATCAGTTGTGCATTTGGGGTACCTAGGCTCCCATATTTACTCCCATTACTGGACTGGAACTTGAATACCTGGCAAACAGATGGTATTCAATAGGTATACAAGTTTAGTTCTCCCAAATGTCACCTATTTAGTCACTTGAGGCATCAATACTTTAATATCCATTAATAAATGTATCTGCCCCTTTAATAAATCAACAAAGGATTTTTTTTAAAAAACCATTTTGAGGACAAGAGTAGGTTAACAGCAAGTAAAATCATAAATAAGAACGAACACACACAAGCTCTTTTAAGAATGGTGCTTTGATGTATACTATTATTTTCACATATTTCAGATATTTGGCAAGCACAGCAAAGTTTAGACAAGATTCAATAAACAATCTGACAAGGGCAAGAGAGTCACGTATTAAAAATAAGTCTGGAGGGGAGTTTTTAGGCCAAGAGCAGCTGTTTCCATGGTGGAAGAAAACAGAAACAAACTATCAGATGCTTGCTATAGCAAAAAAAAAAAAAAAAGAAAAGAAGGGAGGGTGATGTCTTAGCATTAAATGTATTCTTTTTAATTATTAGAAGTTTTAAAAGCAAAGATGATGTCAATTCTCCTATGGAAAAATCCAAGATATATCAAGACCTCCTTGTGTTAAAAAATTAATGAGAAAACCATATTTGCAAACATTGTGTTTAATGTTATCAAAAACAGAAAATGTAAACATTCACTGCTTACTAGAATCCTATGACGTCAAAAATATTCTGTATTTGTATTTGTATCTTTATGTAATTATGTGCATAATTTTAAAAGTCCTCAAAGAAGACACTAAACACTGTATCCAGTTGAGCAAACATAAAGCCGATCATTCAACACACTTTTCTCTGACTGCTCACTCAGATGGAAAAATGGGTTTAGCTATATCAACTATACAAATGGTGGTGGAAGCTAAGAGTACAATTTAAAAAGTACAGAATCTCAGTATTGGGATCTGTATTTAAAATGATGTAAATCAACATGCTTTTACATTTTTTCTTAAAGTAGTATTGCTAGTTTAACTTGTATTTCAGACTTCAAAATTATCAAAATACACCAAACCAAAAATTAAGATGCTTCTGCTCGAGACCTTGTTTAGATTTGATGGCAACTGTCTAAAATAATTTACAAGCAATGTTTACCCAGGATATAGTCATCATCATCATAATTACCTTCATTTTCATCTTCATGTAGAAAACATTGCCATATGGGAGACCTCATTCATCATCATTTTCAGTATTATGCAAAAGTAAATTTATGAATAAACACATGGAACCAGCAGCACAGTTATTTCTACATCAACCATTCTTACTTAGGTTTTGAGCCAACCATGTCCTCTTCCATGCCATCTTATTACAATTCCCTTGATGATTTTCTGGTGAGGTATTTGAATACTTCCACTTTTCCCTTTTTTCACCTTATATACCTCCAAAACATTGCCATGCAACTCTACCAGAAAAGTGGAAGATGCATTCTGAAGCCAGGGATACTGTGGATTCTGGAACCGGTTTGAAACCAGCCTCCATGGTTAAGCCTCAAACCTGTTCCAACATGTCTATCTAATCACCCACACTGTGAAGACAGTTTCTGCCAAACAGGTTCCAAACCAATATAAGTGATCAATGTAGATGTGCCCTATGAAGTTTTCTAGTTTTGATAAATAATGAGCTCTGATCCAAGTTAAACTGTACTAAATTAAAGTCACAAGACCTTAATCAGTGGTTTCCACAGTATAGAATGTAAAGCAGAAAGCTCTCTGTGTTAAATGTGTCTGAATTATTGAGAGCCAAGTGACAGCCTAGTTACAGACAGAATGCCAACCTAGTTGTAAAGAATGATATGAACAGGATTGACTGATAATAAACTCATAGTAGCTAACACAATAGCTGAGGCAATCAACTGATAATGTAATCTGATGGAAGGCAGCAAAAAACCAAGATCTCACTTTATCCAGATTAATTTATGCTATCCTCCAGAAGCTGATTAGAGGAAGAACAATATTACATTGCCTCTAGAGGAGGAGACTGATTGTTGACAAAAATAAAGTTCATTAGAAATTTCAGTTTTATTGGATCAGATAGGACAGCGGATAGACTGGGTAGAGATTGGGTAAACTAAAATAAGATGAGAGAAGACAGAAGTTAGACTACTGTAATTTCCAGACTCTTTAACAACAACCATTTGTCTGCTTCAAAATTGGCACAAACCATCCTCAGTCCTATCTCTTCTACACTATCAGATTTTAAATCCACTTGTCACAAGCTATTTTTTCCATTGTAAGATATATACTGATCTTAGCTTCTGGTTACAATAGTGGTTTATAGTTCATTTCACCAGCTTTCACATTGTATGGAACAAGAGGGGCTTTTCTTACAACCTCATCAGATGGCAACAAAGTCACTCTGCTTCATAGAGGGGCATGGGGAATCTGATGCCCTACGTCCCATATTGCCCGGCTCCAGCCAAGGGCATTCAGATGGGGGAAGCATGAGCACACTCTTCCCATGCACTGTGTGTGGCTTCCTCCCATGCACTGCAAAGGCAACACAGGAGCCCTCCCATGTTGCCCTGCTGGCAACATGTGCTGGCTCCACCCACCTTTACCCACAAAGCCACCACAGCATCATGTGATGGGAGCCAACTGGCTCAGTGGATGACTGTGGCTAAATTGGTGCATGCCACTGAATTTATCCCCGTGTGTCAAGGTTAATAAACTCCTGGATTTCCCCCCTCCCACTTTATTAGCCAAGTATGAATTTACATATACTCTAATGCTAGGTTCTTCCAAAGTTAATGTCTCCAGTTAACTGCTAAGAATATATTTGCAGGCATGCCCATGTTCACACAAAGATCATTCTTGATTTATTTGCATTAGAGAAGTTAAAGCACTTCAAATGTCTGAAAGCATTTTAACACTTGTAAGTGGAGGCTATTCAACACCTCAGAGTCAATCAAAGTTCTTTTGCAGCAGGTCATAATGTCACTGTAGCATCAGTGCATAAATTATACTTCTTGGAGAATGAGAAATCCCAGCAAGCATCAAGAAAGAGGTACGCATAAGGCTGGACATCATCCTGAACATTGACCATTTTGGCTAAAGCTTATACATGTGGTTGTCCAAACAGGCTGTCAGCCTGCTAGGACCATATATAATTGTGTCAAGCTTACACCACAGTATATTGCCCTGAGTCCCTTCAGGTGAGAAGGGCGGGATATAAATGTTAGAAATAAATAAATATCATTTTATCAATGCAGTTGGTATTTCTTCTCCTCCAAAATAACCTTCCTCCAAACCTACTGCACCAATGTATGGTTGAAGACTTGAGGAGGAGGTTTCCATGCATGAAATGATTACAACATCTGCTGAGATCTCCGGAAGACCCTTGTGGACCTCAGCAGATAATGTAAATATTTTGCATCTGACTTTATGGACATAGGCAGACATTTATACTATTCCCATCTATGAGGGGTTGCAGAAGATAAGTAGTAGGTCTAGGGCATGGTCAACTATTATAAATATAGAAGCAGTCCTCAAGTCATGAACAAGATAGGTTCTGTAGGTTTGTTCTTAAGTTGAATTTCTAAGTGTAACTCCAGCCAAAATATTTTTTAGCTTTGGAAGCGTTAACAGCCCTGTGGTGTTTGTTTTGCTGTCTATACCCCGTTCAGAAGATTTCACCTCACTTTCTGTCCCTGTAATCATTGGATTATGAAAAATGTGGCTTGTTGTGGAAACAAGGATTGGTGATAAAGCTTCAGTGGAGACACTTTGGCAAGGTGGAGACACCTTAACAAGAACAAAGGTAGTTTGACATATGCAAAAAGATGAAACTAATGTGGGACTTTGAATGAATAGGATAATATATATGTAATTGTGTTGCAAAACTGAAATACCTTGAGACTAAAGATGCTATCTGATCCATGTGTGTGTGTGTGTGAGAGAGAGAGAGAGTGACTTATGAGAAGTTTTTAAAGTAGGAGTTGGAATTACGCAACTCTTTCACCCTTTGATATTTTTGAACTACGTCCCCCAGTAGCCCTAACCAACTTAAAGGCTGGTAAGGTATACTGGGAGATACAACTTCAAAAACATTCAGATCACTACATTGTTCCTACCTCTTTATAGTGTGGTAGAAATGTCAGAACCCCTCACTCATGTTTCCAAGCAGTAAATTCTTTTACATTTGTTAGCAAGGCTTCATTAGAGTGAGAGCTGTGCTCCCTGATCTGTTTTCAGTACCATATAGGTCATACATACAGAAGATATAATTCGTAGGGATGCCAACAATATTTAGAATGTTTCTTAATCTTGATGAGAAATGGTATCTTGACATCAGGCTGCCTGTCAAAACATTATTAGTATACATATTTGATGTTTTGGTACTTTTGCTGAAAATGTCATGCATGGGTTCTTTTAGTACACAAACAAAAACTTTATCTCTGAACTCAGACAAGTTTTCATCAATGGATAAATCCATCTGTGATGTGTATCATATTTTTTGCTACTCCACAAACCCTTTCTACATGTCATGATCAGCAGTTAAGTTACTGGTATTTTATTTTTATTGTCAAAGTGTGGTACCCTACAGTACTCTTTCATGACATTTATCTTGCTTGTTTGGACCCAGCAATCTAATCTGTTAAGGTCGTTTTGGATTCTGATCCTGTCCTCTGAGGGATTCGCCATCCCTCTCAATTTTGTCATCTGAAAATGGATAAACTTGTTTTTATTCTGTCGTCCACATCATTGATAAAGATGTTGAATAGCACTGGCCCCCAAGATGGAATCCTATGGTACCTCAGTGGTCACTTATCTCCAGTATGAGGAAGAGCATTTAGTGAGCAACCTTTGGGTTTGGCCAGTCAATCAATTCCCAGTCCACTTAACAGTTGCATTGTAACCCATCTTTTATTAATTTCTTTGTGAGAGTGCCATGGGAAACTTTGACAAAGGCCTTGCTGAAATTGAGATGTGCTATATCTCTACATCCACCAAGCTTATAACTATATCAAAAAAGAGATAAGGTTTATTATGATTTGTTTTTGAAAAACCCATGTTGACTTTTCGTGATTATGGCATTATTTTCTAGTCTCTAGTATAGCAGAAAACAAGTTTGCTTTTTTCTCAAAGTGACATCCTGACAAATATTTAAACATGGCTATCATGTCCCCTCTCATTCAACTTTTCTTGTAAACATTTCAGTAGACGCCTATTCTTCACCAATGCTAGCTTGAACCAATTGAATAGAGTTAGTTGTATCATAATTCCATCTTCAGCTTGGAAACAGTCTCAAAGTTTATGCAATAAGCAGTTTTGGACCCTTTCTAATTTCTTGGTATCAGAAAAACCCAAGCATTTGACCTATATGTTAAGACTGAACAAACCTTTGTGTCATTGCATTTAGGACTGGTAAAGGAGAGTCTGCATAGGTACATATAACTGAAAAGACAGTTTAGAAACCGAAAAAAGTTTTTCTTTTAGCTAATTTATCTTGATCTGCAATGACTAGGAAGGAACCATTAGATGAGAAGAGTACCTCAGATGTGGAAGAGAATCAACTGGAAGCTATAGTGCTGCCAGTGTTTCATGACTCCATGACATACTCCTGCCAAAAGCTGTAGGCCAATAAATGCCTTCATGTTCGTGATGTAAATAGTCTTTTACACTTCACTTTTGTATGCCTTCTCTTGTTCCATATTCTGAATACATGCCATGCCTCTCTACTGGCTCTGTATTTCTGTTTAAAGATTTAAGTACCGTTTTTTTTATTTTCTTTGACCCCCATGTATTTCCAACAGATGTGTTTGGCTGCTCTGTAGTGAACTGTTTGTGGATGTTTGTTACAGCAATTTCCATCTTTCCCTCTCATGTCATTAATATTTTTGTTTGGTTTGTCCTGGATCTTCTTCACTTCACAATTACAGCATCATGGCTGAGTCTACATGACCAGAATAAAGTGGACTCTCTGCTCAGCTCTTCTGGGGAGTCACAAGATACATGTCTGGATTTGTAGATATGCTGCATCCAGCCATTAGTGTGGGTCAAGGGAACACAAGATTTACTCGCAAGCTTCCAAGAAGCTCCAGAGTGATCCTGGAGTTTGAGGTGTAGGTAGCTGGATCTGACCTGACACATGGCTTATCCTGCTTTAAGCATCTCCAAGCTGGAGGCTTGCTTCTGATGTTGCATGTTTAGTAATATCAGACCAGGATATCCAGCCATGTGATCAGAAATGCAATATTACCAGAAAGCCTCTGGCAGGGAGCTGCTTACTGGCAGCAATGTAGTGATGGCGGTTATAGCCCCAGACTGGCTCTGGGAATAACAAAAGGGCTCTGAGGATGCTCCTGGGTTTTATCAGAGTAGCTTTGGGGTGACCTACCTTATTTGGGTAAAGCTAAACATGAGTTATGAGTCAACTTATGACTTCAGGGCTGCAGCCTATGGCATCCTGCTTATGGTTTGGTGAAGCACTAGTAGAACTCTATTGCTGAGAATTCCCTAAACTGCAAATCAAAGGCATAAGATGTTACCATGGTAATTAAAATGGAATAAGAGTACTATAATTGTTTAGTGTGAAAGGGCCCCAAGACAAAAGGAAGAAAACATGCATTTGCTGCTTTCTCACCTTTCCAGTTGTTGTTATTCCACCTTTGGGTGGAAAACCCATCAAAGGGGTTTTTGATAAGTTTATTCAGAAGTTTTTTTTTGGGGGGGGGGGTTGCCTTCACATTTCTCTAAGGCGGAAAGGAGGTGACCTGTCCATGGGCTCAGTAGAGGCAGGGTTTTTAGTGGAGGTAGGGATTGTTTATTATTTTTCAGTTTTCAAGCTGTATCAACAATGTATCTGTAACATATTTCAACCATAAAATGGCATGGTGAATTTTTTCTAAGACATTTCATCACATGAGATCAAAAACTAGCACACACACACACACACACACCCAGATTGTCCCAAATGAGGGTTTGTTGTTCGTTTGTTTGATTTGCTTTGTTTCATGGGGGAAATTGTCCTTTCCCAAATGCCTTCTGGCAGAGAAGAGCTTTACCTGCTTGCAGAAGGCAAGCAGGGATGGGGCCATCCTGGTCTCTCTTTGGAGGAAGTTCCACAGCCTGGGAGCAGCCACTGAAAAGGCCCTCTCCCTTGTTCCCACCAAATGCACTTGAGCGAGTGGTAGAACAGAGAGAAAGTCCTCCCCAGTAGATCGTAAATGTCTACTGGGTTCATAGAAGGAGATACAGTTCTTTAGATAACCTGGACCAGAGCCATATAGGGTTTTGTAGGTCAAAACCAGCACTTTGAATTGTACCTAGAGACATATTGGCAGCCAGTGGAGCTGTTGCAACAAAGGAGTTGTATGCTCATTGTAGCCAGCCCCAGTTAGCAGTATGGCTGCTGATCTTTGGACTAACTAAAGTTTATAAGCACATTTCAAAGGCAGCCTCACATAGAGTGCATTACATTAGTCCAACTGGGATGTAACAAATGCATGTACTGCTGTGGCCAGATCTGACTTCTTCAGGAATGGACACAGTTGGCGCACAAGCTTTAATTGTGCAAAAGCACTCCTGGTCACTGCTGATACCTGGGTGTCATTTGCATATAGATGGCACCACACTCCAAAACTCCAGATAACATTTCCCAACAGTTTTATGTATATGTTTAACAGCATGGGAGATAACACCCTGAGGGAGCCCACAGGCCAATGGCCAAGAAGTCAAACAGGAGTCCCCTGATGCCAGCTTTTGATACCACCTCCCCAGAAAGGAACAGAGCCACTGAAGAACAGTACTTCCAGGCCACATCCTAGAAAGGCGACTCAGAAGGATAACATGATCAATGATATTGAAAGCTGCTGAAAGGTCCAGGGGAACCAATAGGGAGACTCTCCCCCTGTCCAGTTATTTCCATATGTCATCCACCAAGGCAACCAAAGCTGACTCTACCATATCCAGGCCTGAAAACAGATTAAAATGGATCTAGATCAGTGGTTCTCAACCTGAGGTCCCCCGATGTTTTTGGCCTACAACTCCCAGAAACCCCAGCCAATTTACAGCTGGGAGTTGAAGGCCCAAAACATCTGGGGACCCCAGGTTGAGAACCATTGATCTAGATAATCTGCTTAATCCAGGTACCACTGGAGTTAAGAGGCCACCACATGCTCCAATACCTTGCCCAGAAATAGAAGACTGAAGTCTGATCTGTAATTGTCAAGTACAGTGGGGTCTAGGGAAGGGTTTTGTTTAGAAGAGGTCTTATAACAGCCTCCTTGAGGCCCATGAGGACCATGCCCTGATGCAAGGAGGTATTAATCACTTCCTGATCCATTCCACCAGTCCTCCTTTGGCTTGTTTTATGACCCAGGAAGGGCACAGGTCTAAAGTTCTCACCTCTCCAAGAATCCTGTCCACATCTTCAGGCTGCACAAATTGAAAAGTATCCTTCAACACTTAACAAGCAGGAGTCAAGGTTGCATCCATCGAAGTTGTATCAACTGTGGAGTCTAAGCCAGACTTTATTTTGGTAGACTTTATAAAACTCAACCAATTAAGTCTTATTAAAATATATTCTGATATAAAAACCTCATTGCTATAATAAACATATAACATTTATACCTTAAAGATCCAGGAGTAGGATACAAAAAACAAAAGGAAAGGAAAAAGATGAAAGGAAAGTCATTTCTTTGTATCAGATGAGCTTGAATATCTCCAGGACAAAATTTCTCCAAACTGTCACTACAATAATGAAGACATTCTGCCTGAAAATAGACAGATGACCCCAGAATCTTTCCAGTGGTTAGTTACAAAGCAAGGCTTGTCCCTTTTCTGACCTTTTCACAACAGATTGCACATTTTGCCACAGAAGTTTAAGGGAAGAGGAACAAATATAGCTGAGCATTTCCAGCAGTGTGTTTGTTTGTGTATGTTTATTTGTAAGTAAGCCAATAAAAATAGGGAAGAGGGAGACAGATAAGAGTGGCATCTATCTATCAGGATCATGAGCCCTGGCATGTTTGTTTTCAATTTGTTGCATGTAAGTTACTTGTAATGTGTGTGTGCGTGCAGCACTCACGTGCAGTGGCCAATGGGTGTTATAATTCAACCATGCTGTCATTTGTTTGTATATTTTGGGATGCTGAGGAATTTCACTTTCTTTCACTAACTAGGCAGTGTTTATCTTTGCCTGGTAGATTTATTGCCTGCAGCTGAAGAGGGACATACAAACCACCAAATATCTACAAGGCAATTTTTATGAAGGACCTAGTATGATGAAATATCTGAAATGTTTTGGATTAATGAGCCAATGAGGGAAAAACCTGTGTAAGAGGAACTGGTGTTTATTGACAAATGGGATGAAAGCCCCCATAATATTTGAATCGCTTTACCTATAAATGTATTGTATAGATATTCACCCCTGAATTCCATAACATAGATTGTACTGTGATCAACTCTTTTTTCTTAAATGAAGTTTCTAGACTTTGAGAGCTTTTGTTTCCTAAACTAGACTCTGTCTGTACATGACAGTTGGGCATTTCATATAGCAGCCTTTCTGGTCCCACTCCAAGCAACACTAGGCAGAAGGTCCACCTACCATCTTAATTTTATACAATGCTTCCCTCCAGTGTCCTCTCAATGAAAATCTTATGAGATCTATATGTGAATAACTACTGTGATCCGTTTATTGATATGTAGAGCCCCTTTATTGTGTAGAGCTTTGGAAACTCTGGAGTCAACCATTTAAAGTATATTTATCAAGAGTCTAAATAATTTATCTTTAGACATGGAAAGAAAATTGGAATATGGTGCTTAAAGTATTCCTGCTGTAACATGATATGATATGTTTTGTTTGTAGTGTTATGCTGTTTTTATGAAATATTAATAAGTTTATTACTCACCTCTCCTTAAAACTCTTTGTTGTTTTTAGTAGTAAACTCTCCCCACAGCCCCAATGCTCTCAAATTTCACTCAGATTTCAGATTTCTATTGTTAGTAGTTTTCCTCCAGATCTCATAACAAATTTGAGAAAGAAGATTTGTATCAGGAATGGGACCTAGTGTGGGTTGGAGAAATTGAACTATGCCTTCCTCTGTGCTGGCCACCAATTCCCCAAATCTGATGGTTTGAAAAATGTAGTCTTCCTTCTAGACCTGATATTTTTGTTTATGACTGCCTGTCCAAACTATTATTGATTACACACATTGTGATTCCAAAGCACAATCTAACCACCTCATCATAAAGGCTAGGTGAAGTGTCCTGCTTTGCCTGGCATCAAGGCAGCAGGGTGAATCTGTAACTCCATGTGCAGCTCTCTCTTGGCAATGCTTTTCCCATCACATGGGAGAAGCATTACCTAAGTGCTGAGGCCCTGTGCTTGCTCCATACGAGCCAGCACAACACAGAAAGCCTCCTGTGTTGTGAGCAAGGCCTCTGGCAAGAGTTTTATCCTGGTTGGGGGCGGAGCCTCAGCTGATGTCGAATGATGGCTGGGGCAGGGCTCCATACTGAAGCCAGGGTAAAAGCGTCCTAGGATATATGTGATGAGGTTGGAAACAATCACTGGCACATGTGTTCTGCTATACATTTAACCCCCTTCACATTCACACAAAACTCTCCAAGAGTTGAACTCCAAGTGAAAACAAAAGATCAAACTGCAATAAATGGTTAATATGGTTGTGCTTGGCTTGGTATGTTACAGATTATGCTGAAGGGGCCAAGATGTAAAAATATGTAAAAATACTCCTCTTAATCCAGTCAAAAGCAGGAGGCCCCTTTTCTGTGGAGAGGGCGAGGAAGGACACCACGAAAGTTGGATCTCCAAACTGCAAATAACTATTTACTGTGAGCTTAGCAATAACGACAAAAACATGCATACATCAATGCAATCAATAAAAGGATTTGTCGCACTTTCAAAATGGTTGCAAGGGTTTTTATCACTTCTACAGAAAATAGTAAGCATATCCTTGTTGGCTTACAAAGATCATTTACCCCATTCGTCTAATGTTGGCTACATCACAAGCATCTTAACCATCATGCAATTCCATTGGTTTTCTATTCTGTAACAACATGTGACTCTTTAGACCAGGGGTCCCCAAACTAAGGCCCGGGGGCCGGATGCGGCCCTCCAAGGTCATTTACCTGGCCCCCGCCCTCAGTTTTATAATATAATATTTTATATCAGTCTTAATAATATAATATATTGTATATACATATAATATTGATAATAATATTATGTTATACAATATAATACTAATAGTAATACCATATAATATTAATATGTTATATATTACATATTATATAATAGTATAGTGGTATAGTTCAATATAGTAATATATAATGCTAATATTGTGTTATGCTAATATTATATTGTATGTACATACAGCTGCTCTGAGTCCCCTTTGGGGTGAGAAGGGTGGGATATAAATGTAGTAAATAAATGCAGTAAATAAATAATTAATTTTAGACTTAGGCTCGGCCAAAGTCTGAAATGACTTGAAGGCACACAACAACAACAATCCTAATTAACTTGACTATCTCATTGGCCAGTAGCAGGCCCACATTTTCTATTAAAATCCTGATAGGTTTATGTTGGTTAAAATTGTTTTCATTTTTAAATATTGTATTGGTCTTTCGTTGTTGTTGTTGTTGCACTAAAAATAAGACATGTGCAGTATGCATAGGAATTTGTTTTGTTTTTGTTTTTTCAAATGATAATTCGGCCCCTCAACAGTCTGAAGGATTGTGGACCGGCCCTCTGCTTCAAAAGTTTGGGGACCCCTGCTTTAGACAATGGTGCTTTCATGTTATTAACCCTGATCTCAGTACCTCCTTATCTTCCTCTTGTTGCAAGTATAGGTTCGAAACCATATGAGAATCCTAGGGAGTAGTGGGTAACCGGTTCTGACTTGATGTATTGTTAGTATTGAAAGTAACTTCTTTTTCTCTGGAACAACTCTTTTTCCAAACATCAGCATTTTCTCTCAAGCGCAAGCCTTTCTCAAACACAGGCACTTTGCAACTTAGGTCAATCAAAACATATGGGACTTATAATTCTCTTTTTAAACCCGTGTCCCCCTCAATGCAATTATGATTTCAGTATGAAGAGCGGGTTTATAATAAAACAACAATCATATGGAAAAATCATGTAGCCAAGAAGCATAACACATTCTACATCAGAGGTTTTTGTGGGCTCTGAGAACAATAATAATGGGCACATCTCCCAGGCAGAAAACAACAGAATCTTTATTCACACATTTTCATCCAATGAATATGCAAAAAGAAGAATTAAATCAGCTGTCTATATACCACGCTGTTAACACACCCTTTGACTATGCCTCTGATGATGGGATGGCAGTTTGTGTCTGCTGCATCTAGATTTTAATTAGGTCAAATAGTCCCATATCCCTTCTTCACTAATACTAAATGAGTGACTAGTAGAGAATATTAGTCAGGTTGTATTTTCCTATAACTATCTTTTTATTGTTTTGTTTTTTAAACAATCTCAAGTTCTTTCTGTCTTATGGATATGTGATTTGTAGATTTTCGAAAATTCTTCAAAAATGGAGTCAAGCAATATTTCACTCATCTGTCTTCCACAAATTCAGTAGGTATGGCTACTCTAAATGTAGACACAAACATGTTATACCAGGATAACATTTCAGTATTAAAGAGGTATGAAATCCTTTCAGACAGAGAAAGCTGTTAAACCTAACCCTAATTTAGCATTTGCACAGATTTATTCAAACTTTCAACAAGTTAAGGTGGTAATGGGACTCCTGTGTTCCCCCAGCTGTAATGGACTGCAATTGTCTATCCTAGTTAGAACTGGTATGGAAATGTGGTGCATCATAATTTATTTTCCACCCCTGGGTCTAATGCTTCAGTTTCATTTTTTGCTTATTTTTTAAAAAAATCCAAGTTCATTTCAATTTGAAATTTGGAAAATGTTTGCAAACAGTAAACTGAAGTGAAATTTCCCTTATTGCCTCTGGATAGAATGAACATGCCAAGTAACATTGATTTGAATGCGTGTGAGAGGGAGAAGTCACGTAAAACTTTTGCAGTGCTGTTGAGTAGTCTTTCCATCTGTATCTTTGCAATAAAGAGATGGCCAAATGCATTCTCTTATGCAATCTCTGCTCACGCAAGACAATGGAAAGACTTAATTGAACACCATTCAACTCTGATTCTGATCCTTGAGAAAAGTGACAATGCTTGTTAATGTCATAGTACACTACTATTCACTTTAGAGGGGAAAATAATATATATTGTATGATGTTCAAACCTTGATATTTTATGTGCGGAAGGAAATTGTTTCCGTCACTTCAAGCAGTACAATTGAGGTCATGAATGCCAAAACTTCTAGGGGCTTTAAAATCATTTTTGAATATTGTTTAGTAGGTACATGTGTGATACTTACATAGGTATGTCAGGCTACACTTTTTTTATCTAGCAAGAGCTTCAATGTCTTCCTGAAGACAGTCATGTATTTCTCTGTGCATTTAAAGGCTTTAAGTGAAAGCATGAAAGTCATTTCAATAATAAGTTGCTCATCATTCAGTTATTTCCAGTATTTTAATAATCTCTTTTCTTCATTTTTATCTAAAGAAAAACCAGGAGACCCAAGAAAACTACAGTACACTGAGATACAGGACAAGGTACATGAAAAGTATGAATGACTCATTTTATACTGGTAGGTGGTTCTTACTTTTTCTGCTGTTCATTCCATATTCCCCTTTTCAATTATAAAATTGTTAAGTGCTGAAACTCATCATGACAACCTCACAAAGCTAAACTCTGAAGAAGAATAAAAAATACAGACAGTTGTGCAATTCATACTCTTCAGTTACCCAGCCTTGACAAGAGCAGTCTCAGGCCCCTTTTACACTGCCATATAATCCAGAATATCAAAGCAGATAATCTGGATTTTATATGGCAGTGTAAATGAGCCTCTATTAGTCCTCTGTTATCCCACTTTTTCAGTGGCTTTTAAAATGTCATAGTTATTCTCTCTTCTTCACACTTTCCCCTTTCTTCTTCAGCTGTCGTGCTATAAATTGAGCTCAAAATTCAAAGGAGGGAAGAGGAATTATGCTTTCAGCAAACCTTCTTCACTGCTTGTAGTTCTCCTGTTTACACATCCCATGTTGTGGATTCTTGGTCTGTTATAAAACATATATTCTTTCGAGAGCAAAGTTGAACTTTCTGTAGGATGTATCACTGACAATATAGAATCAGCAGAATCTTTTGGAATGTTCATTGTCACCTCTAGTGGAAAGAAAAGAAATCTAAACTCCAAAGACAAAACTGAGATAGGCTATATAATTTAATGAATCTGAACCTGTTTCTATACAACCTGGAGCTGTGAAACAGCTGCTGTCAGAGCTGTAGAATATTGGAGGCTCAGATGGTTTTTCTTTAAAGCGAAAAGGGATTCATAGGAATGTCAAAGGTGTTGGTAAACAGACATATAATATTAGTGTCTGAGGCTGTATCACAATATACTTCTAGATGTTGTGTGGCTGTTGACAATTTAATACAAAGATTAAGAAATATAATATATTCCAGAATAGTTTCCGTTAGGTAGAATTGTGTCCTGCACATTTTCTCATAGTTACTCATAGTGTCCAGTTCTAGGCACCACAATTCAAGAGGGATATTGACAACCTGGAACATATCCAGAGAAAGATGACCAACATTAACAAAGGTTTGGATTTCCAAGTTCTATGAGCAGCTTAAGGAGCTGGATAAGTTTGGACTGGAGAAAAGATGGCTTAGAGAGGACATGAGAGCCATGTTTAAATTTTTGAAAGGACGTCACATTTAGGAGGGGGACAGCTTTTTTTCTGCTGCCCTGGAGGCTAGAATTCAGAGCAATTGATTCAAATTGCAAGGAAATATATTCCACCAAAACAGAAAGAACTTTCTGATGGTAAATTTCAGAAGTGGAACATACTGCTTCAGAGTATGGTGGAGTCTGTTTCTTTGGAGATTTTCAAACAGATGCTGGATGGTCATCTGTCAGGAGTGCCTTGATAGTGCTTTTCCTGCATGGCAGGGGGGTTGGACTGAATGGGCCTTGTGGTCTCTTCCAACCCCATGATTCTATGACTTTTCCTGGGTCCTCCAGCATGTCTCTATGATATGTTTCTGCCAGAAGTTGTTCTCTGGTGTCCTTCAAAAGTCATTCATTCAGTAGGCTCCATTATTATCTATAATGTTTGCCAACTGTGGTAAGTCTGGGAAAATATCCCATGTGGATATGGTGGTCACACCATATATACATCATGCTAAAGCAAGGTTATCTTTTGAAAAAGTCTACAGCATGATACACAGATATCATATCTTCACATCTAATCAGTGATAGCAAGGTGAATCAATCTTGCTACTTTAAATTACAGGCTTTGGAGGCTTTATTGGAGCTTTACGCTAAATAGAATTTATGGTAGAGGATTTACTTTTTATGATCTTGCATAAGGAGATGCTGGATGCCACCTTCCCAAAATTATGTTTTCCTGATGCATTTGGCTAAGACCAATGACTAGTTGTGGATATGGCCTTCTCATCTCTCCCTGCTCTCCAAATATCATTTGTATTTGACTTTACCATCTTGAATCACTTCAACCCCGGGAAAGCAGGTGCTCTGGCACCACTGGAGGAGTAATGTGTTTCATTCAATATGTGCTTTTGTCTTTTTTTTAAAAGGAGTCAAATCATGTCTGGAACATTGTTGAATAATCCATATCACATTTTATAGTATCATCCTGATTTAGTTTTCTACATAGGACTGCACCCAAAAGAATTTTCTATTTGGATCCTCCTTTGGCGACCCAGAAAGTGGGTTGCTTCACTTGTCTTGAGTATGGTCCGATTCAGTTTAGTTTCATTTCATACCTGAAAATCTAATGTTTCATATGTCCTTATTGATTATACTGAAGATATCAACAAATGGCTGTACCTCTTACACTGTTTATCAGAAGTGGATGAGGTTTTCTTTACTCCTAGTATTCTCTTTTAATTTCAGAACGTTTTTATGTGTTTGACACATAGAGGTAGAGGTTGGGTCATCTAAGCATTGGATAATATGTGCATTTTCTGAAGAGAAGAATGTCACATCTGAGATGGGAATCTAAAAGGGTTTAGAACATGAAATTGGGGAAATGATCTTAAAAGGATTTAATGTATGCCCCTGTGGTTTGGGGATGCCTAATCTGCATGAAAATGTCATGCATCGTAGATATGCCTTTCATAATTTGCAGTGTTTTAGAAAGACTGATGTGATTGATTGATTTACGCAATGAAAGATTGATTTACACAGTGTGATAGATTGCTTTTAAAGCAATAGGTTGCATACCTTCCTGTGGTTCTTTGAATAATGTGTGTGTATAAAAGTAAAGGTTTTCCCCTGACATTAATCTAACCATGTCCGACTCTTGTGGATGGTTTCATCTTCATTTCTAAGCCGAAGAACCAGCATTGTCCATAGATGCCTCAAGGTCATGTGGCCAGCATGACTGCATGGAGCTCTATTACTATGTCACTAAACCAAGTTAAATGACCTGCATATTTTCAGAGAGATGTACATGGTTAAGAAGTCATGTTATCGTTTGTTTGCTTGTTGTAAAAAAAATGTTCCTTACTTGATAACTACATCCTTCCCCAAACCACTGTGAATGGAAGCAACATTAAACACCCTGGTGAATTTATTCAAGGATTGAATGCTAGAAGTGTATAAAAACCCTACACCCCACTCCTCTCCACTCCACTTTTCCAGCTGTCACTCTATTGCAAACATCCAGTGGAATGTATTGTCGAAGGCTTTCATGGCCGGGATCACAGGGTTGTTGTATGTCTTTCGGGCTGTGTAGCCATGTTCCAGAAGTATTCTCTCCTGACATTTCGCCCACATCTATGGCAGGCATCCTCAGAGGTTGTAAGGCAGGGGTCCCCAAACTAAGGCCCGGGGGCCGGATGCGGCCCTCCAAGGTCATTTACCTGGCCCCCATCCTCAGTTTTATAATATAATATTTTTATATCATTTTAAATAATATAATATATTGTATATACATATAAGATTGATTATAATGTTATAATGTTATACAATATAATACTAATAATAATTCCATATAATAATATTAATTATATGTTATATATTACCTATAATATTACAGTATAGTGATATAGTTCAATATAGTAATATATAATGCTAATGTGATATGCTAACAATATAATATATTGTATGTACATACAGCTGCTCTGAGTTCCCTTCGGGGTGAGAAGGGCGTGATATAAATGTAATAAATAAATGTAGTAAATGAATAAATAAATAATTTTAGACTTAAAAGATAAAGGTAAAGGTTTCCCCTGACGTTAAGTCCAGTTGTGTCCAACTCTGGGGTTGGTGCTCATCTCCATTTCTAAGCCAAAGAGCCAGAGTTGTCCATAGACACCTCCAAGGTCATGTGGCTGTCATGACTGCATGGAATACCGTTATTTTCCTGCCAGAGCGGTACCTATTGATCTACTCACATTTGCATGTTTCTGACCTGCTAGGTTGGCAGAAGCTGGAGCTAACAGCGGGCGCTCACTCTGCTCCCCGGGTTTGAACCTGGGACTTTTTGGCCCGCAAGTTCAGCAGCTCAGTGCTTTAACACACTGAGCCACCGGAGGCTCCCATTTTAGACTTAGGCTCACCCAAAGTCTGAAATGACTTGAAGGCACACAACAACAACAACAATCCTAATTAACTTGACTATCTCATTGGCCAGAAGCAGGCCCACACTTCCCATTGAAACCCTGATAGGTTTATGTTGGTTACAATTGTTTTCATTTTTAAATATTGTATTGTTCTTTCATTGTTGTTGTTGTTTTGAACTACAAATAAGACATGTGCAGTGTGCATAGGAACTTGTTTTTTTCTTTTTCAAATGATAATTCGGCCCCTCCACAGTCTGAAGGATTGTGGACCGGCCCTCTGCTTTAAAAGTTTGGGGACCCCTGTTGTAAGGTATGGATAAATTGTATTCCAGTGTACCTCCAGTGGAATACTACAATTTTAATGAGATTAGCAGTCAGGAACGTATGTTGAGTCATCTGGGGACTCCAAATCTGCATCTGCACTGCCATTATCATGTAGTTCCAAAACTATGAAGCTTTGGAAACCTATGCAATTAGATTTAGGGGTAAGTATTCAGTTTGGCCAATCATCAGAGATTCAGCCAAACCATGTGTGTGCCCTTAGTTTTAACTATTAGCATTGACTGAAATTAGCTCTAGTTACTTTAGATCCACTATCAGGGCAATTTTAGAACAGTATGTTGTTCAGCTTATTAATGTGTTGTAAGTGGGAAATGTGAAACTGATACTGGAAGTGGCAACTTCCTATGTCAGTGTAGCATGTTTTGTATTTGAATCATGGCTATCATGGTCCACAGCTTATCTACTTAAGTTTTACAGTGCATTGAACACTATTATGGGAGTGAATGATACTCAACCATGCGCACATACTTCAGTAGCAGAGGGATTTTCTACTGTCATGGAAAATTCCTCCTCCTATTACTATCCACCCTATTACTACTTTAGTTGGGTTGGGATTTTTTGTTTTCAGTCTTTCCAGTCAGCTCACCACATTTGTGGTTTTAATTGTTGTGGATTTAACTACTCACAGATTTGATTAATATGACTTCTCTAGTAATCTTTAAGTCCTTCGGCACTATTCTGTGGCCAATTTCCAGTAGAAGTTGACCATAGAGTTATACTAGAGAACCTAGAATATCTTAGAAAAATGTTCTCTTAGGTAGAAAAACATTTTTTATTTGCAAGTGTTCCACTTTCATGGGAGTCCAGCTCACTTACACCAGGAAATGTAGCAGGCTAACTGTATTAAGAAGGCATTGCACTATGTGAGGGCATGCCCAAGCCTTTGGGAAAGCTATAGTGTCCGGCTTTTCTCGGGCGTTATCTTTATACCTTCTATTAAGATCAAGACCTTTAACATACAGAGGTACTTTAGGCAAGGTTAAAGTTAACCAAAATGAGTTTACTGAAAACAAGGTGAATAAAGGGTTAACTCCACCCGGGGCTATTGAAAGATAGCTTAAAACATTACATTACAAAAGGAGATTTTGCTGGTCACAGTCATCTCTCTGGAATCCTTGAAAGTCTTTTGCATCTGATGTAAAGCGATGAACTTGGTCTTCCACTTTGTGAAATTTTGGCTGACCACAATCTTCTGTTGTCACTGGGACTTATGGTATATGAAGAGTTTAGTGCTACGGATGCCTGTTTGGGTTGCTAGGGCCTAGGGTTTCCAGACAATATCTAGGCTTCTAAACTCTGTAGCTCTATTGCAGAAAGAAAAGAGGGCCTAGCAAGAAAGCTCTGTGTAGGCAAATGGAACAGATCAACTAAGGCTGGCCTCTAGGGGGATTTTTATGCTCCACCCAAAAACTAATACAAATATACACTATTGGGAAACCTAAGCGAGGGAACTAAAGCAATGTAGAGGAAAATCAAAGCCAAGACTTCGCACACTACTTGAATTAAGGAAAGGGGCACAAGAGATTTTATCTGTATTTGGAAACTTCAAATTAATTTATAAATCCTGGTGATAACTAGTAGATGAGGAACTGGAAAATGCTGCAAGAACAGATTATGTGGTAGGCAACCTACATTTTCCCTATTTCATTTTCTGATCTTTGAAAGCACACTTCATTTTTCTAGATGCCAGCAGCAAACTTGCAGGTGTGCAAAGCACCTGTCGTTTTTTCCCTCATTGACTACCTCTAATATAAATAAGTCAGAATCATAGTCATTTAGTTGCTTTTTTCTGCACCTACCCAGTCACTCTAGACTTGTAATCTGCATAATTCCCAGTTTCTAAATATTAGGAGATGGTACCACACTACCCATTTTTATATCACTCTTTCTTTTTTGCTTACTTTTTTATTTTACTTTGATGATCCTCTTACTCAATAATCTCCCAATAATGTGGCTGCTATGAAGAGAGAATTAACTCAATAATGGCATTCTTTTGATTATCCTGAAGTGCTTGCAATAGATGAGGCTTCCTGCTGCCTTTCTGTATGAGACACTGCTCTGCTCTGACACTGCGTTCTTCTGATTAGTATATTCTGGTGATAAGTGGTTAATATATGATTAGGATAAGCAGTTAATATTTTACTGCAATACGTGTTTAATATACATTTGAGATAAGTCGTTAATATGTGTTTTTGTATGATACCATGGAAATATGTAACTCTGGCAAATAATGATGAAAATAACACAATGGATTCATAACCTTCAACTGTCAGGTATAGTCCCAGTTCATCTTCTGTTGTTCCACTTTTTCAAGTGTTGTAAAAATGTTCCCGTTTCTCTCTACTCCTCCCACTTTCTCCCTTAATCCTCTGCTTACTTCACTTGCTACTAACTATGGGTGCATCTACATTGATCACTTTTTATTATTTTCCCCCTCCTCTCCTCCCTCCCTCCTCCAATCACCCCCATTGCCTTGGCCAGTGCTACTGCAGGTGACAGCACTGTTATGGTGGGACACCATCCCAACATGGAGAGCAGGAGGGGATGATAAGTTGGCCATCCAGTGGCACCAAACTGGGTTCAGCACCACTGGGCAGATGGTACTCCATTGTCCCCTGCAGTTGGAAGTGAAAGGTTAATGTTTGGTAAAATATATGGGGAAAGGGAAGTAGTAGATTTGCCTTTTTTAAGAAGAAAATTATATGCCTTACTTGTATATTCTTGTTATCTTTGTAAATATGACTATCAGAAATGGGCTGTGTTCCCTTCTTTCCCAGCATGCTATTATTACAAGTGTTGATACAGAAAATTAATAAGCTGAATCAAGAGAAAAAAGGGACCTTGTTCAATAGAAGAGCATATGCTTTTCAGACAGATGGACCGAAGCAATTATTTTCTAGCATCAGCAATTTTACTAACGATTTGACTAAAAAAGGCCTTTTTTTGCCAGAGCAAACAAAGCATGAGTTAGATGACAAATTCTCCAACATTTCATAGATGAGAAATGTTACACATGTGTCCAAAGAAACCTTAGGGTGTTCATGATGATATATGTTATTCATAAGCAAGTGTACAAAAGCTAAAAAAGGCTGCAGCAGTTTGTTTTTTCCTGTGTTTATTAGGGAGGGCATTACTTTGTCCACTCCTCTGTCAGTTGAGTGCAAAACTACTCTTGCATTTTTAATTCAGGTTTTAGCAACTGAATAAACCATGACAAGGGGAAACTGGGAGAAGAAAAGCAATGTTAGGATATTTTAAAACTAACTGGGAAAAGTGGAATGACAGAGGAGTAGTCAGGATGCTCCTTGACAATTCAAGATTATTGGAGGATTTGACATGCAATGAACTTAACTTCCACTCAATCTCTTTTACTTCCATCACCTACTCAGCCCACTTTAGTCCAATCTAAACTGGCCTCACACTTGCTTTTCAAACTTTGTTATTCTTGCTATTGTTACATGTGCTGTTTCGAGTTCCTTTGCTCTCCCCAGTTATTGAAACTTGATCTATAACTCTTTAATCCTCTTTTACTTGTTTATTATATGTTGCTAAGTTTAGTTCTGCCAAGCAATGCAGAAATTATTGGGTGCTCTGTTATATAGAATTGACTTTCACTCGATGCTTTGATTGTAAAACATAAGATGGATCTATAGATCTCAGAATTTCTATAGATCTATAGATTTATAGATCTCAGAATTTCTACAAACTTCTGTAACTGAGAGCCCATTATAATAGTAAAACAAAGACCTCCATGTTTCTTGTTACCATACTTAAAAATTAGAAATAATTAAATGAATGAGTGTTATAGGATGGATGAACTGATGATGTAGCGATGATGCAAACATGTAGAATGCCTGGGAATTTCCATATAGAATTATTTAGGAACCTGACTTCTTAGATACATCTGTTTCTTGGCTGCAGCAAATAAAAGGATTTCTCTGGATCTCCCTCCTGGGGTGCATCGATACTGTAAAATGGGAATACTGTAAAATCATAGGAATTGTAATTTGATGAGGCATCCAGCAATCTTTGGCAGAGAACAATAAAGACCTTGTAAAACCCCAGCTCTCAGGATTCCATAGCAGTTAAAGTGGTCTCAAGCTGCATTAGTTCTACAGTGTAGCTGCACCCTGGTATGATCTGATTATTGGCTAAAGTCACTAGGGATCAAGAATCTTGAGTTGCTAGCTTGGGGCAACCTGATGGCCAGAGATTCAGTGTTGTCAGGAGTTGGTGGCTCTGATGTTTCCATGGGAAAAATCTACTTTCATTCCACCTCTTCATTTCTGGTTTAAAACTCACATAACACAAAAATACCCCTTGTACCTATTTCTCTGAAATTTGGTAGGTATAATCCCTCAAAAGCAGGGACCCTTGGTGCACAGTGCGTTAAAGCACTGAGCTGCTGAACTTGCAGACCAAAAGGTGCCAGGTTCAAATCCCGGGAGTGGAATGAGCGCCCGCTGTTAGCCCCAGCTCCTGCCAACCTAGCAGTTCAAAAACATGCAAATGTGAGTAGATCCCGCTCCGGCGGGAAGGTAACGGCACTCCATGCAGTCATGCCAGCCACATAACCTTGGAGATGTCTACGGAGAACACCGGCTCTTCAGCTTAGAAATGGAGATGAGCAGCAACCCCTAGAGTCGGTCACGACTGGACTTATCGTCAGGGGAAAACCTTTACCTTTACCGTAATCCCTCAAAATTGATCTGTTCATCATGCTAATTTCATCTGTTTCTGAAATGAAGAAGTAATCCTTGAAACATATCTAAAATTGAATTTTCTGAATCTAGATGTCAGTGATTCAGGACCCATGTTGAAACGGAGTAGCTGTGAATCAGTGTGAGATGAAGCAGGTCATTTTCTGAAGCACTAAACCAAGATGAGAACTAAATCTTGTATATATTGTTAATCCTCAACTGGATTCAAAAATGTGTTCTCCAGTTAATTTATAACATTTTGGTTTGTAGTGACTAGGAGCATTATTTTTTTCCTGGGCTATTCCCACTTTACTGGTCAACCAGTCTGATGTCAAAAAATATTAAGTTGTACCTTATTTGATCCCATACTTTGTCAGTTGGGTGAATCAATCCACATACTCTTGTACTATTCTAAATTGGTGCTAGAACAGTTGTAGAAGACAAAGTGAAGGGCAGACAAAGGTGCTGAAGACAAGATATGTTCACATAACTACTTCTGATATTTTCTACAGCTGCATCTTATACCTCAGTACCAAAGACATCCATGGAATGAACAAGAGAAATTAGATTTATATAATATGATTTTGCTAGATTTTTTAGTCCTCATAGGCTGAGAGAAATGTTATTTGAGCTGTAAATATATATAATATGTGAATCACTGAACAAATTTGAAATCCCTATTGCTTGTGTTCCTACTCATGATTGTGGTGAAGGAGAGTATTTTGCACAGCTTGATCAGTCTGTTGAGAGCTTGGCATGGGGAGTAGCTAATTGATCCAAAAGCTTGCTTCCGTGGTCTTACACCTAAAATCTACTATTGCCCTTGACAAATTGGCCCAGCAGGAAGGGTGGAAATAACTATAGTGAGAGAGGAAAGCCAAGCTCTTAAGATCAATAGACTTTTAATGTTCAATATGTTTATTTTTCTATCTTTAGAACCCTGGTTGACACTATAATTTCCACTACGGCAGATGGTTTTCACTACTAGCAGTTTACCTTTTTTTTAAAAGAAAAGAAAAGAAACAAAGACACATGAATTTAGAATTGAAAAATACCTTTGTGCAACAGAGTATACAAGAATTCAGGTTCTCTGAGACAAATTAAATGGTATAAAAGTGTTTGGAGGGAGGAACAGCATTTTATTGTCAGATGTTTATAAGCCAGCTGTTGTTGCTTTGAGTTCACTAGTTAAATGTAGGCCTAAGGTAGATCTGAATCACTGAATGAATCACTGTTGGACATGAAGATACCTCACAATGCTTCCTAGAATGAAGAATCAATGGCCGCCCTCTACCTTTCCAAACAAAAAGGATAGCTGCTAGTAATTTCCCTACAATATTTAATATATGAGCCAGGAATCTTATTTTCTTTTAATGGTATAATGCCAGAAAGCTGCACCACATTCAGGCTGAGTTCTAAATATGTGTATCTAAACCTCTTTTCAAATAAAACTTCAGAAGGGAAATTTGAGATTTCCATATGACCATAAAGTTTGATTCATAAAGATAAATTGCTTACAACATGAATACTAATAAAAAGCACACGCTATTAGTATGATTTATTTGGAACTAGGTCCCACTGTGTTTGATCAATGGTGCTAACGCGTCATAAATGTGTTCAGGATTGTAGCCTAATAGCGACATCACCAGCATAAACACTGGAATTACCGCCAAGTAATTAAATCTCAATATACATGTACTTGTGTGTGTGTGAGAGAGAGAGGGGGGGATTATTGTATTCTAAGGGCTTGCCTAAACAAGTCAAAACCCTAGACTCATCACAAAAAGATGCATAGTGGGTTCTGGTGAGTACAGAAGCATTTTTCAATTTTAACCAACTTTGTCCTGCTTTCAGCAGAGCAAAGTCAGTAGGGCAGATGGACTATCCCTTCTGTCCTAATTTTACGAGGGCAGATGGGATACTTCAGATATTGCAGGGCATACTGAACAGTGGGGTCAGATCCAATATAGACTAATTTGTTGTGCAAATGGATCATCAACACCATTGCCTATTCCCCGCACAGGGAAATGAGATGGGTTGTGCATGTGTTGCTGCTGCTGCCACAACTCCTAGCCAGCCATGGAGCTCCATCTGAGCTCCTGACCATTGCAAATTCTTCTACAGATGTCAGATGCCACCTGCCCTTGCTGATCTCATGGGTGCCACATTCTGACATTCAACAGAGGCATCTGCAATGGCCAGAAGCTTGGATGGAGCTTTGTGGCCAGTTAGGAGCAATGGTGGCAGTCACATAGAAGACATGAGATGAGGACTATCCTAATGGAGTGGATACAGTCTGGACAATGTCTGGACAACGGCCCCACATTCAGCATGAACGTGCTAAATCCACGGCTGTTTTAAGGCAGATTTACACCAGACTGACCTGTCCAGTGTAGATCTGCCAAAAGATTATTAAAGCATTGTTCTCGTGCATTTATACATCACTGATAGATAGAATATGGACTGGTCCCTTCCTGCCCATTAATAAAACCATTAGTATGGAATTGGTTAGTCTTTGGTTTGTTATTTCACAAAGCTCTGTGTTATAGGAAGACGCTGACATTTTTCTGTGCTATAGAGCTGCTGCAGTGGTTTTTGGATTTTAGTGGCATTTAAAGTGATTTGTGGGACAACATGGGTTATAGAACAGCCAGTGTTACCCCTTCTGCCAGAAAGGTTACCCACCCTTATGAAGTGTTGACAGAAAAATTTCTTAGACATTTCTGTCTTTTGGCACTCAGCCACGCTAATTACATTATTTAGCTAATAGGCCACGTACTGAAATAAAATATCACTTTATAAGTGGTCTCAGAACACAGTTCATTTAGCAGGTCTCCAAATGGCCACTTAAAATATTATTTTTGGTGCATACTCCAGTGCACTCTCCCACTCTCCTCTTTTCTTAGATATGTGAAAGAATTATGCTTTGCGATAACCTTGGATGTCTGTTGATATTCATAGAACAACCATGATGCTATAAAGAATTTTATTTGAGACAGTAACTATGATGTATGACCCCTTTCCTTTATGCTGTCAGTGTTTTTAAGCAAGGATTTGAATAAGAAGTTACAGGGTAAAAGCAGGAAGTGGCAATCAACAAGCACTATCATTAACTATATAGCCCTAATTTAACTTTGAGTGTAAGTGTTAAAATAAAGGAAGAGGCACCAGTGTTTTAATATTAATCCAGTGCTACTTTAAAACAATAAAGGCACCAGGTTCTGTCTGATCTTGGAAGCTATGCAGGTTTATGCCTGGTTAATACTTCGATAGGAGACCAAGGAAGGAACTGACACTTCTGGGTATTCCTTGTCCAAGAAAATCCTATGAAATTCATAGGATAGCTATAAACAGACAGGCAATTTGAAGACACACATGTACACATGCACACTTGAAAACTGTGAAACTGCATTCAGACCATAGGGAGAACTGGCACTACTAATTGGCAAATTGAGGCAACTGCCTCAGACAGCAAATCCTGAGCAACAATCCCAGCCTCCCCTGTTTTGGAGAATTGAGTTCTACATGCTACATAACTTTCCCAGTCCTCCAGAATGGTCATAATTTTGAGAAGTAATTGAGGAAGTTAAACCATCACTGGCATTTACCAATCTGATCAGCTTTGGGATGTGGGCTTCAATGGGATGTCCTCTTCTGGTTTACCTTAGGCAGCAAAATGTCATGGACTAGTCCTTTAGAATTTAATTTTTTCTTTTAGTCTGTGCAATTGAAAATAGTCTTCAGAGGGGAAAGAATCATGTAATTTACTGACTTGATGTAGTTTCCTTTTACAGGCATGATTAGAGTAATCTTAGCCCTGCAACTTCATGCCCTTCAGTGATGTCGCATTTAGCACACTCCATCAGACCTCGTGCCACTGTGACATTTTTGTTCCGCTTGCAATAACTGTTCTGTATTTTAACTTGATTCAGTAGCCCTTCACAACAGTTACTCAACAGCATAAAAAACAAATTTAATAAACATTTGATAAAGTCACATAAAGTGACATTGTAAACCAAAATAGAAATTAAACATGTACATAGGAGAAAACATTATTTGGAAAGGAAAGGTTTAAACACTTCCTCTCTATTGTGATAACAATCCTACTTGCCCCCTCCATGCAGTTAACATTTATATATTGTAATGTAATGTAAACTTTTATTACGGTCAATGACCAGCTCAACATTTATATATTGTCAACAATGCTGTTTATTTTGGGGAATCGTTTTTTGACAATATCAGTTTCAGGTATGTATGTGAGTATGATGACCATAGCATTGGTCAAATGATTAAACCTGCCTTTTTTTGCGACCCGAGATGTGATACAGCATGGTTAAAGCAGTGAGATAAAAACAAAACACTGGTAAAATACATATAACAAATATACACAGATACAAATATTCAATTATTTGATCACACCCGTGAGGATAACATATGCTAGGACTTGGAGACAAAAGGAGATCCCAAAAAAGGAGGATTGGTTAAACAAAGTCATGGAGATTATGAATATGGACAGACTTACTTACTGGTTATCCCCAAATCAAGGTTTACCAAAGAAAGAAACTAATTGGAACCTGGTAAAGGACTATTTAAAGCAGATGAAATTTGATCTTATCTGCTGAACCAACACAATCTTAGTGATCAATGAGGACGAAGGGGATATGGTGTTTTACCAATATATATGAATATTCTTAGAAAGATTGTGAAGAGCCAGTTAAAGACAGATGGAAGTCAACAATCCTTTTTACTATTTTTTTCCTTTTGTTTTTTTTAAGTTTTTTTTCTTTTTTATACTTTATTTTATCTTTCTCTTTTTTCTTTTTCTTTTTTTCCTCTCTTTTCTTATTTCCTACTTTCTATCCACAAATAAGTGTTTTCCCACTTTTGTTGTGAAACTACTATTACTTTCTAATACATATTTTTCTCTTTTTCTTATGTAAAACCTCTAATAAAGATATTTTTTAAAAAACCCCAAATATACACAGGAAAATGCAGATTAAAAATAACCAATAAAATGTAGGTTAAAATTCACAAGTTAAAATTGGCTGGATAGGCATGCGGGAAGAGATAAGTCTTAAATTCTGACAGCTGGTTTAGTTGTTGAATCTCTTCTAGCCTCCAAACTTTCTGTAATTCTAATGAATTATTGGTTGCAACCATACACCCCCACCTTAAACAGAAATACAGTCAGCCCTCAGTACCTATGGATTCTGCTTCCACTGATTCAACCAACCAGGTCTCAAAAGGTTTTTTTTTTTTAATTCCCAAAAGAAGATGTTGATTCTGCCACAAGTTGAGCACTATGCCTATGTGTGGGTATGTCCTTCTATTGCCTCCTGCCGTTTCACAGATCCTCAGGCTCTCTCCAGCACTTGTTTGAGTTGTTTGTTATTTTAAATAAGGGACACTATTTTATTACACCATTGTACATCATGTGAGTTGAGTATCCATGGATTTGGTATCCCTTTTTCCCCAGGGAAGGTGTGTGTGTGTGTGTGTGTGTGTGTGTGTGTGCTGGAAACAGCTAATACAGAAGGTCCATTGCAATATCTTTGAGAGGGTGGGGAAATTATCAGCATTTACAAATTTATTCATAAATGAAGAAGGAATGTGAAGGGTTTTATTTTTTAAAGATCCAAAATGAAAAGAAAAAAACAACCCACAATTATGATGGATTCCCCATCTCTAGATCTGCACAGAAAATAAAAAATGACCAAGAAGCAATATATTGTCCATTTCTAAAACTGGGTTATAAGGGAATCATCTTTTAAATGCAGAATTTTCTCTAAAACAATGTTTCTGTTCAACATGCCCATCTCAAGACACTTCCACTAATGTTGATTGGAGGCAGAGCTGCTTCCTACAGACTTTGATGAATCATCCTGTCAAGAGGAAGTGATGCAAATGCACCACACTGAGCTTTTCTCTGATCAGGCATTGAATGGTTTAACAATAAGAAGCAGCTAAGCATTGGCAAAGAGGACGTATTCTGTATTAAAGTGAATGGTGTGAGTGGATAATACAGGAAGCACAAAATATATTTAGGAAGACAAGCAAATGAATTCCACTAAAGACCAAAATGAACCATTCAAATTGGGATAATTTCCTTCTGCCTTCTTGAAAGAAGAATGTTCTGAAGAGAATACTTCAAAAAGTTTTGTCTTACTTGAAATCATTGAGTGGGCAGAGATCACAAAGTGCATCCAGACCAATCCCTCTCTGCCTTCTGCCACACAATCAAAGCATCCATCCAATCTTTGTTTAAAAACCTGTGTAGAAGGAGACTCTGAACACATCCCCATGAGCCACTTATTACAGAGCCAATTCAGAGTGGCAATACTCTGAAATGACCCTAGCTGCCCACCTTCATCATGCTACTGCACCGTTGTTTCATCACTGTAATGGTGGCTATGAAACCCCAAAGAGCTCCTGGCTGTTGCTGGGTCCCTTTGCCAGTGTCATGAAAGGCACCCACACAACTTGGAGAGGAAGGGTATAAGAACGGGGTGATCTCTCAAGTTTTGAGAGTTTTGTGATGCCTTTGTTGACACTGGCTCTTTGGCATTCAAGTTTTGTGGTGCCTTTGTTGACACTGGCTCTTCAAGTTTTGTGGTGCCTTTGTTGACACTGGCTCTTTGGCATTCCATGGCTGTGCTACAGCAATAAAACAATGACACAGATAAGTGCTCACCTGTTTTTTCCATGCCACAGAATATGGGGAAAGTGGAATAGCAGTACTGGCCCCTGTGAACAATGGAGCCAGTTCCAAATCAGAACCAGCCAAACAGTTCACACTACTTTTCCTAACGTGGGGCATAATGATATGGCTGTCCCATGAATTGGGGACAAGATGGACCCAGGTGTCATGTAAATGCCACAGAGTTGAGTGTTGCTCGCTTTGAGTTACAGTGCCCATGTAGATGTCCTTTCCATCATATTCTTTCTGAGGCAGAGTATCCCACTGTCAAAAAGCCATTACCATCAAGAGGTTTTTCCTAATGTTTAGGTAAAATCTCTTTTCCTATAGTTTGTATCCATTGCTTCTTGTTTTCGTCTTTGGAACAGCAGAAAAGAGAAAAATCTTGGTGGGAGATAATTTTCTGCAGAAAATAGTACTCTACAAAAAAGAGCATTGTCTGATGTATTTGTCAAACAAAATTTTCACTGAATGTCTTGAAATGTGCAGATAGTAAAACTAATGATAACTTTTTTCAACAACACATCTTAATGTTTTGAAACATTCTTTCTGCTCAAGGATGGGAAAATGTGAATCAACACTTTACATCTTAGTTGGCACAAACAACTTGAGGAGTCCATTTAAGTAAATTTCATCTGAGAATTCAATAGTCTTATTCCAGTCAGCCTCATGTCGATACCAGGCAAGATTCTGGAAAAGATCGTTAAGGAAGTGGTCTGCAAACACTTAGAAACAAATGCAGTCATTGCTAATAGTCAACACGGATTTATCAAAAACAAGTCATGCCAGATTAATCTGATCTCCTTTTTCTATAGAGTTACAAGCTGGGTCGACAGGGAATGCCGTGGATGTAGCGTATCTGGATTTCAGTAAGGCCTTCGACAAAGTCCCCCATGACCTTCCGGCAAACAAACTAGTAAAATGTGGGTTAGACAAAACTATGGTTAGGTCGATCTGTAATTGGCTAAGCAAACTAACCCAAAGGGTGCTCACCAATGCATCTTCATCCTGGAAAGAAGTGACGAGTGGAGTGCTGCAGGGTTCCATCCTGGGCCTGGTTCTGTTCAACATCTTTATTAACGACTTAGATGAAAGGTTAGAAGGCATGATCATCAAGTTTGCAGACGACACCAAACTGGGAGGGATAGCTAATAATCCAGAAGACAGAAGCAGCATTCAAAACGATCTTTACAGACTTGAGAAATGAGCTAAAAATAACAAAATGAAGCTCAACAGCGACTAATGCAAGATACTCCACTTAGGAAGAAAAAATGGAATGCAAAGATGCAGAATGGGGGAACGCCTGGCTCAACGGCAGTACGTGTGAAAAAGACCTTGGAGTCCTTGTGGACATGTTAAACTTGAGCCAACAATGTGACACGTCATCTAAGAAAGCCAACGGGATTTTGGCCTGCATCAATAGGAGTATAGTGTCTAGATCCAGGGAAGTCATGCTCCCCCTCTATTCTGCCTTGGTCAGACCACACCTGGAATACTGTGTCCAATTCTGGGCACCGCAATTGAAGGGAGATGTTGACAAGCTGGAATGTGTCCAGAGGAGGGCGACTAAAATGATTAAGGGTCTGGAGAACAAGTCCTATGAAGCAGAAGAGAAGGCTGAGAGGAGACATGATAGACATATATGAATATGTGAAGGAAAGTCATAGGGAGAAGGGAGCTAGATTGTTTTCTGCTGGAGACTAGGATGTGGAACAGTAGCTTTAAACTACAGGAAAGGAGATTTCACCTGAACATCAGGAAGCACTTCTTCACTGTGAAAGCTGTTCGGCAGTGGAATTCTCTGCCCAGGAGTGTGGTGGAGGCTCCTTCTTTGGAGGCTTTGAAACAGAGTTTGGATGGCCATCTGTCAGGGGTGCTTTGAATGCGATTTCCTGCTTCTTAACGGGGTTGGGCTGGGTGGCCCATGAGGTCTCTTCCAACTCTATGATTCTATGATTCTTTAGATGATAGTGTTTATTATTTAACTACAGGTAGTCCCCAAGTTGCGAACAAGATAGTTTCTGTAGGTTTGTTCTTAAACTGAATTTATATATAAGTCAGAACAGGTCCAATTTTAAGTGTAACTCCAGCCATACACACACACACACACACACACACACATATATATATAAATTTTAGCTTTGGATAGCGTTGGGAAGGGTTAGCACCCTTGTCATGTTAGTTTTGCTGCCTGTTCACCTGTTTGTAAGATTTCACTTCACTTTCTATTGGATTTTGAAAAATGTGAATTGCTGTGGAAACATGGGTTGGTGATAAAGCTTCACTTGTAACACCTTTTCTGCTGGATAGCTTTCAGGATTGAATTCCCCTTCCTAGGGGTAGATTTATCTCACTTCCTGCTATTTCACCCTCATTCTTAACTATGTAAGTCAGATGTTTGTAACTCGGTGACTTCCTATACTTCCAAGTATTGTAAGCTAGCCTTTCTTCTCATAGCAAATGGAAAGCAGGATATCTGTCTCCATGCCCCATTGGGACATTCTGTGCATAATATAACCAATGTTAAAAACTTATAAATCTCATTGGTTCTGATGGGGAAGTGTTTTCAATGATTCGTAGTTTAATTACTTTCTCAGCTATCTAGTTCAACTTATGCCTTGACTCTTTCAGCTCATTCTGTGCTGCATTCCCAGTTCCACCTGCATTTTCTTTTGCATTCCCCCTTTAAAGATCAATAAGTATTTATTTTTGGTATTCATGTCATCATAAATTCTTTTCATGTCAGGAAATCTTTGTGTCTGTCACATCTAAATTCAGCAGTTCTAAAGGGTTTGCTTTGCTATCTAACATGTTGCACATTTCTTCAATATTATTTCGGTGCATGATTTTATTCTTGGAAAATTTCACTGAAGAAGATGCTCCTCTTCTTTTCAATGTTTTTTCATCCTTTCCTTCTCATATAAATATGGTGATGAGAGTTGGTTTTTGGATCTGAAATAATACCTGGATCTGGAAATGAAATCAATCCAGTAAAAACCTGATGTCTGTTTCAGCAGTGTGACATTAAATAATGTTTATGAGCATATCTCAAAGGGCACTTTAACCCAAAATGGGTGAGAATCAGCTTCGTGGCATCAATCAAACAATAACTTAGGTGGAAGGGATGGTAGGGGCCTTAGGGAAAAAAATGCTCATAGATAACATTGATAGCCTTCTCTCACATACATGTTTCCCATATAGATTGATGTAATCAGTAGAGGCTGGTGATTATACTGACAATGGAATGTTGAATCTCCTCTGGATTTTATTATTCACCTGGAAAGAGCTGATCAATGCATTAAGACTCTTTGGGAACAGTGTTCAGCACCTTGAACATTCAGCATAGGTTCCTTGCCCTACTGATATCAAAGCCAGCAGCTTCCATTCAATATGGTGCAAAGCGGAAAAAAAGAGTATCCTCCCTGGTTATTACTTTAGAAAAAGATCATACTTCTGGACTTCTGAGACTGATTCCACTCATAGGCACACTCCTTGTTTCCAGATAATTTGTACTTTTGGGAGACATCTAGAAGTGTGATACTACAGCTAAACAAAGCACACAGGGAATCCATGACTTTTAAAATGTTGGGTTTTCTACCACCATAATTGCTGTAATCACAGCTGGATTAAGTGAGTTGGGGACGTGGTACAGTTGTAAAAATACCCCCACCTTCTTTTATGCATAAATGAGCAAATGAAGAAATAGTGGCATAGAAAATAAAGGAATCATTTGATAATAGAATAAACTACAAAGTAGAAAAATCTTGCTCTCCTCCCTATACCTGCACACATAAATATGCTGGGTGCCTACATGTGAAAAAGATGGATATGTTTTGACATTTACACAACGGCTCTTGTTGCTTTAAGAGAATCTGTAGTAGAGTTTCTTACTTTAGAAATAAGCCTTCTGTGCTTTTGCTCTTGCAAAGTCATTGATTAAATCATCAAAGCCTACAGTGTTCTTATTTCTGCAGTTAACAGCACCAAAGAGTTCATTTGTGGATTGAGCATGCATGCAATTCATCTCACATGTTTCCAGCATAAATGTAATATTTTATTTTCTTCTTTTATTACTTTCATTGATGATGTCCTGCTTTAGTTATATTTGTATCCCAAGATTATACATGGTTTCACCCACTTTACTCTCACAATCAACTGTGAGGTAAGTAAAATTGAGAGAAAACTAACACTGCACGTGGACTTCATGACTCAATGAAGATTAGAATCCAGATTTTCCAAATTCTAGTCCAGTATTCTATCTTTAATTCCTAGCTGTTCCAAGCTTTGCCTGGAAAGTTGAAAGGTATTGAATAATGATGTACAGAGATTTCTGCTGTTCCAGTAATAATCCACTAGGGAGCATCTATACTGTTGAATTAATGCAGTTTGACACCATGTTAACCATGGCTTAATGCTATGCAATCCTGGAAACTGTAGTTTGGTGAGCGCCGGCACTCTTTGACAGAGAAGTCTAAAGATCTACAACTCTACAACAGAATTCCATAGCATTGAGGCATGCAGTGGTGTCAGATTGCCTTAACTCTACAATGTAGATGAGTGGCTCTCAACCTGTGGTTCCCCAGGTGTTTTGGCCTACAACTCCCAAAAAATCCAGCCAGTTTGCCATTTCTGGGAGTTGAAGGCCAAAACATCTGAGGACCCACAGGTTGAGAACCACTGATGTAGATACATCCCAAGATGAGGAGTGGGAGTGGTGCAACTACTCTGTAAAATTAATACAGGTTGGCACCACTTTAACTGCCATGGCTTAATGATATAGGATTGTATGAGTTGTAGTTTTATAGGGTCTTTAGCCTTCTCTGCCAAAGAGTGGTGGTGCCTAACCAAACTGCAAATCCTGGGATTCTATATCTCTGAGCCATAAGAGCTACAACGGTGTCAAACTATATTCATTTTACAATGTAGCTGTACCTAGAGTTGCGAATCACGTGGCCTGGATCCTGTGGGTTGTCCCAATTAGGGCTTGGATCTTATTGGTAGTCACAACTAGAGAAGACTCATTGACTCAATTGTTGAACAGTAAATACATACTATCATTCAGGTGGTATCTTGTGATTAAGCTGCTAATAGTTTTCAGACCTACATTTTTTAGGACTGCGAATTAAAACAGTTGTCACCAATATAACCTATGTTGGGAAATGCAGGATGCTACAGTCCAGCATTGGTAGGGTCACACTATCTCCCTTTCTGCACTAAAGCAAGTGACTACAAGATCATAAGTGTAAAACACAGAGGAATTGGGAATCCAAATAACATAGCACTGGAAGTGGCATATAATATCTGGCAACCTAGTTCTGTGTTAATACGGTACGCATTAAATCAGACACAAAGGAATTTAATTCTGTGACCAGCACACGCTCCTGGTTTGCTATTAAGATCCATCTTTTAACAACAACAACAACAATAAACAAATCAAATATTTAGTTATGGATTTTTTCATACACACATAGTTTAGTGATCAAGCTGAATGTAAACTGTATGAACCAATTACTTCTCTTCACCGAAATATGGAAAAATAATTATTAGTTTTACCAGACACTTCATAACATAACAAAACATTTGCTTTTTACAAAAGCTCAAATGTAGCTAGTTTTTAAAATTACAGTAGAGGTTTAGTTATTTCTTCAACTACATATGCGTCTGTTGCAAATGGAGACAAAAACTTCCGCTAAGAAAAAGCTTAGCTATATGTAGATGCAAGATTTTGTTTTGGTGGGGGGATTCATTTCTTATTTCTATACAAGTGTAAAATGTACTTAATTTACATGAAATAAGGTTGGATAAATACTAACAGTAAGCATCTCCTCTGCTATTTTCTCCTAATGTAGACATGCAACTTATAATTTAGAGACTTCAGTTCCAGTTTTAAGGACTGTAGATTGGTGTGTTAAATATGAGATCATTTAAAAGACTCATACAGTAATCAGGCTCCCCGCCCCTTTTCCCTCTCTCTCTCTATTCTCCATTTCCATTGCTGTGTTGACATCACATCACATATTGTCAGGCTTCAGTAGGGATTTGTTTTTCTTTACAGAAAATGAGAAAACATGATGTTATAAACCTAAGCCACACAAGAGAGAACAAGAAGATTCTCCCCTTTTCACATGTATCTGTCCTCAAACTTGTACTAGTTTCTCATTCCACCTGAACAAAAAGATGCCTCCGTCCTTCATGTCCTTTCTAGTTTTTTGCCTGTTTTCTTTATCTTCTTTCACCAAATCCTGCTCTGCAGCTCAGCCTTTCGGTACGGGAGGGAAGAAGAGCATGGTAGTAGTAGCAGCACTCTTATGCTGGGACTCTAGCTTTCTTGTCAACAGCTCTTATAGTGCAAGAAGGTAGAATAAGAATTACTGGAGGAAAAATCAGGATTCTATTTTGTTCAAGGCACTCTTTCATGACTCCCTCAATTCTATGTGGCAACTAGTCTACCAGGACACTCCTCTGCTTTTTCCCAATCCAGATCCCAGTTTTCTCTCTGTGTCTCCTCATCCTATCACACTCTCCCCCCGTTGAATAGGATCTGATGAGTTCTGGAACCCTGGTACTAGTTCAACCCCTGATTATCTGGCTTACACACATTTTGGTGCCTCAAATATTACCTGTTTCTGGGTATATTTGACCTGCTGATTCCAAAAAATGGCACCAGTTTATCATCTCCGATTTTTGAGATACAGAACATATGCCATATACCAGTCATCAGTCTGTTCACCTATTTTAAAAAATCAGGATATTTTAATGTAATGTTCAAATCTTCATATTTTAACATGATAGAAGCATGTTAAAAATTAAAAGAAAAGTGTACTACATGGAAATCTATTTATTTAATACCAAAAAACATAGATTTGTGATATAAACTTTCCAGTCATTTGACGCAACATATCTAAGTAACTAGAGCTGATGTGGTCCATCTAATGGAATTTTTTGAATCACTGTCCCAAATAATCCCAGAAACAGGCCTAAAAACCAAAGAAAAAAGTTGACCCTTGAAATAGCAAGTTTGTTCAGCAGGGACCTGGGGACCATTCTTAGATAAGACACAAGGATGGCCAAGAGACCTCATGTGATAACTAGACCCAATTTTTGCTCACTTCTGATCCAGATATACTAAGCAATTTGTATCAGTGGTCTCACCAGCCATGAGGCAATGTCTTATGTATCAACCATGATATTATGGTGAATGTTAAAGCTAGAATCAGCAATTGATGACTTTAAATCCAAATGTATATTCCAGTGTGACAATTTCAGCCCTAGAGGGGAAAAAACCACTCTATATGAAAACATTTGAGCCCACATATACATCGGTATGGGTTTTCTTCAGAACTGGTAATTGTTCCAGTTATTCCCATCGTGCAAGTTCTCCATATTTCCTAGCAGTACACACAGTTCCTGAGTTACAAATATCTGACTTACATCCAACTCCAAGTTACAAATGGAGTTGAGACAAAAGGAAATGAGAGGAAATCTACCCCTAGAAAGGGAAATTTACTCCTGGAAGAATTCTCATGGGGAAAAGGTGTCTCTACAGAAACTTTATCACCAATCCTGCTGACATTTACAAAATCCAAGTGTCACATGGACAAAAAGTGAGATGAATTTTTTTAAGCAGGGGCACAAGACAGTAAAACAAATACTACAGGGGTGTTAATCTTTTCCTATGCTGTCTAAAACTTTAAAACAAATTGGTTGGAGTTACCCTTTTAAAGTATACCTCTTCTGACTTGCATAGAAATTCAGTTTAAGAATAAACCTACATAATCTGTCCATAACCTAAGGACTGCCTGTATATGCTCAGGGGCTCCCGACTGTCACCACTTAGACAGAACTAATCTAGACATATATCTGTATTTCATACAGTCACCTCCAGCTATTTGATCTAATGGGTAAGCATCAAGTAGTTCTTGAATGGATGATACCTACCAGATCCTTTCACTGAAAGTAAACTGCATCCATCTGAGCAAAACTGACAGATGTAATTCAGTGCAAGCTCTGAAAATTCCACAGAACTGGGTTTTGGGATTGAGTGACCCATATTTCACATTCTAGAAATGTTTGACTTATGAAGTATGATTGTGCCACAACCAAGACCACAGGTGTTCAAAGAATTGTGGTGACCTGTCAGTTCATTCATTTTTCTTAGGGTACTGTTCTCTATAGAATTATCCTGTCTACAGGAGAACACAAAAGGAAATTTGAGGGGAAACATTGGTAATACTAATTATAAGTTCCTTTGTAAATTGTCGTGTACTAGTATTCTCATTGAAATGCACTTTACTAAATCTTATCAAAAAGAATGCTTAGCAGTGTTGTGTTATTAATCAAAATGTATGCCTCCAGCAACCTGTTCCTACCAGGAAGGAAAAAGAAAAGAAGTAGAAAGAGAAAAAAAACTGATGCAAGAGTTGAATAAAAGACAGTCAATGCAAACTCTGAACACAGTGCTTATTTTTTGCATTTTATATGACAAAAATGGATTTTTTTTCCTCCCCAAAAACCTAAAGCATTACTTAGCCGCTCTAGTCCCTAATGTCAAAAGGACAACACTGAAAGCACTAGCTGTCAGCACCAGATAGTTAAATTAACAGTATAATTTAATAAGCTTTAGTTAGACAGTATTGATGAGTTGATAATACAGACTAGCCATTGCCTTGTGAATTAGCCGTGGAGCAGTCATTTCACAGGATCACATTCATAAAGCTGAACAGATAGCCAAAACCCAACTGGTATGATGTTGTCAAGACTGCAATCTTGAGTTCTTTATGATGCCAGCTTCATAGCTAGGAGGTGGCTTCTCTGACCGACCTGGCCATGGCTTCCTCTCCTCTTTCTTGTTTTTTCTGCAATATTCAAGGAGTGGATGGGCACAGCAAAGCAAAGGCAACTAAATGGAGCAACAAACAGTAGGAGACACAGATTAGGAGCTTTAGCTAAAGTTGTCAACAAGACTGATAGAATGTCTTCCTTCTTCCTTTGATGGGGTCTGTTGGGAAGACGAAGCAAAAGAAATGAGAGAAATCATGGTTTGATCTAGCCCAATATTGTGTTCTGTAACACTGGCTGCTGCTACACAGCCCCATAGTCCAGATCAGAATGGGGATTAAGGAAATCCATTTCTACTCCAGAAAATCTCAACCTTCCGCCCCCTCGGGAAATGTGAAAAAGCTCCGGTTGTGTCCACAATCTTCTCTCATGCTAAATCAATCCGACATAACAACTTAGTTTCTTCTTACCCCATTTGGAGAAATGTGCTGAACTGCGGCAGGCCATTGGATGAGAATCAGCAATTGAACTGACTTCTAATTCAAAACAAAAAGGGAAAAGTGATTTCTTCTTGGAGGAGGTAGGAAAAGGTGTTTGTTTACCTTCCTGAGAGCACCATATCTAGTTCCTTTATCCAAATGTTCCAGACATGACACTGTTTACACCAGTGCTGTGTAGGTGTCTCCCAAATTTATGCTTTGCAGCATCCATATACTGATCAGCTGCAGTGCATTTTTGGCTGATTTTGGACTTTCTCCTGATTATTTTAACATGTGTTTTCCATGTGGATGTGTGTTGCAACATGCATTAGAGGTGTGCATTTTCTAGCCACTCCCCTTATAATCCACATTATTCTGGATTTTACAGCATGTGTAGATGGGGCCACTGTTCTTCTGTTGAAGGGAGGCACCATGAATTAGTGATGCATAAGAAATTGTCCCTGTCAAGGCTTTTATTTGAATTTTCCTGATTCCATTTCTCGTGGACTGCAGACAGTATTAGGCAGAGTTTAAATTTATAAATCCAGGCATGCAACCTGTTCCTCAAAAAAAGAAACCTAAATGCACAAGGCTGTGTACACTGTTTATTGGATTGGAACATTCATTTATTTATATGTCCGTTGCATCCATTTATAATGGTGAACACAAAAATATGTACAGATTGTTCCCTAATACATCTATCTTTGGTGGCATCTCTAGCTATATTTTATCTGTGTCCTTATCTCCATGAAATTGTCATTTTGATGCGATAAAAGATCTATGAAAGCCTCTTCCAATGATACAGCAGGTGAAAAACATGATGAAATATCACATATTTTGTATAATGACATAGGTATAAAAGCCTTCAAAGTTTGTCAAAATCTGGGTAAATCATGTGAATGTGGATTGTATGTTGTAGGAGGGAAACTGTCTCTCTAGGTTTCAGTCAATATAGGTGTTAGTAAATTCAAAATACATTATTTTAAGCCACTTCTGGAACATTCTGACAAGCCTAGGGTTTGGTACATTCAGAATCTAGCAAACATGGATTTGTAAAAAAATATTCTCAAGCTGTGGATTGCTGAATCCATGGATATGGAAGACCTATATTTATTTACTGTTATACTGCTCCACTTTACAAAGCTTTGCACAGTTCACATTAAAGTATATCTAATAAATATCAAACCAACGCAAAGCCATTTTCAACTCATTTTAAAACAATAAGTATTCTTAAAACATTCCAATCACCATTACAAAGGAAGAGTATTCATAATCACTACTAGCCAATGAAGGTCTACAGAAAACAAATGTGGTTTTATTGCATAGCTCTGTCTGGATAGAAATGGCGACATGACAGTAAATTACCACCATCATTCAATAGCAGCCGATGGAAGCATGGTTGTAACCCTGATCTGATTTTTGTAAATGAAAGCATACTCCACTACTGCATTAAATGGGTATCAAACCGGATACCTAATACTCTACACAGACCAATATGCTGCATAGAATATGCAGCTGTAAGACCAAAAAGTGTCCCTTTCCACAGAAGATATAATTTCAATAAAGCTAACTGGACAAAGTTTACAGAGATCTTGGAAGATCTATTTCTGATACAGAACCTTCTATAGAAGGCTATGACCTGTTTGTAGAAGCTGTGAAAAGATCCTCGAGGCTCCCAATCCCCAGAGGCTGTTGCACAATCTACCTACCAGGCCTAAATGAAGACTCACTAAATCAGCTACAGGAATATCTCAGACTATTTCAAGAGAATCCACACAGCGATGCGACTATAGCAGCAGGCCAAAAATTATCTACAGCCATAGCTAATGCTAAGAAAGACTGCAGGATAGAGTTGCTTGAGAATCTTGATATGTCCAAGAGTAGCCAAAGAACCTGGGAATTGCTGAGACACCTGGACAGTGACCCTCTAGTCAACTGTGGACATGCAAATGCAACACCAGACCAGATAGCACACCAGCTAATTCAAAATGGGAAAACCAATCGCAGCAGAGTAAAGATAAAAATCAACAGGGTGTCAGAAATTGAAATCCACTGGTTGTCATCTCCTCTAAACCTGAAAGAACTCAGAGACGCTATTAAGCGATGTAAAACTGGTAAAGCACCTGGATGACTTAATGATGGAGCAAATCAGGCACTTGGGGCGCAAAGCTGAAAACTGGGTTTGGAAATTTTACAATCAATGCTTGGCACACAAACAGATTCCCAGAGTAGAGGAGAAAACTAAGATCATTGCCGTTTTAAAACCTGGTAAAGACGCCTCTAATGCCAGGAACTCTCTTATGTCATCTATATAAAGTATATCAGAGAATTCTATTAAACTGATTAGGACCTGTTATTGAACCCAAGCTTATTACACAACAAGCAGGTTTCAGACCAAGGAAAAACTGTACAGCTGAAATTCTTAACCTGACTGAGCATATCAAGAAGGCTATGAGAACGGCTGCATTACGGGAACAGTTTTTGTGGACCTTACTGCATCCCATGACACGGTGCAACATAGAAAAATGCTGCTTAAAGTCTACCATATTACCTGGGACTATGATTTTACAAAAAATGTCCAGATCCTCTTAGAAAACCACAGCTTCTATGTGGAGTTTCAGGACAAGAAAAGTAGATGGAGGAAGTAAAAGAATGGTTTACCCCAAGGTGCCCAACAAATGATGCAGGGTAGTTGCTCCTGGGACTTTGTCTCTGCAACATGTACAAACGGGAGGATTTCAAAGATATCAACTCCATTCTCCCCCTGCATATAAAAAGGCTTAAAAGTGGGTATTTCTGCTTGTGATGGGAAGTGGTGAATTTGTCCTATTACTTTGTGATGTTTCAGAGTGGGTGTTCCGGTGGACAGTCTGCTAATGCTCCTTCTGTTTCCATTAGCGGTTTAAGGCCCATGTTAAAGAAGTGTTTTAAAAAGTGTGTCTGTCTTCTTTAATGTAGGGGCTTCAGAAGAATGGCCCCAAATAACATGGTTTGTCAAAAAGCATGCCTGTTTTAAAATAGTGTGCTGGTATCCTTAAAATGGTTGAGCTAGATAAAGGAGGAGCTGATCCTGTGTGATGAAGGTGAGTAAATTCATCTTCTTTAAAGAGGAACTCCATGAAAGAGGGGTTCTGATTGTAGAATTAATGCTACTTGACACTATTTTAACTGCCATGGGCTAATGCTGTTGAATCATGGGAGTTACAGTTTTACAAGGTACAGAATACACCAAACTACAAATCCCTGATTCCATAGCATTAAGCCACGGGAAAGGTAGCGTCAAATGGTATTAAGTAGATCAGGCATGAGGAAACTTTCTAACTTGAGGTCTGCATGGCGAGCCAGAGTGGGGTGAGCAGGCCAGGAGAGAGGGGGTTCTCCCCAAATCCCTGTGATGTCTCATGGGCCTTGGAGTTCTGATCCCAGCACCATTGTAGCTGATGAGGATGAAAACAGGGGATTTTTTCCGGTTCAGCAAGAGCCGGAATCTTTCCAGATGCCTGTTGTTGATGATTCTACCCGAGAGCCCATTAAGGAAGACCTTGAACAGGCCTTTTCCCCTGCCTCCCCTCCTTTTCCCAGGAAACAGTCCTATGCGGCGGGCCGGGGTGAGAAAGAGCAGTTTCGGAGAAGCTTGAGATTAGCAGCTAAACAAGACATTAATTAGCCATGTTCCCCTGGGGAACTCTAGGGAGGAATGCATCTGGAAGGAGATGTGTTTCACTCTCCTTTCCCTTGGGAAAGGAAGCTCAGGACACCTGCTTTGCAGAGAAATGAAACTGAGTTAAAAGTGCCCGACACGAAGGATTTCGTGCGGAGTCAATAGATCAACTTCGGGAGTGATTTCGTTTCCAGCCAAGTGTGGACTTCGCAAAGTCCGCAACTCCAGCTCCTTTGCCTTGCCTTGTCTAGCCAAGTATTCAAGAATTATTTTGCCTTGTTTCCAGCCTTGGACCTTGTTCCTAGTATCAAGCCTTATTTCCAGTTCTTGCTGTGGACTTACTTTGAACTTTGAAGAGAATTTGGACGTTTCCCCACTCTATTGCTTGAAAATAGAGTGTGTTTCGGTTTGGATTCGCAACTTTGGACTCTAATATAAAATATTGGGCAATATAATTTTGGACTATTTCTGACCTTCCCTGGAAGGTCTTTTATTGGACTATATTTCCTACTTGTTTTTATTATTCTTACATATTCCCTTAATAAAGATATTAGATAGTTTTGGCCTCCGTGTGTCAGTTCTTAGTGCTCTCGTTGCCCTGGGCGTGACAATCCCCTCCCTGTCCTTTCCTCCCGTTCCTCTTCTCTTTCAGAGGCAGAATGTGAAGGAAAGATAGGAAACATTTGGATCCCAAAAGGGTTGACCTTGGTCAGGATGAGATGGTGAATGAGAGAGGAAAACCAAATCCATGAGACCTTGTATTGCCTACTCCTGATACAGCATCCTAGAGTTGGAAGACACCCCAAGGGTCATCCAGTCCAACCCCATGCCATTCAAGAAGGCACGCTCAAAGCACTCTCAATAGACAGCCTCTGCAGAAAAGCCTCCAAAGAAGGAGACTCTACCACACTCCCAGGAAGCCTATGGCACTCTCCAGGAAGTTCTTTTCAGTCTAATCTCTTTCCCTGCCATTTGAAACCATTGCTCCCTTGTTCCCTGGTTCTAGAGCAGCAGAAAATCAGTTTTCCATATCCTCCTCAATGGGACACCCTTTGAAATCTTGAAACATGGTTCTCATGTTCCATCTCTACAATAATAATAATAATAATAATAATAATAATAATAATAATAATAATTGTTTTACATGTTTTGATATGGTCAAAAGTGACTAATCAATAAAGAATTGTATTGTATTGTATTATTAAATAATAATAATAATAATAATAATAACAATAATTATTTATTTATAACCTTCACTATCTCCTGAGAGGACTCTACCTTGTCTTCTCCCAGCTAAACTCCCCAGGAGAAAAAGAGGAAGGAAAAAGAGAAGGAAGGAATAAAGGGAGAGAAGGATGGAAGGAAGGAAGGGTGGAAGGGGAGGGAGGGAGGGAGGGAGGAAAGATAAAAGGAAGTAAAAACAAAAGGGAAGGAGAAAGAGGAAGAGAGGGAAGGAGGGAGGAAAGAGGGAAGGAAGGAGAAAGAGGGAAGGGAAGGGAAGGGAAGGAAGGAAGGAAGGATAGGAGGTGTGAGAGAGGGGGGCCTGAGAAAAGAGCCAAAGGGTTTGCCCAGACCTGGTGTAGATGCACCCTCTGCCAAGCTCCAGACTCAGCCTATATGTTCACAAGGCAGAAGTTTTCAGCAAACTTCCTCTACTGTTATCAATCAAGATAAATTCACCCCATGGAGCGAGGCCTGCCTGCATTTCCCCGTGCTGTGTTCCAAACACATTTACCAGCAATTCCTGTTTCCTTCTGCTAAGATGATGAATTTCTCACACTTATTTTCAGCAGTAGGATGCTATAAAGACAGCATTATGACTCTGGCGAGATACCACCAAGATGCTGGATTAGCTGGTGTTAGGGACATGAAAAATGCTTCATCTACCTGTGACACCGCTCCCTGCCAAAATGCTGCTATCTCCCATTGCAGGAAGCAAAGCAAATGAATTTTCCATCCCCTCTCTTTTCCACATTTCCTTTGCTCCGAATGTCTTTAAGATGTGTCATCGGAGGCACAGAAGGACAGTGAAAATTAAATGGTTATCGCTGCTGTTTCAAAAGATGGCAGAAGCTGCCCAATAACAAACATGCATATATCTGCCCAGAATAAATAGTACTAATAAAATCTGAATAGTCAGAGGAAATAATTTACATCCCACTATGTTGGAGGAAGCATTTGTTTCTTCCTAGAGCCACTCTGTTGAAATGCACGTAGGACTTCCATTGTATATGATGCATACGTTTCTGTTACGTGGAATCCCTAGTGTCTATTGCTGAAGACAGTCTTTTAAGAGCTAAATACACTGGCAGGATCACATTTTACTTTCTTCTACAGTCATTCCTTTTTTTCTTTTTTCTTTTTTACAAAAAAAATTCTATCCAGCCCTGATCATTTTTCACTTTCAGGACTGAGATCACTGAGGCCCCATCTACACTGCCTTGTAATGCAGTTTGAAATAGATTATATGGCCATTGTAGACTCATATAATTAAGATGAAACTTCATCAGATCCTGTGATATAGAGCCTGTCTGGCAGGGCCCATAGAGTGCATCTACATTACAGAATTAATGCAGTTTGATGACACTTTATGAGCCATTTGACGCTATAGTATCATAGAAGTCACAGTTCTGCAAACTCATTAGCTTTATCTACCAAAGAGTAATGGCACCTCATCAAACTACAACTCCCAGTATGCCTTAGCATTGAGCCATGGGAATTAAAATGTTGTCAAACTGCATTAATTCTATGGTGTAGATTCACCTTGGTGCAACAAGAAGAGGATAATAAGTATGGATCATATTGTTTAGCTTGGAAATTAAAGATATAGGTTCGAATTCCTACTCAACCATGTAGTCTAACTGGGTTGTCAAGTTATAGTTAGATTTGAATTGGATAGTCTTCTGTGTACTATAGAGAGATTCTTTGGAGAACATGCATTCAGGCATTTTGGGGTGCCCAGTTGGATTTTCAGTTATTCATTTTACTGTAAGTCTCTTCATTTCTGATAGTTTCACCTCTGAGAGATATACCATGGTTCTTTTCATTATGATCCATACCAAATGGATTTGGCTGATTTGTTAGGATGATAACTTTATTTGTTTTGTTTTTAAAATAAGAAACTGCCAAAATTCACACAATTGCCTTAAAACTGGTGAGCAAAACCTTGATAAAAAATGAAACAGACCATTTTGTCCATTCTTAACACTTGAATTTCTTTAATAATTCCATCAACACTCCTTTCCCGACAGCTCTTAGATGAAAAAACAAGTTGCTAGGCTTTGCCATTTAATGGCATTAAATTCTCTTACCACAAATGAGGTTGCTGAATACAGTTCTACATTAGTGAATGTAAAGTGCATGTTTTAGTTTATACAATACTTTCTGGTTGTACTTGGGAGGCTGAAGTTAGTCAGGTTCTTTTATGAAACCAAATGAATCTGAATTAAAAAGAAGCACAAGAAATCTTGCGATTGAAAAGTTCCATTAATATATTTAAAATATGTTTCATAACACCGTTTTTCTATTATGCACCTATAATTAATGTGACTATAAATGTGTTGAAAATGAGACAGATGAAAGTCCTGAAAGCATTCAAGCTGCCCTTTAGTAGAATCACATTAACATACGTGAATGCGTTTATTGTTTCCACACTCAGGCTGGTTATCAAATCAATCAAGGTAGAATCTGTACTAGAAGATAAAAAATATTATTCCTTTGCAATAACAATGTCGTATTTCATTCAGCCCTTCCTCCCCTATAAGTTATCAGCATAGTTATCTCACATTTTTCTTGTTTTGATAGCTGAAAATATGGTTCTGTAGAATATTCTCACCTAGAGAATAGTTTTTAAGATATTTGGGAAGCCTATCTTCCTGTTTGAGTCTGTTTGAGGGAGGTTGGACTAGAAAAACTCTCATTTCTCTTTCTGCCAACCTGCAAACATATATTTAATTCATTCCAAGCTTTAGCATCTAGCTGGGTTTGAATTAGAGGTGGATATTATTTTTCTGTTTTCAATTGCATTTCAAATTTGTCTTTTAATATTTTTATTTGCAATTGTAATTTGTTTGGCTAATGTCTCCTTGTGTGTCGTGTTGGAGAGCCAACATGGTTTAGCCAGCACTGGACTATGACTTTGGATCCCTGCTCAGCCATGAAAACTACAGCGTGGCCTTGGGCAAGGGATATGCTGATCTACATTGATGTTAAAAATAGACTTACTCTGAATTATCCTCTGGCTTTCTTCATGACACACAGTGGCTTCCAGTGAGTACCGTGCTGGTTTTCAGTTCCAATTCCAATAAGCTTTTATTGGCATATATGTATATCAAGACAGTGTAAAATGCAGAGTATATTATACAATAGAAAAACAATAAAAAAACTTCACGTTTGTCAAGCATTCAATTTGCAGACTTCGTTTAGAAACCTTGCCACTGTAACACAGCAGTTAAAATCTTGGGAATTTAAAAGCATGATTACTTTGTCTGGCTCTGATTGGTGTTTCATAAAATCTATAGCTTGCAGTAGCAAGTTTGATCTTAGTTCCTGGTAGAGTGGGCAGTGGAGAAGACTATGTGGAATGGAGTCCAGCTGTCCTTAGCTGCAGAGACAGAGCCCCTTGTTGCTTGGTAGTCCATTGAGCCTTCCTCTATGAAGTGGGGATGGCATAATGTTGAATCTGACCAGCATATAGGCTCTCCTGTATATGGGGTTAGTGAGCCCTGTAATATAATAGGCAGGATTTCCCTGAGTGAATTTTCAGTTAAACCTTCTTTGTCCTGTTTTGGTTTAATTCAGCCCTACCCACTGTCCAAACTGGACACTAGCATCATCACACTTTCTCTGTGCTGAAGAGTACAGGGAAAGGGGATGGGTTGTGTCCATGTTGCTGCTGCTTCTAGCAAGCCATAGAGCTTCATCCAGACTCCTGGCCATCACAGGGACTTCTGCTGATGTCAGAATGAATTGTTCGGTCATTCCAACTAGAGTAGACTCAATTGAATTGATTGTTGCATGAATGTAAATCCCATTAATTTGATTGCTATACCCTAGTTTTGCCTAATGAAAGGGTATAGAGGGGGGAATGGCCAAATACTGAAAATGTGAACACTCGTCAAAATGTGCAAAATGCTATTATGAATGCCAATAGAATCTCTGACTGAATGCTACCCACTGAATGTCTTTATTCTGTGGAATCAGATCCTCCACAATCCAGTCCAACATTTTCACCACAAACTGCATTTTCTTCTTTTTCCAAGACCAATTTGTGATTAGCTTTTGATTGAGCCACACTTATGACCTTATCAGAAGGGGGACTCCCCTCCCCGTGCCATTTGCCAGCCTTTGTGGCAAAACAGCAGGGATGAGGGGCAACTCTGTTACCCTCTGCACCACTTCGTCATGGTGACGCTTCCCCCATCACATGGAGGAAGCATCGCCGAAGCAGTGCGAATCCGTGCTTGCTCCATTGGAAAGCTCTCATATTGCAAGGGAAGCATCGCATAATGCTTCCATTTCAGTTGTGGGTGGGGCCTCTGCCAGAAGTCCAGCGATGTGGGGTGATGGACAGCATGCCCAATGCCCATCCATGGCTGGACTCATGGGGAAGCATTTCAGGATGCAAAAAAAGCCCCATGTGATCAGGTCATTTGTTAAGTTGTGTATCTCAATCTGCTCTTTTAGACAAACTTTTCAAAATAGTTAGCTGATTGGTAGAAATAATTGATGTTAAGAATTATGGAGCAAATTTTTTTCAACTATTCATTTTGACGGTGTTTAGAGGTATTCCTGTTATTTCAAATGCCAGCCTTAAAAGGCAGTAATGAAAACAGATGAAAATAAAATTCTAAGGAAAAATATAAAAATGCACATATAGTTGATGCTTGCCTTAGTCTTACTCTCCCAATTACTTTTGGTATTTTGATTTACACAAGAGGCTCTGCCTTGATTGCTTTATGAAGATGTTTATGGAGAACAGGGCTATATGGCTCATTTGGGTTTTGCTGTGTAATTTTCAGAAAAGCATCAATTTCTAGCCAACCTGTGTGAAAAATGAATCATCCTATCATTCAGCGTAATTTCCTAAAAGTTTAGTAAAAAAGAAAAGCATGCAATTCTTTCATGGGCTGTTTTCAGCTATAAGTGAGTCATGTGGCACATAGACCAAAATATACGGGAAGGTGCTAGCAGTGACAGTTAATAGCTCTGTTGTCAGTGGGGCATTGAATCCATTTCAATCTCAACTATAAAGGAACTATTCAACATGCCGAACCTCAACTCAAAAACAAGTTTGGTGCATTTGATTTGACAGCTTCTTATAGATAGAGAAATTACATTACAAATTTCTTCATAAGTAAGCTGATAAATTCATTATAGATCTGCACTTGTTAGAAATGGAAAATTGGGCAGAATGGAGTTCATTCATCCGTCCACATTTGCTGGAGTTAGAGGCACAGGACTCCTGTGAAAGTGAAAACTAGAAATAAAAGTTGTTATGTTTTTATCTGAGTGAACACCTTTCTAGGTATTTCTATGTCTTCCAGCATGACTCTATGGTCAACTTCCACTGGAAACTGACTGAAATTTGCATTGAAGAACCTAGAGATTGTTAGAAGGCTAATCTCTAAAAATGTCTAGGTCCTCCATCATGATTGGAGGAAGCTGACCATAGAGTCTCACTGGAGGACTTAAATATTACTAGAGCTAACAGTTTTAATCAAATCCATGAATATTCAAAACCACAAATATGGAGGGAGAACTGTACTGTGAAGCCCATGCCCACCCATTGCCCCCCACAAATGCTTCTAAACAGACTATTGACAAATGTGCAGCATTTGCTGTATGGGTTTTTTTTATCAGTATACATTTACCAGTATAAAGTATGCCCAGTTTTGTTTTGTTTTTTTCTGTGCAGAAGTTCTGTGTTGCATGTGTACATGCATTTTCTGTATATAATATGATCTGTTCTGTGTCTGGCTCATTATTTTATGGTTGGTCACCAATGATGAGGAATCTTTCAGGAGTGCTTTAGTTTTGTATTCCTCCATGGTAGGCAACTGGTCTAGAGGCCCTTGCAGTTTTTCTCTTATTCTAAAATCTCATGTTTCTCTCCCCCATGCTCTTCCTTACCTAGTAAGGTGTTTAGGACCAACTAGCAAGAACCTTTATGGAAATTTAATTGTAGGTATAATTTTGACTGATTTTTCTCTCTACATGCACACATACTCATATATCCTTTTGTTGTTGCTACTAAAAGAAATAATAATTTTGGCTGATATAGTTTGAGAAAATGAAGAGTCTTATGGTGCTTCAGAAGAGTGTGACTAAGCTGACAGACAGAATGTTTATATTCAACCCTAGATGAGTTTATCACAAACACACAGTTCCAACTGGCTTCCACATTCCTCTGCTTCTGTTATGTACATTTTTTGTTCTATGTTTTAATTTAATTATTGGACGAATGGCACTAAGATATTTCAAAGAACACATAATTTGATTGCATTTGAATATTTCTGGCTTTTCCAAAAGAATATTATGGGTACCACAGTACGCAGAAGTTATCAATGAAGTCTAAAAATCTGCCCCAATAATTAAGTAGAACTTCATCTTTCACATGAAAATCATTGAATCAAAGCAAACCAATGAAACTCCAAAAATATGTCCCCCATTTCCCCCCTTTAATGATGAGAGAAACTGGAAAAAATCATATGGACAAAAAGGCATATATGCACAGGAGACCTAAGTATTTTTGTTTCCTTCTGTATACATTCTGCTTACATTTTGCACATGATGTTTATGTGTATTTTTCCATTTTTAAAAGCCTGATACTAGAATGATTAAGATGGGTGTCAGACCAATAATATTAGAGAAGGTCATTAAATAACTAGATGCTCTGGATGCCAGGTCATTACTGTCTCCAGTAAGTCAGAACATTGAATGGTTGACTACCTTACTAGAGAACTTATCTACATTGATAAAATAACCTGTACTTATTGTGCATTTGATTCTGGGTATCCCCACAATGTTCTGATGCCTCCAGTGAGTATTGTGGGGTAAGCTGGGAAGGAGGGAGCAATCCCCTTCCTCTTTCTTTGTGGTTTTAACATGGGGTGCCACAATGGCTAGAAGCTCTCACAGAACTCTGCTACTGTCCTTGAACAGTGACGATGTTGACATAAATGGTAAGGTGTCAGTCCCACACTGACTACAACCATTACAGCTTGGGGACGGTGTGTACGGCCACCTCCAGAGCCCATCTTGAGCATTTCTGCTCTAAACTGATCCTGGATTAACTGACGAGTATAGATGAAACAAGTGTATGTTGACATAGCTAACTCAACTGTCAAGTAGGATGTTTCAAAACATGTTGATTCGTCCATTTTCACATGACATAAGGAGTGAGTGGACTTCATAGGAACTTATAAAATATGAAACTTGTGCTAACTGTAATATATGAAACTTTAGGCTAGGTCATCAACCAGAGTGCAAAAGTGGCTCCTCCTTACAATTTCTGGAGGATTTTGGGTTCCACATTTCATCTACCTGCATAGAACAGAATTTGGAGAAATTACTTTTTTTAGTATTACAATCCCCACCGACCCTACATTCAGCCTGAGCACTGGACATACTTATCTGAGAAGGAAAATTTCAAAGCTGTAGCAATTGATGAACAACTGATATCCTTCCAAAAATGAATCAACTTAAAATCAGAAGATATCCATGAGAAGTTTTCCAATTGTACTTGCAGATCATCATTTTCAAGTTTCCATTAAGAGATTTCAAGCTTGTTTTTATGCCTACTCTTTGTTTGTGTGTGTATTTAAGATTTTTCTATTTTGATTGTTCATGAAGTTTACCCTTTGTAAAATTTGCCACCTGCCAAAATCGTGTGAATAAGGGGAAAATAAGTCATCAATCTCATGATAGTATGAAATTAAATATCTTTTTTTCCTTGGGATAAATATTGTTGAGATATTTTCTATGGTGTTATTATTTCTTTTCAGAAAAATGTTGGATTTTCTATATAACCTTCCTGGTTTTTTTTCTGTCTCTGTAATACTGACCTGCTTATCCTTTGCTTCACTCTGCTCCTGTCACGTGTTCTTCTGAGATTATGACAATCCCCTCTGCTCTTTTCAAATGCAATTTGAACAGTAGCATTTCTAGACTGAAAGACACTGTGCTGATCTGATTTCTCCTTGGGAAGATTTGCAGCCTCTATGGATTGGGCACATCCTTCTGACATAGGCCTATTGTCAAGTTTTCCAAAGGGTTTATGAGACGAGTATTAGATCGAAGAGCCTTAAAGTGTAATTTAGCAGGCTTAAACTAGGTATTTGCAAAAATCTGGAAAGATCTGTACAAGTTTTCTCCTTAAATCAAAAGCATTTTCAGTACAATAAAGAGTAGATGTTTTTCAAGTATCAGTTAATGGTTTTCAAGTATATATACAATTAGATTTGTAGTACGGTGAAGGTATTTAAAACATATAAATGTAAATGTATATGGTATTCATGTTTGAAAACAAATACCTCATTGAGTCTCTTAAGTGCATAAATCCAATTATTGGAAGCAGCTAAGATAATACTGAACACATCTGAATTTGGTTAAGTGAACACTTACTTAATTCCTGTTGAGTTTGTAAGTGTATGGTGTCTTAGCAATTCAATTTATTATATATGCAGTAAAGTACCAGATCCTGTCTGATCTTGGAAGCTAAACGGAATCACCTCTATTCAGTACTTGGGTAGGAGACTATTGGCTGTCTTTCATAGGAAGGAACTAGCAAAACCACCTGAGTATTCCTTGGCTAGGAAAATCCTATGCAATGCATGGAGTCTCCATAAGTCAACAAGTGATTTGAAGGTACATATACACATATGCATTTCAAGGCAGGAAATTTGAAGATTGCATTGAGTAGAGGGAAGACTCCAAGAAAACCTGAAGGATGCCTGGATCATTGGGCATCACAGAACACAACCAGTTTCATCATTTGGCAACCCCATGTCCCACCTCCCAATGGTGTGATGGTAGGGGGAGAGTTTACAGTTGAAGGAGATGCCATCGTGATCATGAAGGAGATACCATCATGATCTGAGGCAGCATATTCAACTGGCAAACATCTCTTACCATCAGGAAGATTTTTTGCTATTTTATATTGTGAGGTTCATCTTGTATGCCCCTTCCCTGAGACAGGATTGGATATAATTATTTTTTATGCAGTAGAACCTCCACATCTGCAAAGTAGACATTTCTGGCTGGACAGTAGTTATCTATCATTATGGACATGATCAAATAGCATTAAATTTCCTGACTTCTAGTTCCAGCATATCATATTGTTGGAAGACCTATAGGTTTCTAAAATGGCATCTGTGGTAGGATTGCTTGGAAGACCTAGCAAATCCCTAGACATATCAATTTCTCCCAACCACAGCAAAGTAAAATAGCAGATATGGGCTCTGTGGTTACAGAGGTCTTACTATACATTAAACAAATAAATGAACACTCAACATGGCAACAAGATATATTTTCTTTATATGGTGACTTTAAATAAATGTGTACTGTTTGCTACAACTTTAATTGTCTTTCTAAAATAGGATTGCTCTGTTTTCCTTTCTTGCTTGCTTCTTATACACACAGCAAGTACTAACACAGAAGCTCTTGAATATTTTCTTTAAAAACCCTGAAAATCCCTTACCTATATGACCCTTACTCAAAATCTTGTTTTTCCATGGACGTGTTGACAGGACATGTTCTGCCTGACATTTGCTCTTTGCTCACAATGTAAGGTCATGCAAACTGCAATAATGATCTGGCTTGCTGGATAATGCATATGTGCGATGAACTATGAACATGTCACTTGAGGATAGTGCATATGTGGAACAAACTATGGACACTTCACCTGATGTAATGGGTAATGAGTTATATAAGTTACAAGGCAACTACACATGTCCAAAAAGGATTATAATAGTCAGAAAATTCCATTATCAGTTAGCTTTCTGTGCATGCTTGTGAAAAATTGTATAAGTTGGTAAGTCACTACAGGCAGGGTATGGCATTGCGTTTTCTGGGCATTAGCTAACATTGTCACCTGCTCTTGGCCAAAAGTAAACTATCTTGAAGACAATTTCTGCTGTCAGTCTGCTTTGTTCACCCGCATCCAAATGAAATTCTGCAACTGTATGTTGCACTTTTGCTGTCACTCACCATATGCGAATGGATATATTTACAGCTGTTGGCTGTGAGTCCATAGGTTGCCTGTTCAGTTAAAAAGAATGCATGAATTGCAACAAAACTGGCAGTCGCACTTCTTGCCATGTTGATAATATCTGACTATTTCAGAAACAGAGGAATGCATAAAGAGATTGATGCAGCTGGTCAATTGCTTCTAGTGCAGAGAATGGTAACCTGGAGCCCTCCAGGTGTGTTTGGTTGTGATCAGACTCAGCCAAATGGCCAGTCATCACAATTTATGGGAGCTGTAATCAAACATAGCTGGAAATTGCCTTATTTGGTAATAGAAGTACAAGCTCACAATTCTTATTGAAACCTTAATACATTCAACTGAATGAATTCATATACCTTTCCGGTTTACCTCTTACTTTACTTTCCTCATCCACTGTGCCTTCCTTGGCATTAGATTTTAAATTAGCAACTACTAAAAATGCACCAGAGATGGAGGTACGTACTTGTCCATTTTGCTTGCTTCATCCCTCTTTGTCCTTTCCTTCTCTGTCCAGCCTCCTTGCAACCAAGGAGGAGGAAACAATAAAACAAATCATGCACTTCTTATATTGCTCATTGGAAAAGGCCCCAAATCATATTACATTTCATTTGGAGAAAAGGAATTTTACAATCCCATTTCAGCTTCCTCTCCCCAAATATAATTCAATACAATTTTTAAAATTAAATCATCCCTATGACTTCACCCCACTAGTATGTTAGAGGAGAATGACTCACTACTGACCCAAAGGCTAGTACTTTGGGGAGGTCTGTGACATATAAGAGTAGTCAGACACATCTTATTTCTTATAGTATTTTTCTCTTTGTAAAATTATATCTCATATTTCTACTCTCTTACTTTTTCAACTTCCTCTTCCTCTTCTTCTCTCTTTATATGCCACCTTTTTCATGAAATGGGGAGTCAAGGTGATTTAAGGATTAAAATAAATACTATATGGGCAACTCAGCCAAAAAATCAACATTAACATGGAATTCAATCATCAACAATTTTAAAAACAATTAAAAACATACAATTAAAAATAATAAAAACTTTGAAGAACTGTACATTTAAAACAACAGAACTCCCTCTGGAAAACCCCTTCCTTAAAAATCTTGAGTTCTCAATAGCCTGTTGGAATAAAAAAAAATCTTCTGTGTGCTGGTGAAAGAAAAGCAAGGTGAGAGCTATTGTCTCCTTGTATAAGGAATTCCAAATCTTATGCGCAATAGACAAGGAGAAGCCTGATCTTATGTCTCCACCATTCATACCATTCATACATTTTAACCCTATAACCACACAGTACTATTTAATTGGGTTTTTTTAAAAAAAAATGTATTTGCTATGTTTTAAAATGTGATCAGATTGTGAGCTTGTTAGCTCCCTTGAGTCCCCATGGGGAGAAAGGCTTGTGTAATTAAAGTAAATAACAATAATAATACTGGTGAAGGTTTTAGGTCTGATACAAAGCTTCTCCTGGTGATCGGAGGGTCCAGGCAGTCTCATGTGGGAAGATATAGTCTGTTAGATAGCCTAAACTAATATATGTATATTCACATTCACACTTTGAATTGAGCCTAGAAACAGCCAGCCAGACAGGAGCTTTGTAATCCCTGCACAGGTCAAGCTAGCAATGACATTACTGATTCATCAATTTAGAGAAATCATTTTTAAATCCATCGATTTTTCCTTTTTTGAGAACCCCCTTTCTAAACAATTGCTGGGAGTCTGACCTTATGCCCATGAATTTCTCCTTACATGATAACGTTACATGTCTGAATGAGGAGAACAAGAGCAAGGGCAAATAAATGAGTGAGCAGCGTAGCTATTCCTTCTTTAGCTAACTCCCACTGCTGGCCGATACTCTTGTTTATGGGTCAGTGCATGACTAGATAGTAAAGGTAAAGGTTTTCCCCTGACATTCAGTCCAGTCGTGTCTGACTCTGGCTCATCTCCATTTCTAAGCTGAAGAGCTGGCATTGTCCATAGACACCTCCAAGGTCATGTGGCCAGCATAACCGTTACCTTCCCACTGGAGCGGTACCTAGTGATCTACTCACGTTTCCATGTTTTCAAACTGCTAGGTTGGCAGAAGCTGGGGCTAACAGCAGGAATTCACTCCGCTCCCTGGATTTGAACCACCAAACCTTTCGTTTAAGCAAGTTCAGCAACTCAGCGGTTTAACCCGCTGTGCCACCAGGACTCCATGGCTAGCATGACTAGGTATATAGCTGTAATGTTAAGAAGAGCAGAAATACTGTGTCCAATTCTGGGCATCGCAATTGAAGGGAGATGTTGACAAGCTGGAAAGCGTCCAGAGGAGGGCAACTAAAATGATCAAGGGTCTGGAGAACAAGCCCTATGAGGAGCATCTTAAAGAACTGGGCATGTTTAGCCTGCAGAAGAGAAGGCTGAGAGGAGACAATGATAGCCATGTACGAATACGTGAAGGGAAGTCATAGGGAGGAGGGAGGGAGCTTGTTTTCTGCTGCTATAGAGACTAGGACGTGGAACAATGGCTTCAAACTACGGGAAAGGAGATTCAACCTGAACATCAGGAAGAATTTCCTCACTATGAGGGCTGTTTGGCAGTGGAACTCTCTCCCCCGGATTGTGGTGGAGGCTCCTTCTTTGGAGGCTTTTTGGCAGAGGCTGGATGGCCATCTGTCGGGGGTGCTTTGAATGCGATTTCCTGCTTTTTGGCAGGGGGTTGGACTCGATGACCCATGAGGTCTCATCCAACTCTACTATTCTATGATTCTATGATTCTAATAGGGTCCAGGGGATCCAGCAGTAAAATCTATGACTCAGCTGGACAAGGATAACTTAGGCGCTGGTGCTAGTTCTTGTTTGCTGCCAAGTTGACTTCAACTTGTGGCAACTCTGTGAATGAGAGATCCCCAAATCACCCTATTTTTAGTCCTGCTCAGGTCTTGCAGACATAGGGCTGTAGTTTGTTTGTTTTTTTTAGTCTATCCACCTGGCATACAGTCTTCTTCTCTTTCCACTGCCTTCTTCCTTACCAAGCATTTCTGTCTTTCTAGTGAATCATGTATCATGATACGGATATAGTCTTGTATGATAGTCTTAGTTTAGTCATCTTGGTTTCCAAAAAGAATTGACTAAACAGCTTCATCAGATGGGGTGATTTTAGCATTTTCACCCCATCTGTTGGTCATAATCCATTTACTCTGCCACACTTACTCCTATTTGTACCGTGTGTGTGTGTGTGTGTGTGTGTGTGTGTGTGTGTGTGTGTGTGTGTGTGAATTTTGAACTTACATTTCCTATAAACTAAAATCCCAACATGAATGCTGGCATTATAATACTGTACTAACTTGAAGTCTCCACTTCAGTATTCAGAGTAGAAATGATTGGCATTGGAGTGTTTTTCATTGGTAAAATTTCTACTCAACTGCTCTTTCCATCGTACAAAACAAGCAAATCCAGAACATAATTATTATAATTATTTTTTTGCCTCTTTCCATTATCACCTTGCGCTAAATGGCACTTCCACAGCTATCATTCTCATTTGGTTGATTAGCTAGTCTGCCCAATAAAATCTATTATGTTGTGCATGGACAGCTCAATGAAACTGCTAATAATGCACTGTTTTAATTAGTTACTCAATAATGATCATGTAAGTCAACAATACGATTTGTACAAGTCTTCATTTTGCTGACACTTCAAAACTTGGCAGAAATCCTGTTTCTGCACAGTGTGGAAGGACTGTGTCAGCTTGAACTTGAGAGATTCAGTTTCTATTCCTAGTATGTCCAACACTCAACTTCTTTTTAAAATACTTTTGGCTTTATTGTGTATATAGGAAATAAAACAGACAATTAAAAAAAACCAAAGAAGAGAAAAAAAGATATACAAAAGAATAAACAGATTTACGAAATAATATAAGTCAGCGCTTATTAAACATGTGAAAAATCAAAATTGGCTGTACAGTTATTATACCTTTACATTTCTTATCCCTCTAACCCCACACCCATGAACCCAACCCCATTACCTCCGACACTCCTCAATACAGATCATATAACTAACCAGCAACTACCCATATGCCTTCTTTCACTAAATCCCCTTTAAGAAAATAATCAAATCTACCTTTGTCTTCTTTTCCATATACCAGTCTCCATTTGTTTGTGAAGTCTTCATTATTTCCTCCTCTGCTACTATTTGTCAGCTTGGCCACTGGGATATAATCTACTAAATTATCTCTCCAATCTTTACTAGTTAACTCTTCCCCCCCTCCACCCCCTTCCATGTTTTAGCTATTATTAGTCTCACAGCAACAAAGCAATACTGGCAAATTTCTTCATCTTCTGTGCTAATACACCATCTAAATAGTCCTAATAAACACATTTCCAGGTTTTTCTTGACACTTTTGTTGATCATATTGTTTGTTTCTTTCACCACTTTTTCCAAAATTCTTGAACTATATTGCAGGTCCACCATACGTGGAAAAAAGATCCCTTCTTCTTCATGCGTCTCCAGCATGCTCCTTGTCCTGTTTTCTCTATCTTGGCCAAAAGCTCTGGAGTTATGTAAGTTCTATCAAACATTTTAAACATATTTTCTCTAATTGAGCCAGCCATTGAAAATTTAAATCCCTTTTTCCAAAGATTTTCCAACACTCAACCTTCTCATACCCTGAGAAGATACATCATAGGAATAAAATGGAGAGGCAGTGAACAATGTATTCCATCATGAGTGCAGGATGGATATAAATGTAAGGATTGTTTTAAAACTTCAGCAATTGAAAGGCAAATACACCCTGTGTCATGTTTCCTAGCACTTGTTCATTCCGGTTCAATGGCATTGTAGTACCACTACCATATGCTAGTAAAAGATGAAAAATAAATGGCTCCCAGTATCCTACCAGAGTTGAGTCTGGAACAACAATGTGGACAGTGGCAGGATGCCCACTAGTTGTGGGGTGAATGGGTGGAAACCACGGGTGCATTTTGAGCAGCAGTTTGTTTTTGCCTGAATTATCCGCAAATGGTGGGATCCCACTCCTCAAATCTCCCACTCCCAGGAGGAGTCAATTGGTAACCTCTTTTGCAGCAATCAAAGTAAGATGAGGAAAATGAAGTAAGTGCAAGAAATGCTAGGGCATTTGAAAAGTAGCTGAAAAAGCAGGGTAACAAATAATCAATTTGGACTGTCCCTGCCAAATAGAGAAAGTTGAAGGACATTGTAGGGGACTTGAAGCACATCTACATTGACCACTTAGGTCAGTTTGTAAGAAATCGGATTTGCTGTAGATCAGTAGTTCTCAACCTATGGGTCCCCAGATGTTTTGACCGTCCACTCCCAGAAATCCTAACAGCTGGCAAACTGGCTGGGATTTCTGGGAGTTGTAGGCCAAAACACTTGGGAACCCACAAGTTGAGAACCACTGATGTAGATTATTAGATTGATATAACTGGAATGGTTTTGAGGCCAGGAAGGTGATTACATTGGCCACAGAAAGATGGCCTCAAACTAGTTCCAGAATCTGCAGTATTTTCTCCCATTTCCAGTTGAGATATATATACCAGAGGGTCCATTTTAAACATTCTCAGTGCAAATCTATGCATGCCAATTGATTAATAGACATCACTGTTTTCACTGTGACATGAATCAGTCTAAGCTTGACTGGATTTGCTTAACTTCTGTTTCTTGAATTAAATTTTCCACATAAGCCCTGCATTAAGGTAGTAATTAGGATTGTAAGGAAATTCATTATTATTGCTCCCAGGTTAGAAAATTAGGTTTCCAACAGACATGGAAACATTATTGAGAAGATTAGAAGAACAACAGGACAGCAAGAATCTTACATAATTTTCTTCCCCTATTCAAATGTCCCAAGGTGTTTATACTATGTAGAAAAACATATTTTACTACACGCACACACATATATTCCTGTCCACATAAAAATCAGCCTTTTCCATATGCACACACACACACACACACAAATATCTTTCTCCTGTGCAAGATTTTCTACACATTTCAAGAGATTTCAACTTCATTGAAGTTCAAATATTTACAAACATATGCCAGTTCTTCCCCTTTGAAACAAAGAATTTCAGGTTTAAAAATGAAAGTGAAACAGATAGATTTTTATCTCCTAACAGATGCCATGTGAGCAATTGTTTTCTCCTAATATTAGTCTACTATCTTTAGCAGGGCTTCTTAAACTTTTTCCTCTCATGATTCCTTTCCACCCAAGAAATTTTACAAGACCTTGAATATATAGATATACAAACAAATAGGTATTAAATTAAATCAATTATTTATTGATAACAAGCCAGCATTTGCAAGGCATACTAAACAGGCTGATTTTCCTTTTTGTGGAGTACAGCTAAAGCATTTTCTGCAGAGTCCACTGTAAAGACTGTACTTTCTTTTAAACGCCATAGAGAATTCAATTTTCCCTTGTTCTAGAAGAATGTAATTTTGAATGTCATTTTTGAATGTCATTTTCCTGCTTTGAATGTCATTTTCCTGCTTCTTGGCGGGGGGTTGGACTGGATGGCCTGTGCAGATTCTTCCAACTCTGTCATTCTATGATTCTATGATTCTAAAATGGCTATAATGATCATTAAGGAAGTGGTCTGTGAACAAATGCGGTCATTGCTAATAGTCAACATGGATTTACCAAAAACAAGTCATGCCAGACTAATCTGATCTCTTTTTTCGATAGAGTTACGAGCTGGGTCAATACAGGGAACGCCGTGGATGTAGCGTACCTGGATTTCAGTAAAGCCTTCGACAAAGTCCCCCACGATTGTCTGGCAAACAAACTAGTAAAATGTGGGCTAGACAAAACTACGGTTAGGTGGATCTGCAATTGGCTAAGCGAACGAACCCAAAGGGTGCTCACCAATTTGTCTTCTTCATCTTGGAAAGAAGTGACGAGTGGAGTGCTGCAGGGTTCCATCCTGGGCCCAGTTCTGTTCAACATCTTTATTAACGACTTAGACGAAGGGTTAGAAGGCACGATCATCAAGTTTGCAGACGACACCAAACTGGCAGGGATAGATAACACTCCAGAAGACAGGAGCAGAATTCAAAATGATCTTAACAGACTGGGGAGATGGGCCGAAACTAACAAGATGCAGTTCAACAGGGACATATGCAAGATTCTTCACTTAGGCAGAAAAAATGGAATGCAAAGATACAGAAGGGGGGATGCCTGGCTAGACAGCAGTACATGTGAAAAAGATCTTGGAGTCCTTGTGGACAACAAGTTAAACATGAGCCAACAATGTAACGCGACAGCTAAAAAAGCCAATGGGATTTTGGCCTGCATTAATAGGAGTATAGCGTCTAGATCCAGGGAAGTCATTCTACCCCTCTATTCCACCTTGATCAGACCACACCTGGAATACTGTGTCCAATTCTGGGCACCGCAATTGAAGGGAGATGTGGACTAGCTGGAATGTGTCCAGGGGGGAGGGCAACTAAAATGATCAAGGGTCTGGAGAACTAGCCCTATGAGGAGCGGCTTAAAAACTGGGCATGTTTAGCCTGCAGAAGAGAAGGCTGAGAGGAGACATGATAGCCATGTATAAATATGTGAAGGGTAGTCATAGGGAGGAGAAAACAAGCTTGTTTTCTGCTGCTATGGAGACTAGGACGCGGAACAATGGCTTCAAACTACAGGAAAGGAGATTTCACCTGAACATCAGGAAGAACTTCCTCACTGTGAGAGCTGTTCGGCAGTGGAACTCTCTGACCCAGAGTGTGGTGGAGGCCCCTTTTTGGTGGCTTTTAAGCAGAGGCTGGATGGCCATCTGTCAGGGGTGCTTTGAATGCGATTTCCTGCTTCTTGGCAGAGGGTTGGATTGGATGGCACATGAGGTCTCTTCCAACTCTACTATTCTATGATTCTATGGCTAAAAGCACACTTCTGCTATGAAATCAGTTGTGGACTACCTGTAGTACTTGCTACCTAAGTCCACTTTATTTAACCTAGGTTGAAGTATAAAGCAGATGCATAAAAATGATTCTTACTAATAAAATGAGAGGTTTAAAGGTTTCAGTAAAGAAAGATTCACAGAACCAACCAGCAATGAGATATCTTCTTGAAAGTGAAAGATATGTGTGTGTGTGTGTGTGTGTGTGTGTGTGTGTGCACATACCCACACATAATGATTGACAATTTGCCTCTCTTCCTCATGTTGTTTACTGGTTAGAACCAGTACTGGAGGAGGGGAAGTTACATGTCAAAAGGATATAATTAAGTTTGAAAGGCAGATTCATGAATGGAATTGTTTTGATAAACCCAATTGAATGCATATTCTTCAGCATATTGAAAGAACAGCAACAGCCATCCTTGAATGTCTGGAATATTTGATATTCATGTGCATACATCTCGTATTGATCCACATTTCTGCTATGCTTAAACGATTGACCGCATATCACTGACAGTGTAAAATAATCTAAGAAACACTTCTTAAAATCTATCATTCCCTTCATTTTTGGATCATTTCATTGCCATTTATTTGCTGTCTGTGACCTGCAAGCTTTGACAACACTTCCTTTCGACACAATGAAAACTAAAAAGCTTAGAGAATATGGAAAGTATTGTCCTGCAGATCATTAGAGGCTTGCAAATAGCACCTGTTCTGTGCCATCAGGTGAAAAGAAAATCCTTTGAGATGATTTGACAGGGAATTTTTACAGAAGTTATTGATGTTTGTACTTTCTCCTCTTCTTCCTAGGTTGTAGATGGTGCTCTAATATATTGATGTAGACAAGCTAGTGAATGCTTATGGGTATTATTTTTTAGCTCAATCACAAGAGGACATTCGCTTCATCAGTTTCTATGTCCCACACGAAGGGATCTTAGAAGATAGATAGGGAGAACACATTCAGGAAGCTGCTGGCACTTCAACGTAATTTCTTTTTTTGAGGTGGTGGTGAAGGCAAGAATTAGGAGATGAATGGGTGGGGCACACTGCTAGAAGAGGAGTAGAAAAACTATGAGAGTGGGAAGAAGGGAGAAGGAGCTGACATGAAGAGGTGAAAGGAGAGGGTCTGGAGGAAAGTAATACTAGTGAATCAGCTATACTACTATAGGCAATCATTCATAGAATCTTGGTAGTGGGTCCATAAGTGACTGTAGAGACTTATTCTGGATCTACATGGTCTTTCACAATGAGGACATGGATTTCTGGATGGACTGTCATCACTGTTGTTCATCAGTGTAATGATCCCACTGTCAGTAATTCTACAGAAAACAAACCTGATCTACCAAACAGCACAAAATTCACAAAAAAATTCCCACTTGTGTACATGGATGATCTAAAGCTTTACAGAAAATCAGAAACTGAAATCCAGTCACTGACTAACACAGTCAGAATCTTCAGCACTGAAATCAGTATGGAGTTTGGCCTAGACAAATGTGCCACAGTGGCATTAAAGAAAGAAAAAAAAATACTCACAGTGAGGGCATTGAGATGTCAAATGGACAAACCATAAAATGCAATCAGCCTGAAGCATATAAATATCTGGTCATACTACAGCTGGGCAATATCAAGCATGTACATGTGAAAAATATGATCAGCAAAGAATATGTCCAAAGGGCCAGAAAAATTTAGAAGAGCAAATTAAATGGCAGATCAACACCTGGGTCATACCTGACATCAGATACACTGCTGGAATTGTGAAGTGGATGCAAGCAGATCTGGTTGATCTGGACAGAAAAACAAGGAAACTGATGACAATCCACTATCATTACACTCAAGTAGTGATGTTGACAGAAAAGGAACCAGAAGGCTTCTGCAAAAATGGTAGAAAAATAGAAACATGCACTGGCAGATTATGTGAAAGGCAGTCCAGAACCAACATTGATGGAAATCAGTAGTAGAAAACTGCTTAAAGTTCAAAAGACAAAGAGTGAGTACCGTAAAATACAGTGCAGAGCAGAAGAGAAAACTGGCAAAAGAAGGCTCTCCAGGGACAATTCCTGGAAAAAAATTGAAAGCAAAATTGACAAGGAAAAAACATGGATGTGGTTCACAAATGAAAAAAGATACCAAGGGCCTGATTTGTGCAGCCCAAGAACAAACAATTAGAACCAATGCCATCAAAGCCAGAATTGAAGTCTACGACAGATTCCAAGTGTAGACTCTCCAAGGAAAAAGACGAAACAATGGATCACATACTCAGCTGCTGCAAGAAGATTGTGCAGACAGACTATAAGCAGAGGCATAATACTGTTGCTCAGATGATCCACTGGAACTTGGGCCACAAATACCATGTGCCTGTGACAAAAAAACGGGTGGAATCAAAGGCTGAAAAAATTACACTAAATGAACACGTCAAACTACTCTGGGACTTCTGAATTCAGACTGACAGAGTTTTGGAGTACAATACTTCTGAGCTCATGATTGTGGAAAAAAACCAAGTATGGATCATTGATGTTGCAATCCCAGGTGACAGCAGAATCGAAGAGAAGCAACTGGAAAAGCTTACACGATAGCTTTAAAGATAGAACTGTAAAAACTCTAGCACAAACCAGTAAAGGTAATCGGCACACTGGGTGTGGTGCCTAATAACCTTGGCCTGTACTTAAAACCAATCAGCGCTGACAAAATTACTATCTGTCAGATGCAAAAGGCCACCCTACTCGGATCTGCATGCATTATTCGCCGATACATCATACTTGGGAAGTGTCCGACGTATGACTGAATACAAAAGCCAGCATAGTGATCTTGTTTGCTGTGTACTAATCTTGTTGTGTAAATAATAATAATAATAATCATCATCATCATCATCATCATCAATTACTCAGCCTCATCCATCCAACAATTGTCTATTCTTGTATTGAGGGCATATTAGCAATCTATATCCCCATATTATTCGAAAGAGTGAAGATAAGTGTGCTAACTCTCCTCATCTGTTGCCTCCCAGGATTTTAAAATACAAGTAAAGCAGTCTCCCCATTGCAAAAAATCATCCTTCAAACCTTTCACACTGCACAATAAGAATTCTACTTTAACAACCACAAATGCATCCCTTTGGAATCATGGGGCAAGACATTAGAACTTTCTGAGAATTGCAAATACCTCTCTCCCTAAACTTTAAATCCCAGGATTCTTTAGTATGAAACCATAACAGTTTAAGAAGAATCATAGTGCTATCAATGTATAGTGGGAAACAGCCCAAAGACAATGAAACAAATTTTTGGAGCTAGTACATGGGTCTCTCTTTTTCTGTTGGCAATTTCAGCAGTATTTAAAAAATGACTGCCTGAATAGGGCTAGTGTTAAAACTCATCATTGATAACATAACCAAATAGGAAATGCATAGTATTTTAAAAACATACACAAAATCATAATGTTGCTGTTAAAACATTAAAAATTAACATAAACATTATGGCAGAAAAATAAGAGATCTCCTGAGGTATTTTTCAAAACGATGCCAGGAGACAAAACATAACATAGCTAAGTCACATCAGGATGTTTTTGAACATATGGCAGTATCAATACAGTAAGTACGAACACCGAAGTCAATATTTAGCTATTTCACTTTCACTTAATTATGCCTTTTATCCATATTAAAGGCTTTTTCTTGTCTCTAAAGGTGACTGAAATATCCAAGTTCATTCCAGGGTTTCATATTAACTTGGTTGTGTCAAAATATGCATAAGCGTATTACTGAAGCCTTTCCTTCCTATGAGCCTTTTTCTAAATCACTACCTCATTTCTAAATTTAATATTTAATATTCTGGTTTTCTATTCTGGTACCTGGAGCAGTTTGAGGCTTGATAAGTGATGGGGACAGGAAGAATTAATGTGTCATTTCTCTCTTCCATATGCTACCATCTCATTTGAAATTACTTTTCTGTATCTCCCCATTGGGGGACATGTGTAAGATTGATTTCATATTCAGCTAAGGTGAATAAATTTGGAGAACACAAAGCAGAAATCAGTCACCTATTCTGTTCAGTCATCTTTTTGACTGCTTTGAAAAAGTTCTTCATAGCAGCCCACCAAAGTTGTTTCCTTTTCCAAGGAATTGACATGCTTTGGTCACGAGGTCTTTATGGAGAAATGAGACAAAATCATTGTCAATTCACAGGAACCAGAGGTAAGGGGGGGGGGTATGTGCTGTAATCCCATGTTTTCTAGATCTTATCTGAGATAATTTAGATTATATTTACATAATATAATATCATAATAATGAATTTATTACCCACCTCTCCCTGTGGCTTGAAGTGGGATAAAACATTATTATGATGTTTTAAAGGATTTCATATTGAAGATGGGATAGGCTCTTTCTGCTGCTCAAGAGAATAGAGCACAGAGAGTGGGTTCAAACTATAGAAAAAGATATTCCACCTGTATATTAAGAAGAATTCCCTGACAGTAAGATGAATATGCTGCCTTGGATTGTGATGGACTCTCCTTCTTTAGAGGTTTCTAAACAAGGACAGGATGGCTATCTCTCCAAAGTGTTTTCATTGTGTGTCTCTGCATGGCAGGGGGTTGGACTGGATGGCCCTGGTGATTTTTTCCAACTCTATGATTCTATGAATTATGACTTCATCACACTGGGCTTTTTCTTCATCTTAAGAGGCTGCCGAGATGCAGCCAGAACACAGAGCTCTTTCTTGCAGAGCTCCATCCCAGCTCCATGGTCGGAGGCAGCCCTGGAAACACGAGTGACTACCCATGTTCTCATTCACTAAGCCAGGGACAGTGGGGAGAAAGCTGGGGGCAGCTGGAAAACATTGTGTGAAGGTAAGGGATGAAATAATGTGCTGCCCCATGGTTTCCCACACTGTCCTCCAACTTATGCATTCCCCATTGTCCTCAAACTTATGGACCTTTGTCTGGTGAGGTCCTTAGAGGGAGAAAATTCCAGTTCCTATAATCTGGCTTTGTCATTGGAAGAACAATCTAGTTGCTTGGTTTTATTCTAAAATAAAAGGATGGAGGGACCGTGGTTTGTGATTTATGTTGCTGTATCTGCTCCCTAACATTTGAATTAGCAATGTGATATGAACAAACTCAAAAGCATCATGTTGACAATCTTACTGTCACAGCTTTGATGTTGTGCAGCTATCTGTACATATTTACCGAGAAACCAAAGCAGAGAAACGGATTGATCTTAGCATGGTAAACTCTAAATGCTAGGTTCTTCTCTCCAAATCAGAAAGAAGCCTGCTTAATTATGTGAATGTGTGACTGATGAAGGGAGTATAAATAAAGTCCCATCAAAGGATTGAAGAAAATCAAGCTTTAGATGTTGGAAATCATGAATATGCAAAACAGCTTTTTGCTTTTTAACAAGGGGAACAAACAAACCTGTAATTTTAGGCCTGATCATTCTGTTTTCAATTTTTCTCTTCCTATAACAGCTTCACAGCTTTACCTTAGCATTGTGCATAAGCTTGATAGTGCTTTCAGCATTCATAATGAGGCTATACAAAGCTGTGGAAATCAGAATGGCTGTAAAAATTCCTATACTGCTGCTCCTCAAGATGGAACTTCAAGAAGCAAAGCTAGGGAAAAAACCTCACTACAGTAGAGTCTCACTTATCCAACATTTGCTTATCCAACATTCTGGATTATCCAACACATTTTTGTAGTCAATGTTTTCAATACATTGTGATATTTTATTTATTTATTTATTTATTTACAGCATTTATATTCCGCCCTTCTCACCCCGAAGGGGACTCAGGGCGGATCACATTACACATATAGGCAAACATTCATTGCCTTTTAACATAGAACAAAGACAAGACAAACATAGGCTCCGAGCGGGCCTCGAACTCATGACCTCCTGGTCAGAGTGATTCATTGCAGCTGGTTGCAGCTGGCTTGCTCTCCCGCCTGCGCCACAGCCCCTATTTTGGTGCTAAATTCGTAAATACAGTAATTACTACATAGCATTACTGCGTATTGAACTACTTTTTCTGTCAAATTTGTTGTATAACATGATGTTTTGGTGCTTAATTTGTAAAATCATAATCTAATTTGATTTTTAATAGGCTTTTCCTTAATCCCTCCTTCTTATCCAACATATTCGCTTATCCAATGTTCTGCCGGCCCGTTTATGTTGGATAAGTGAGACTCTACTGTATTTCCATTTTCCTATAAGTTTGGCACAAATCCTGGTCAATTGGAAATTTTTCATGTGGTGGTATAGTCTACTAGCATAGAAAACACAGTGGCATAGTACATATTTTGCATTTTTGATCTGCCTGAATGGATAGGTTCAGGACGTCATAGTCCCTAAAAAGTAACTTCTTAAGCTCTGGTTTGGTATGTAAATGATCCCAGGTTGACTAATCCTCAACATCATGAGCAAACAGAGTTAGGTAGAAACTACTGGGAAGGACTTCTGATTGTAGTCAGAATTTCATTGCATCTTACATTAGGTGATCTCTCGTTGTCCGAGTACGATTGTCTTCCAGGTGTAGTGTCCTGTCAGTGGATACACAGGTGACTGTGGAGCCGTATTCTTGACCCGCATGTTCTTCCACAGTGAGGACATCGGTTTTCAGGTGGAAGGCAGTCCTGATCAGGGTTGGCTTGACACTCCTTCCTCTTGGCACTTTTCTTCTTTTTGCTCTCCATTCATGCCTCTTCAAATTCCACAGCACTCTTTGTCATAGCTGACCTCCAGTTAGAGCACTCAAGGGCCAGGGCTTCCCAGTTCATGTGTCTATGCCACAGTTTTTAAGGTTAACTTTAAGCCCATCTTTAAATCTCTTTTCCTGTCCACCAAAATTCTGTTTTCTGTTCTTGAATTGGGAGTATAGTAGCTGCTTTGAGAGATGGTGATCGGGCGTTCAGACAACATGGCCAGTCCAGTGGAGTTGATGGTGTAGGAGCATTGCTTCAATGCAGGTGGTCTTTGCTTCTTCTAGCACGCTGACATTTGTCCGCCTGTCTTCCTTCAGAATAGACAGTCCTAGGCTTCAGAATAAACAGGCAAGAAGAGGAGGAGGAGGAGGAGGGGGGGGAGGAGAAAGAAGGATAGGAGGAACTTACACATGTAGTCTAACTCAGTTTTTATTGTGCTTGATTCTGTCAGAATCCCTATACATGTCTTGCTTCCTGCAGCCTTCCTCAGCAACAATTAACAATTTGTAGACAACTCCTCACTGTTTTATACTACCACCACCCCCAAAAAACCTAATAATTTTCAAAATTAGAACTAGACTTCTGATAATTCCTAGTTTTTTTGTTTTTTATTTTTATTTTTTGCAGCCCACGTTGCATGTTCAAGAATCCCAGGGCAAAAGGTAGATCCACAGATTGACCACAGTGATCCATCCCAATCTTCCCAGAATCTCTCTGTCCTTCTACAATAATAGTAGAATATACTTATATGCCTTCCTATAAACAGGAAGAGAAAACAGATATGAAATACATGAAATAAATTTGAAATGTTCAAAGAAGTTGGTCTATGGTTGCATCTACACTGTAGAATTAAGGCAGTTTGACACTTAACTTCCATGGCTCATTGCTGTGGAATCATGGGAGTTGTAGCTTGGTGAGGCAGCAGCATTATTGGTTATAGAAGATGAAAGGCCTAGTAAAACTATAACTCTCATAATCCCATAGCAGAGAGCTATGGCAATTTAAGCGATCTCAAACTACATTATTACTATGGTGTAGATGCACCACAGACACTGAGAAACCAGGACACTAGGCAAGTCACAGTTTCTCATACTCTGAGGAAGCATGCTCAAAAAATGAAGTAAAGGCACACAACAGCTTCCAGTAGACAGACAAAAAGATAGGACGAATATGAAACACACTCAACTTCTGGAGTGCTAAGAAAAGGATTTGTCATTCTTATTCTCACCACAATCCTGTGAGCAATCTCTATTCTTTTCTGGCTCAGAGTTAGAAACTGCAATTGCTCATCTTTAACAAGGAGGTGGTTGTAGGGATGTCACCTTTTGAGACATTTAGAAATTTATAAAGCTCGAGACTAGATCTACACTGCCATATAATCCAGTTTTAGAATGCAGATTAATTGCAATGAACTGGATTATATAGTAGTGTAGACTCATATAGTTTGGTTAAATGCAATTAATCTACATTATATTACAGTATGAATCCAGCCTTAGGCTGCTCTCATATAACCATTTAATCTGGAGCAGAATGTGGATTTAAGAGATCTGTGGTGTGTGGATTGTCTGCACAAGAACTACAAAAAAGTGGAGAAAGATGGATGATTCCCTAAAACCTCAGGAGTTTCCTTTGCTTTTCCCCTTACCTTCTGGCAAAGAGCTGCACCAACAATAGCTTTAGCAGCTCCTGAAGGCAAGGCATGGAGCTTCAGCAACACAGGGCCAACAAGGCCAGGGGCTTCTTTTCTCTTCCTCGGCAGGGCTGTACAAGAGCCTTATCATTCCCCAACTGCTGTTTACATTTATGTTCTGCCTTCCAAAAACATTCCTTCCTTGTTCAGACAAATTTCTAGAGAGGATGGGAAAAGATATTTACGTGATCTTTTCTCTCTTTAAATTATGCATTTCTTTCTTTTTAGTAGTATATAATTGACTAGATTAGTGGGAAGTTCGTGTTCAAATGTAGCAATGCCGGAAAGATTACCTGACATGCTCCAAAGGTCTAACCCACTATCATCAGTTAATAAAATTATGAAATTCATCACATTGTCTTATTTCCCCATCCAAGGATACTTCAGGCTTATTTCAATGATGGAGAGACACAGAGACCATCACATGACATTGAACTACTTCTGACTGTCATGTGTTCTCATCTATCACTGAAATGAGGAAGGAGATCCCACCACAGGTGAATAATCATCTTGTGAGCTGAGAAAGCAAGGAAGACATGGCAAGCCTTCACCCATGTGATGAATGTGAAGGCATGCATCAAGGGGTCAAGAATGCGTCAAGAAAACAACAGGATGGGAAGGAGTAAAAGTTTCATGGAGCAATTTGCAATTGAAAAGCATTATTGCCATTTCTATAGGGCCAAGTCCCCATACTTCTCTACAAATCTGTAAGTCCATGTGATGAAGTCCAAATTCTGTAGCACGGGTGTGCACAAATTAGATTTTGTGTACCAGATTCAGAGGATTCGACAGATTCAGTTGCTGAATCCATGAAAATGAGTCAGGTGTGGGGCAGTCAAAGTCTTAGCCAGTATAGATCACAGCAGCCATATCTTTTTGGCTAATGGGAGCTAAAGTGAAGCAGTGGGGCTGAGCAACACTCTACATGAGGCTGAGGCGGTGGCATGTGGGCAGGGCACCATCACAAATCAGGAAAGCTGTGGTTCCTCCTTTGCTTTCTTTCCCAGTAGCCTCCTCTATCTCTTCCTGAAAACCCTCCCCACCCTACCCACCTGCTTGAGGAAAATGAGAACTCGCTTTCCAAGCAGCACTTTGTGTGGTGCAAGCATTAAATAAACCTTGTGCTCCCTCCTGGGGAATGATGGATGTTGAGGTTTTTCTCTCTGTGTGGTTCTCATTTCTTTCTCAACCAATCAGAGGTCTGGTTGATTGTGTCCAAACCATTCTTCTCCCCTCTTGTGGTGTGAGCTTGCGACTTCAATTAACAGAGCCCCTCTTGTGTGTCTTTTAAAGAAAATGTTATGGTAAAACCGGGCTGTGGCGCAGGCTGGTTAGCAGCCAGCTGCAACAAATCACTCTGACCAAGAGGTCATGAGTTCGAGGCCCGCCCGTGCCTGCGTCTCGTCTCTGTCTCTGTTCTGTGTTATGGCATTGAATGTTTGCCTTTATGTGTGCAATGTGATCTGCCCTGAGTCCCCTTCGAGGTGAGAAGGGCGGAATATAAATGCTATAAATAAATAAATAAATAAAACCTTAAATCAATTCCAAAAATTTAGTGGATTGATAAAACATTCTGAAACTTAGCCTACAGCTGAGGAAAGTTTCATGCTGATAGGCGTAAAAATGTGATAAATTAGCCTCTAGAGTTTCCCCATTGGTGACAATGGACCGAATCTTTCCAGCATGAAAACAGAAACCCCTTTCAAATTTGGGAAGTACCCTAAAAATGAAACAGGGGGCAGCCAAAAACCAGGCATCAAAACAGCATGGGTTTTTGCCAAATTGTACACCCCTAGTCTCTAGTAGAGAAGTTAATCCTTGTTTCCTTTTTCCTATGTGCAAGAATGACTAACTTCACAATGTTTTCAATTGGCTATTGAGATTACTAGCATTTTTACGAATATTGCAATGATTCCTCATCCTGAATCATTTTGTTTAAAAAATAATTTGTTGGGAAATTTTTCTGCAATAACAAAAAGAATAAATTTTATGGAGACACCGTGCATTTTGTCCAATGTCCTGTTTTCTTTACAAAATGCTGACTTTGTGTACCAAAAAGGAAGGGGGTTTGCATAATTTCTTTAAAAAAATATTGAAATGTGAAATGTATCAGAGATTGAGCTCTCAATATATCATGCCACCTTTTTACATCGAGATATCATTTCATGCTTCACAATTATAAAACTGTGATTTCTTTGCCACAGTTCCGTCCTACAGGATCCTAGGATTTAGGGCAGTTTAGAGAGGAGCATTTAAATTTTTCATCTACAAAACTCTTTTAAAAAATTTTTTTATTATTTTCAAAGTGATATATACAGAGAAAGTGGGGAAAACATTCAGTAAGGAATAGTAAGATAGAAGTGTAGAAAAAATAGGGGTGGGAAAAGCAGAGAAAGATAGTGAAAAATAATGTGTGTGTGTGTGTGTGTATGTATATAAAACAAAACAAAACAACAAAAAAATGAAAATTGTATTTTAAAAATACATTGCCCTCTTGAGGACATTTCAGAATATATTCCATTGTCCGTAATATCTTCTGATTAACCTTCTTGAAGTTTTAAAGTTTCTCATATGTTGGATATATCTATTGTAAGTGTATGTTCTTCCTTACGAATACAATCTCTAAAGCCCGACCAATATGTTTTTCCTTTTACATCTCATAGTTTCTGTGTTAGACTATCCATTTGTATTATATCGAATAATTTTATAATCCATTCATCAATGGTAGGTGCATTTTTTTTTGTTTCCAGACTTTGGCAAGGACTAATCTTGCCGCAGTCCCAATTAGAAAAAGCATTTTTTTTCTTGATTTTTGTTCAACTTTACATTTGCTATGCCTAACAAATATATTTCAGGTAATAGTGGAAGCTTTATTTGTAGTATTTTTGTGTCACTTTGTGTATGTTATTCCAATATCCACAAAACTCTTTTAGTGCCTCACCAAACTACAAAACCTACAGCTCCATAGAATTCAGTCATGGCAACATCACTAGGAATATGTATTGTAAAAGGTCCAAAGAGAACAAAATATGTGAATTTCTGTCCCTAGATTTTAGCTCTAAGAAAAACTACAATGCATGGTTCCCTTTCCCTTTGGCTGGTTTTGCTATCATCAAGCAATTAGGTAAAAATTGAACCCTTAGTCATCTTGTGATTATTATGACAGGCGTCTCATCTTCTCTGGTTTTCTGAAGAAGACAGTAAGTTTATTAGCTGAGCATTTTTATTGTTCCATTAAGAATGATAATACAATCCCCTTTGCAAATGGAAGGGTTATGGGTGTGGGTAAAGGTTAAGCTTTTTACTTATGAAATGCCAAGTTCTTGAGCTGTTTGCTTGTGCTTAGCAAACATAATGAGTGATCTGGCATTTGACTCATGTCAACCAGGCAAGCAGAAAGAACAAAGGGATTTTCACACACCGAACACCACTAATTCAGTAATGAAACATTCTTACTGCCTGTGAATTGAGTCTTAGCTTCAGCAGAGGTGGCTTGGTGTATTTAGCAAGCAAGGTGAGAACTTTGTCCTCCTCCTCTATTTTTAATACATTTATACAGTTTTCAATAATAAAATCAAACAAGATGTATTTGTTTGGGGTCGTTATTTACTGTCTTAATAAACTCCTCCAGGAAAATATAGGGAAGAAAATAAATGGAAGCAAGAACATAAATACTGCATGCTGTTATGATAAAAAATAATTAAATGAGTATGCTCATGGGGTATCTGAAGGCTGGAACAACTTTATATCAATCTGATCAAGATTTGTTTGTAATTCTTTAAAGTAGAATCCAGTCTATCTTCAGTATTGTACAATTTGCAGATTTAGTTTACCATTACCTGTAAGATCTGTGTCAAGGCTTTTCTTCTAACTCAGTGGTTCTCAACATGGGGTCCCCAGATGTTTTTGGCCTTCAACTCCCAGAAATCCTAACAGCTGGTAAACTGACTGGGATTTCTGGGAGTTGTAGGCCAAAAACAAAAGGGGATCCCAGGTTGAGAACCACTATATCTAACTTATGGTGACCTTTACTCCACAGGAATGGAGCAGCTACTTCAAGGCCAAAACTATGTCCTGATCAGAACTAACTGCTCTTCTCAGAACAGAACCTTCACTTTCCTTTAAAAAATGAACCTAATCATTGGCAGTGGGTATCCAGTAGTGGGTAACCCCAAAGCAGTGACTCTAGAAGGGGATCACTCAATTGTGGAGACACGGGACAGATGCAATACCTCTTCTTAGTTGGAGAATTGAAATAAACCTTAGGGAAGAAGTAAAATATTTTAAAACAGTGCCACTCACAGTAGGAATGTGGATTGTCTCCATTTGGTCCATCTCCAGAATCTCTGGGTGAGAAACAGAGATATGTGTAATGATCTGGGTTTACTCAGGTGACAGCTGAGTATTGGGATTGCTGTGTCTGACCTGCATGCATCCCCCCTTTACTATGGCTTGTATGTTTCCTTTATATGTGTATCGATCTCAAGAGAGAGGAGAAATAGGGTATCAATTTCAATGTAATTTCAGACATTAAGTGAACAGTGCTGGGGGATGAATCTTCTGGGTAAAAGGAAAAATGGGATAGATATTTGAAATGTATCCCATTTTTCAGTCCCACCCTGCAAGAACCATGTTGCTTTGTCAGCCAATCCTATACCCTACTCACATTATTGCTGAACATGAGTTTCCTCCAAAATAAGACAATCATCAGTCATGACATATCTGTGGATGAATACACTTCCCTGTGTGCAGTATTAAAACTTGGATAGATGAGGTCGTTGAAGTGGACTTGTCACAGCTTGTACGTTTGTGGGCTTGTGGGCATTCAGGTAAGGGGGGGCAGGTTCCACATCATCCAAAATGATTCAATATCCCTCGTAATGAACTGCATCTAGCCTAACACTAAATTTGAAGTTTTGTACTTTATTCTTTGGGATGAACCGCCTGCTGCCCAGTAGCCTCCCTACCTTCACTAACCATTGTGCTCTTAGTGTGATACTAAACTCCCTAGAACCAAGATACTGACAGACGTCAAAACCCATGCTGAATCTATTCTGATGGAGCTTGTTTGGAAAGACAGGACGACTATGAGATTGTCTCAGTATATCATTGACTTGAGACATATGTCCATATATTAGTCCTGACAATGATCCGACGTGGAGATATGCACAACAGTCCTGTTGTCATGGTCAGATCATTTCTTTTTGGTAGCAGATCCTCCATGCATGAATAGGAGAGTTCCAGTTTGCTTCACTCACATACAATAATGTTTTAAATTATCGGAGACTACAATGCCTGGATGCTATAATCTCTGTTCTCTGGATGCTTACATTCATATGTATTTTATATTGCCTATTGATTGTTTTCTGATAACAGAAAATAGCAGGCACTTTAGGGTAAAATCCCTGTGAAAGGATTTTTATCTCCATTTCACTGCATTCTTGTTGTGGAAGGGATAATGCAGCTGTCAATAAAGATAGGTGGGATGGGAATGTCTTGGTGTTTATTTCATTTCACTTCATTTCGTACCAGAGAGTATGGAGCAGCATGTTTTCTTCTGATCTATCAGACCCGAGAATTGAAATGATGAGGTGATATGTAACACTATCCCACAACATTTGAGATTGAGCCTGAGGGATCTCTACCCTTTTCAGGATACACCATACCTAAAAATAGGCACATAGAGTTGCATTTAATGCAAAATCTTCCTATACTATTTATTCCCTTATTAGGAGTTTTGTGTCAATGCTACATTTATATTTGAGATTTTTAGATACACTGCCAGGGAATTTGGGGTGGCTTGAGAATTTTAAATAAATACATTTGGCTTTATCTCTCTGTTTCCAAAAGCACAGTGGTGTACATTTGCAAGCCTGTGCACAGCATTCAGTGCGTGAAATTCAAAAAGCTCCGATTTCTATCAGCTACTTGTGTTCCTTGTGCCTTAATGGGGACAGGATTAGGTCGATAGATAACATAGACGTTATTATTCTTTCTGAGCACCTATCCTTAGGTAGTTAGAGGCAGGCATGGGTAAACAATGACCTTAATTCTGTTCCAGCTACAATTATTGCTTCAACGCCCTCCTGTAGAAGAAATGGCAGAGCTACTTCTGCCTCTCCAAGGCTCCTTTGTGTCCCTCTCAAAGGCAATTATCTCTTACTATCAGGCCTGGGTTCCCAGAAGGGCCAGTGCAGCAGTATTTTATTAATGATGCTCGTCAGTAAAATACGTATTGAATTGTGCTGTTTCATTAAATACAAAACCCTTTCCGTTACCAAGAGGATATGGTTTCTCTGGTGGCTTTTGCATACCCTCTTATCTCTCTTCCTCTTTTCCCTCCCACCCACTTTCTGATATGTTTGACTGTTAGTGATGGGAAAGATATCTGTGATAAGTGAGTTTTTTTCTTTTAAGAATATGCCCAATTCATAGCCTAAGAGCTTATTAATGGAAGTACGCACATTTTCTTTCTGTTCTCAGATATCAGGGAGAAACCATAACAATCCACTCGTTTTTTTCTGTTTCAAATTATAGACATCCCTAAAATGCAGATATTTCATAAATGCACGCAAAGAAATTCTAGTAAACAGGGGAAGTATGCAAAAGTGCACTCATTAAGAATATGTAGAACAACATTTCTTGAAATTTCTGTGTAGGAAGAAAACAAATCATTTCATATTCTAGTAGGAAACTGGAACAGGATAAGCTAGCAGTGGGAATCTGGGGGAAATGCAACAAATATGAAATAGACAGATTTTCACATCTGCACTCAGTGTCCCAAATTGAACATAAGTTCCCATTTTCAAATATGACTTTTTACAGGCCAGGATATTTCACAAAACAAGCATATGATGGCTCATAATGATGAATCAATGACTGAATATCTGAACCATTTTCACAGCAAGTGAATATATCACCCATGCCATGTTTTGAGCCTAAGTCCTTGTGTGTGGAATCCATATTTTTACTCTTATTTCTTAATAATAATAATAATAATAATAATAATAATAATAATAATAATAATAAAACTTTATTTATCTCCCCGAGGGGACTCGGGGCGGCTTACATGGGGCAGAGGCCCAAACAACATAGAACAAAACATAGGCAACATAATACAAATCACACAACATAATACAAAAGATAAAACAGTAATACAATATATCAATTAAAACAAAATACAGGATAAAAAATTGCATTTAAAACACATAAATGGTAAAATCGTAATAAAAACAGGATAGATTATTAAAAACCCTCTGGGGCTGATTAATTAATGACAGTATCTCCAAAGGCCTGCCGAAACATCCAAGTCTTCAGTTGTTTCCTGAAGAAAGGTAGAGAGGGAGCCAACCTAATCTCCCTGGGGAGGGAGTTCCAGAGTCGGGGAGCCACGGCCGAGAAGGCTCTCTCTCTCATCCCCACCAAACGCAGTTGTGAGGAGGGCGGAAGTGAGAGGAGGGCCTCCCCGGAAGATCTCAGGAATCAGGTGGGTTCATAGGGGATGACGCGGTCACGAAGATAGGCAGGTCCTGAACCGTTTAGAGCAGGGGTCCCCAAACTTTTAAAACAGGGGGCCAGTTCACGATCCTTCGGACCGTTGGGGGGCCGGACTATAGTTGGCCACTGAGCAATAAACAATAATAATAACAACAACAACAAAAACAACAATAAAAAAGAGGGTTGAAAGAGACCCTTTGGGCCATTGAGTCCAATCCCCTTCTGCCTTTGTGCACCAAAAGCACAACCAAAGCATCCCTGACAGTTGGCCATCCAGCCTCAATGTTATTATTATTATTATTAATAACAACAACAACAACAACAATAATGAGGGTTGGAAGAGACCCCTTGGGCCATTTAGCCCAACCCCCTTTTGCCTTTGTGCACCAAAAGCACAAGCAAAGCACCCCTGACAGATGGCCACCCAGCCTCAATATAATAAATAATAATAATAATAATAATAATAATAATAATAATAATAATAATAATAATAATGGTTGTAAGAGAAGAAGAGACCCCTTGGGTCATTTAGCCCAACCCCCTTTGCCCTTGTGCCATGGGGGCCAGATAAATAGCTTCGATGGGCCGCATCCGGCCCCCGGGCCTTAGTTTGGGGACCCCTGGTTTAGAGCTTTATAGGTAATAACCTGCACTTTAAATTGGGCCTGCTTGAACAGCTCCCAGAACCAATGCTGCCCCCAAGGGATACTGCATACAGTAATTTCTGTTACTTTCCTGAGAGTACCAAATAGATGTAAACCCCCACTCAGAACCAGAGAAAGTTAATCTTTAAACTAGGTTCTCCACATTTGCCAAATAAGCATGGCCAATGGCTAATGTTGGCTAGAAATTGTGACATTCCAAGAAATATATTTCATCTCCTTATTCGGCAGTACTGATCTTCTTTATATTCTTATGGCAGACATATGAACAGAATTGCAATATTATCTGATGAAGTGTGTATCTTGGAGGGGTTGCTTAGGGACCTCAAGCAGAAACTAATATAAGAGGATTTTAAGAGGATTTTTTTTTCCAATTCTAGTCCATTCCTCTGTCCAAAACACTGGTCTTCTTCAACATAACTCATCCAATGACACAATATGGGAATTTTACAAGCTCTTTGACCTTCTCTGCCAAAGAATGCTGGTGCCAAACTACAACTTCCATGATTCCCTAGCACAGAGCAATGGCAGTTAATGTGGTGTCAAATTGTATTCATTCTGTGATATAGATGTAGCTTTAGTTCATATTGGCATACTTTGGCAAGCATTCCCAAGATTAACTCTTGCAATTAATGCAATGAATACAAACCTATTAGGCTTGCTCAAATAATTCGTTTTCCCCGTTAACCGTTATTAATTCGTTATTTTTGTTTGTTTTGAAGCAATATACGGCATTGGTTGTCCACACGTCTGGATATCGCGGTTTCGAATCGCGAGAGGCCGTTTTTCGTTATGTCGTCGTTTTTTTCGTTAGGAAAAAAAGCTTTTGCAAATCACCCAAACTCCCACCATTCAGGCCCTTTCCTTTTTCCCCTCAGCAAAAGGGGCGTCACGGGCTCAGCCAATGGGAGGGGGCGAGGGGGAAGGAGGCCGAGGAGGAAGAGGAAGACAGAGGGGGGAAATGGCCGCCTCGCCTCAGCTCAGGCCTGATACTCAGAGGTTTTGACGTCTGTGCGAATCTAGGCAAGTGGGGTTTATATATCTGTGGAAGGTCCAGGGTGGGAGAAAGAACTCTTGTCTGTGGGAGGCAAGTGTGAATGTTGCAATTGGTCACCTTGATTAGCATTGAATAGCCTTGCAGCTTCAAAGCCTGGCTGCTTCCTACCTGGGGGAATCCTTTGTTGGGAGGTATTAGCTGGCCCTGATTGTTTCCTGTCTGGAATTCCCATTTTCTGGGTGTTGTTCTTTTACTGTCCTGATTTTAGCTTTTCTGTAGCTAAAAATGCATATAAAATTGATTCTATAGGGAGGATAAATGATTGGATTTCAACTCCTACAGCTTAGCTTTCTCTGCCAATAATGGTACCATATCAAACTAAACCTCCCAAGATACTGTAGCAGTGAGCCATCTTGGATATTGTAAGGGATTTATTATTATTATTATTATTATTATTATTATTATTATTATTATTATTATTAGACCTTGCTCCCAGGAAGGTGCCTTCGCTGTGGCTCCCAACTTATCTATCTACCTTTCCACATATTCTCCACATTGTGTGTATGTGTATGTATATTATATATACATGAGCCCCGATGGCGAAGTGTGTTAAAGCACTGAGCTGCTGAACTTGCAGACCGAAAGGTCCCAGGTTCAAATCCCGGGAGCAGAGTGAGTGCCCGCTGTTAGCTCCAGCTTCTGCCAACCTAGCAGCTTGAAAACATGCCAATGTGAGTAGATCAATAGGTACCGCTGTGGCGGGAAGGTAATGGCACTCCATGTAGTCATGCCGGCCACATGACCTTGGAGGTGTCTATGGACAACACTGGCTCTTGGGCTTAGAAATGGAGATGAGCACCAACCCCCAGAGTCAGACATGACTGAACTTAACGTCAAGGGATACCTTTACCTTTACCTATACACACACACACACACACACACACACACATTATGCAGGGACTATATATATATTATATATACACAGTATATATCACACACACACCAATTTAACAAAGTTTCAGCCACAAAAACAAAGTTTCTGAAGTAGAACAATGACTTTCACAGTAAAGACAACCCAATTTAACAGGAAATAAGACTTTCATACCAGGAACAGATTTCTGCAATTATTAAAAAATGGTTTATTATAAAAGCTATGAAAATTCGCCAAAAATCAGAGGATAAGGGAAACGTTCCAAATTTTGGTGAGCTATCACTGTTAAATGTGTTCTACCACTGTACCAAGTTGGAAGAAGATCACTCAAAAAATGAGGGTGGGAGAGTCCTGTAAAGTCCTCTCCCTCTGTGCTGTTTTTGGGAATTGCATGCGCGTCCGCCATTAACGAATTAATTTAGAAAATAACGAATTTTCGTTAATTTCGAATTTTTTGGGGGGCCAAATTCGGAAATACCATCAGAAACGAAAAGCTGCCCCCCTCTAGTTTTGAAACGAGTTTAGAATCAAATTTTTCGTGGATCGATCAAGCCTAAAACCTATATGTCCTTCAGTTTCTCTAGCCTTTTATATATTGCATTTCTATTACCAAGAACTAATAAAGCTTGAGGCCTCAGATGTTGAGAGCTAGTTTGTATGCAGTCAGACGTATATATCCCATCTCCACTCAGGGAAAATCGATGCAGGACCATTTTATGAATGTGAATACCAATTTGAATTCAGATATATTCAACAGAGGAAAGAGCAATGAAACTATCACATTTCATTGGCTTGATATGATTCCAGTACCTCTGGAACCATTTGCACATTTTGAGCTGGCATTTCTATTTGAAATGTAGTATATGTCCTGAATAAGCCCACTAAGCATCATTCCATTACCTCCATGTTCAAGATGAATGTTTTCTGTTGTTTCTTTCCTGACTCTTCTGTAAAAAGTATACATGAGCCGATCTGATGGGGAAGACAGGTTTCATACCTGAACATATAACATTGTGCTGGACAAGCACAACAGTTTCTCCATTTAGTACTTCAACCTTCAACAAGAATCATAGAATCATAGAATAGTAGAGTTGGAGGAGACCTCATGGGCCATCTAGTCCAACCCCCCGCTAAGAAGCAGGAAATCGCATTCAAAGCACCCCTGACAGATGGCCATCCAGCCTCTGCTTAAAAGCTTCCAAAGAAGGAGCCTCCACCACACTCCAGGGCAGAGAGTTCCAGTGCCGAACAGCCCTCACAGTGAGGAAGTTCTTCCTGATGTTCAGGTGGAATCTCCTTTCCTGTAGTTTGAAGCCATTGTTCCGTGTCCTAGTCTGCAGGGCAGCAGAAAATAAGCTTGCTCCCTCCTCCCTGTGACTTCCCTTCACGTATTTGTACATGGCTATCATGCCTCCTCTCAGCTTTCTCTTCTGCAGGCTAAACATGCCCAGCTCTTTAAGCCGCTCCTCATAGGGCTTGTTCTCCAGACCCTTAAGCAGAGTATTGCGTTGTTACAATATTCCAGTTGCATTATTACCTATATTTCCCTGCTGGCACACACCCCTTTGAAATCAGGTTTCAACATCGGAGTAAAAAAAAAAAAAAACCTTATATTTAGACTTGAACCATAGAACAGCCTCTTGACTGTATATCCAAACTGTCATCTTTGCAATCAAAGTTCAAAAGTCAGTGCATTTATTGTGCTAGCCAAAGCTAAACAGCTTTCAAAGATATAGAACATTCAAGATAAAAAATATAAAAACATCCCATATTTTTCGTAATAACAAAAGCTGTTGCCAAGTTATTATACACTTAGCATTCAAAGGATTCGAAGTAGTTTTTACAAGCAAGCAAATTTCCAGTGTTTTCTAGTTGGCAAGGGGTGAGGCAAGGTTGCATTTTATTGATCTGTTTAGCTTGTATGCTAAACATATCATATGTTAAAGCAGTGGTTCTCAACCTGTGGATCCCCAGATGTTTTGGCCTTCAACTCTCAGAACTCCTAACAGCTGGTAAACTGTCTGGGATTTCTGGGAGTTGTAGGCCAAAACACCTGGAAGCCCACAGGTTGAGAACCACTGTGCTAAAGAATTAAACTTGGAGGAAGGAGTTATAGAAGAAAGTCAAGAAAGAAAGTGTAAAGGCAGGTTTTCAGATTAACATAAAAAAAAATGACCACAGATAATTTACTATATACACACACACACACATACACACACACACATGTAGAATCATAGAGTTGGAAAAGATAGCATGGGCCATCTTGTCCAACCCCCTGCTATGCAGGAAAAGCACATTCAGAGTATTAGTCAAGGGTAGTTTTGCGGGGCATAGTTATGATTTTGTATGACTTTATATGGATAAGTCAAGGGTCATTATGTGGAGAGAGGAAGGCACCAGCATAGGGAGCCAGCTGCCCCTGGCTATTATTCACATTTCCCCACCAGTACATTCAAAATGACCATAAGTGACACCACAGCAGAAACAATAGTGGGGATCACTTCTTCTTTTGGGTTCTTTTGAGATGGACAAAGCTCTTCCTTTCTTTACACTCCATGGAGAAGGGAATGATTCCTTTAAAAATAAAAGTTAGGGTACATTACTTAAATTGATCCAAGGATAAATCAGCCCAGGCTTTTTTTGGCTGCTTTTTTGACTAAAATGTCTAGACTTATACATGAGTGTTTAGGGCACATGATTTTAAAGTACATGATGAAGACTTCAAAATAGTTCAAAGTTTTTCTTGCCTTGCCTCCATTATTAATCAGAATTGAGACTGCTGTCAATTAATCATAAGAAAAAGACTAGAACTTGGCAGCTATAAAGGAACTAAGCAGATTCTATAAGTGTAAAAATAGATAATTGAATACTAAAATTGGGATTGTCCATGTTGCTGTATTCCCATTTCTATGTATAGTTGGAAAAGCTGAACAGTGAAGAAAGCAGATAAGAAAATGAACTTCTTTGAAATGTGGTGCTGGAGAAGTGTTCTGAGGATAGCTGGGCTGCTAAAAAGACAAATAAATGGGTTCTAGAGCAGACCAAGCTGAGATGACTAACCTGAGATTGTGTTGTCAAAGGCTTTCATGGTCAGAATCACAGAGTTGTTGTGTGTTTTCCGGGCTGTATGGTCATGTTCCAGAAGTATTCTCTCCTGACAGTGGGCGAAACATCAGGAGAGAATCCTTCTGGAACATGGCCATACAGCCCGGAAACACACACAACAACCCTAACCTGAGATTGCCCTACTTTGGCCATATAATGAGAAGGCAATATTTTTTGGTAGAGGGCAGAAGGAAAAAGAGAAAAGCCACATTTTACATGGATAGACTCAATTAAGGAAGCCACAGCCATGAATCTGCAAGACCTGGTTGAGGATCAAGTACCTCTTTCATGGGGGCATCCTGCAAATCGAAGTTGGCTGAGTTTATTTTTTATTTCGTGTCAAAAGCATTGCATAACAAATACATTTGAAAATGATAAAAAAAAGGAAATCACAAGCAACTAAATAGTTTTAGACCAAAAACGGGCAACAGCAACCGCATTGTCCGTAGCTTTAAACAACTCCTCCTCCATACATGAGGCAGGACATTGTGGGCAAGCATACATATGTGGAGTTGTTTGTTCTGCTCCACAGTCACACAAGATGGAGGATTCCTCCAGGTAGTGCCACCTTACCAAGTTGTCTTTAGATCTGCCCACTCCACTTCTGAGTCTGTTCAGGGACTTCCAAGTTGCCCATTCTTGGTTTGCCCCAGGAGGAAGACCCTCATGGGGGGGCCATCCAGTTAGAATTGCCTGGTTTAGCTGCCCAGAGGGACACCCTTGCTGTTGCTGGAGGAACATCAAGAGGAGTGGTGGTTCTCATGAAGCCCTTCCTTGATCTGAGTCTGGTGGGAGGATACTGATAGTCATGCAGTGGTTGGCTTTCACAATGTTCGACCTTATTTCTCTCACAGTTAGCAGCAACTTCCCGTCGCACGTCAGGAGGGGAAATGCCAGCTAACTTGTAGAGTTTATCAACAGGTGTAGGTTTAAGGCATCCTGTGTTTATTCTGCATGTTTCGTTCATTGTTATGTCTACCTGCTTCGCATGGGCAGACTTTTGCCAGACAGGATAGGCGTACTCAGCAGTTGAGAAAGACAAGGCCAGGGCTGATGTTCTTATTACTTGTGGGTCTGCACCCCATGAGCTGCCAGTCAGTTTCCGCAGGCTGTTGTTGCGTGCAGCTACTTTGTGCTTCATGTTCATGCAGTGTTTCCTATATGTTAATGTTCGATCTAAGGTGACACCAAGATATTTAGGATGGAAACAGTGTTCGAGCTCTTGGCCTTCCCAAGTAACTTTCAGTTTCCTGTTGGCTTCACGGTTACGTAGGTGGAAAGCACACACTTGTGTCTTGGCAGAGTTAGGCTTCAGGTGGTTCTCTTTGTAGTAGCTGGAGAGAGTTGGCTGGATAGGAGCCAACAACAACAACAAAAAAAACATGTGAATAGGCAGAATAACGAGGAGTGCAATTTAATCCAAAGTCCTCTCATTGCAGAGCCATTTAATAATTAAGCAAGCTGCACCAATAAACTGTTGCTTGTGCTTCTTTGGAGATTACAATTCCTCCTAGTGTAGGTTAAGAGAAGAGACAGAACATGGACGTTACATGATATGCTGTGTATTAAGGGGGGATGAGGAAGCAGGAGACAAAAACTATAGCCTGTGAAATATACTGGGAATATCAACACATCTGGGAGCAACCTAATTAGCTGGCTGAAGATGTTGCTCTATTAGTTGTATGCTCAGCATGTTCTCTGTACAGCAGGGATATTACATCAGCAGTGCAATCAAAGAACCGCATCCCCATGTTACTGTTTTAAGTTGTCTGTAAATTACAGGTTAAACCGGCTCCCTTGCTGGGGACTTGCTTATTGTAGACACGCTGAATTGTAATGTCAGGGATTCTCAGCCCTTTCTTTCCCTTCCAAGAAAGAAGTTAAAATGCAGTAATTGTATTCATTTATCAAAGCCGTGGTGCCCGAGATGAACCTTTAAATGCCTTCTGCCAGGCCTCGAGGCAAGGGCAAAAACCTGCATAGAGTGTGAGTTTTGGTCTGGTTCTGCATCTACCCCTTATTGCTCCTGAAATCCCCATGGCTCACAAACTGAAATGATAATTTGGTTTCTTTCTGCTTTAACCATAATTGTATTCTACAGTAGGATTCTTCGCTCCTGCGTGCACAGTTGTAGCTGCTGGGAACTGAGAGGCATTAGCGAAAAGGAATAAGTGCTTTCCTGAAAGAACATTTGTCTTGAGAATAGGCTGTTATGCTTACAAGGAAAGCTTAGCAATATTGAGAATTTATAGTGGTGTGAAACAAAGTTGCTTCCAACTCAAATCTCCTGTCAGTTTTGTTGCTGAATATTATGTGGATAGGCTCTGAACATTAAAAGGTACACCAATTCTGCAATTCAGTCGGCCCTCTGTATCCACAAATTCTGCATTAATAGGTTCAATGATCCACATCTTGAAAATAATGGCCTTAATTTTGCCATTTGATATAAGGGACACAATTTTACTATGCTATTGTAAATAATGGGACTTGAGTTTCCACAGATGTTGTTTTAAGCTGCTTTGGGTCCCGTGAGGGAGAAAAGTGAGATATAAAGATTTGCTATTATTATTATTATTATTATTATTATTATTATTATTATTATTATCCATGAAGGGTTCTGGAACCAAACCTCAGTGGATTCCACGGGTCCAATTTATTATTATTATTATTATTATTTGGCATCCAGTAACACTTGTTAAGGAGTTCCCGGTAACTCAGCAGGTTAAACCGCTTAGCTGCTGAACTTGCTGACCAAAAGGTCAGCGGTTCAAATACAGGGAGCGGGGTGAGCTCCCTGTTAGCCCCAGCTTCTTCCAATCTAGCAGTTCAAAAACATGCAAATATGAGTAGATCAATAGTTACCGCTATAGTGGGAAGGTAATGGGGCTCCATGCAGTCATGCCAGCCACATGCCAACTCATGCCGACTCTTTGGAGATGAGCTCCACCCCCCAGAGTCGGACATGACTAGACTGATCCTGGACTATGATTATGACTTTGCGTGATTTTAATTGTTGTTTAATAAGTTATGTTTTAATGCTTAATTTTAAGTGTAACTGTTATTCTGAAATTGTATGTGGGCATCGAATCATGGCTGGTTGTGAGACTGCCCTGAGTCCTTCTTCAGGGGTGAGAAGGGAGGGGTATAAGTATGGGAAATAAATAAATAAATAAATAAATAAATAGACTTATGTCATGGGAAAACCTTTACCCTTTTAACACTTGTTAAAATATTTTTGAGATTGTCTCTCTGACACCTCTTGGCTGACTTTAGGGACTATGTATCAAGTTGTGTCACTTGATGAACCAGTTGCTGTTCTGTCTCAGGTAGCAAAATCTTTTGCCATCCCTAATCCAAGTCTTAAATGGACGGGTAATATGTGCAAAGTTCCCATGCTCACAATACTGCATAGTATCATTTGATTATGAACTTTTTCATAACTATGGGAGATCATGTTTTCTTAGAGTAGTTCTGTATCCGACATGGAGGACATGATTGGTAAGGTTGATTTCCCACACAAAAGGAAGTACACATTTGCAAACTATACCTCTGAGTTCATGTATTTTATTATGACAGAACTTCCTCTAAATAAATTGCTTTTCAGACTTTGTGTGTTTGCTAAGAGAAACACTGGTATTGGGGGTAAATGAGACACTCACATCAAAACACTTATATCCGCCACTTGAAGTATGGAACTACCTTTAGTGATATGGCATACAGTTGAGATGTAACTGCAGGATAAATGTCCCTGTTGTTTTCCAACAAAAATGTTAACTCTTGTTTTGTGTATCATTTTCTGCCTCTTATGCCATGGATTGCGAGTTTTGTAAACAACTCAGATCATACAAAAAACTCTTCAACCATATAACCACCTAACCCTTTTATATTGTTTATCTTATCAGAAAGATATTGTTGCAGAAAACCAATCTTCCAGACTTTCTAGCTATGACACCCTTCGTGTTCATGCTCTATCTTCATGGCAACTGCCAGCTGCTTGTACAGAATACAGATCCCTTTTAAAAAAAAATGTGTATTTCTATTTCTTCAACTGAGTCAAATTGAGTTGCTGTTTCAGGCTTTTAGGATAAACAGATAATCACCGGGGTGTAATTCTTCATTAATTTCCTTCTGAAAGGAATCCATGAGTAATTTTAAATAGCAGTTTTCTTACCATTTCAGAACGTCTTTGAAAACAGTGCTATTTTCGAAGATTGTCTCCAATTCAGGACTTATTCAGCACTAAATTAGCACTTTTTGCCCAGTAAATGCTGTTTGCAAAATAAAATAAAAACAAGCAAAATTTGTAATTGGAGATTTTGTAGTTGGAGATTTATTCTGTGGAAAAATGTGCAGGAAATGTGTAAAATGTACGTTATGTTTTTTGTTGCTTCTCTCCTGGTCCAAGATTATTCATAGAATGATCTGAAAATTTTTCAAACTCTCTACTTCTAACATTCTTGCAAATACTGTTAGGCAAGAGAAGAGAGGAAAAGCAAACACTTGGATGTAAAGATTGAAATTAAGACTTCATAATTTTTTTGTTTCTTGTTTCTGCTGTTTCCTGCAAAGGAAATGCTATTTTTTTAATGCAAAAACTGGACGGCATATATTTTGTGTGGTCAGTTAAGTTTGACAGGATGTCAACATATGTGAGTGTTTAACTTAGCTATTATGGTATTTTCTTTAGAAAATGCAAGCAAGTTCTTTCAATGTGATCATAATATGTTCTTAATGATATACTCTAATGTTACACTCATAGCAAATGAAAGTTTAGAAATTGCATCTTAAACAGTCTTCTATCCCTATTCTTCCTTTTTGTCTGGTTCTGCTGTCCTTTTATGCAGCAATATGATGCAGAAAAGTGTCTTTGCAAGTAGCTTGAGCCAGGAATTTTGTCTATTTTTCATGGTTGCTCCATACCTTTGGTTGGCTTTCTTATTGGGTTGATCTACAGTTGTGGAAACTAAAGGAAGTCTTATGGGGGGAAATTCTGCTCAAAATAACAACATCAAGTAGGTGCTTTTCTATTTAGATAACCTACTTGTGAACACAACCATGCTGTGCTTTTGTATAAATCATATCCATAGTTACATATTTTCTGGTTCTTTTTCTTTTTCTCCTGTCCTTTCACTGCATTTCCCTTTGATGAGCCTTTATCAATGCTCTTTTCCTTCCATTTTGCTTTTAGCATCTCTACCTCCAGAAGAAACAAACAGTCAAAGGCACATATACTCTGGCCATTTAATGCAGTTTGAAGGCAGCTTGGGAGCACAGTGTTGACATAATACATGCTGTGAACATGCACTGCAGCATATTTTGAGATCTCTAAACTGAGATAAGCGAAGTCAGGGAATACTCCAAAACTGAGCTTGTAATGCACATCAGCATTCACTCATGTAAACCACATCACATGGTGAAAGTGACTCCACAGAATGCAAACTGCTATATAGACACATGAAGTGCATTAATCTGCATAGGTACATTCTAACAATTTAAAAATGCATTCTCTTTGGTGGTCAAGGCAGTATCCATGACTGTCAAGCCATGGATCTTGTTGATACTGGAACCAGTTTGAGCCAGCCTATGCAATATATGTAAGCACCATCTAACCACCAAACTGGTTCCAAGGCCTGTCATGTAAACATCCACACAATGAAACTGCTACCTTCTATGCTGGTTTCCCCCTGGATTGCATGGTCAGTATTGATGTGCCCCAAGGCATCGCATCTCACATGATCCTTCTTCAGAATGCACTTCCTTGAGGTCCTGCTTACATTCTTCCCCTCTGCCTCACTGAATTCCACTGGAAGTGCATCAAATTATGCTTTGAATAAAAGTTATGATGAGTTTTGAAAGAACCAAAAAGTAGCAGAGGGAGAACTTCAGTTACTCGTATACATTACTTTTATTTTAGATGAAATTGGTTGACATTGCTTTGGATATTAAAGACAAATTCACAGAAATAGTTATGTGATTGAGGGATTCCCCCCCCCCCCCCGAAGTTAAGTGTCACCAACAGTCTTCCAAGAGAGACATTGTCTGTCTATCTATCTATCTATCTATCTATCTATCTATCTATCTATCTATCTATCTATCTGTAATGTTCGTTTTACTATGGAGTCAACAACAAAACCACTGAACCAAATCACACCAAATTTGGCCACAAAATACATAGTCATCCAAAATATGTCTTTCAATAAAAAAACTAGAAAAATAGTCCAAATTACAGAGGATGAGGAACAGCCTCCCCCCCCCCCCCCACAACTGCCAGTTAGAAAGGTAGACTCTGCTGCCTTTAGGCCCTGCCCCCTTCATATCCTAGTAACTCCCTCAGCTAAAATGGCACCCAGGGAACAGGCAGAGTGCACTCAGGCCTCATCCACACTGCCTATAAAATACAGATTATCTGATTTGAACTGGATTATATGGCAGTGTAGACTCAAGGTCCTTCCACACAACTATTTTACCCATTTATAATCTTATATTATCTGCTTTGAATTGGATTATCTTGAGTCCACACTGCCATATAATCCACTTCTGTGTGGGTTGTATATAGCTGTGTAGAAGGGGCCTCATATAATTCAGTTCTAAGCAGATAATATAATATTATAAATATAATATGAAATAATTACTGTGGTATAATAATACAGAACAATATAATCTCTAAAACCAGAACAGTAAAGAGCAACACTCTGTAAGCAGGGAAATTGGGAATTCCAGAAAGGAAGCAATCAGGGTCAGCTAACACTTCCCAACAAAGGATTGTTAACTAACACTTCCCAACCCAGGCAGGAAGCAGCCAGGCTTTGAAGCTGCAAGGCCATTAAATGGCCTTGCAAGGTGCCTAATTGCAGCATTCATACCTGCCACATCGAGACTATTAATTGCTATTCAAACTGGCCAACCAAGGATTCCGCAAGGTAGAAAGCAGCCAGGCTTGCAAGCAGCAAGGCTATTCAGTGCTTTTCAAACTGGCCAACCAAGATTTCCCCTAGGTGAAAAATCCCCAGGCTTTGAAGCTAAGAGGCTACTCTGTCCCATTCAACCTGGCCTAGCAAGGATGCCCTATGTAGAAAACAGCCAGGCTTTTAAGCTGCAAGACTATTCAGTGCAATTCAGTCTGGCCAAACAATGATTCCCCTACAAAGGAAGTAGCCAGGCTTCAAAGCAGCTGTTTGATTGAGGGTGCTATTCCAGAAAACGGCCAGGCTTTGAGGCTGCAAGGCTATTCACTGCTATTCCACCTGGCCACAAATGATTTCCATAAGCCACAGCAACGCGTGGCCAGGCAAAGCCAGTATAGTTATATGCCGAAAAGTTGGTTACTGTGTAAGTTCCAGGCTTATCACTGAAAGAATTGAAGTGCAGGGAGAAAGGCTCTCCCTTAGATCACCAGATCTAGGCAAATAGCTTGAACCCAAGGGATTATTTGACATTAACCAGCACTCTCAATTGTGCTTGAAAACACGGTGGTACCTAATGGAGCTGTTATAACAAGGGAAGTGGGTGCTCCTTCTGCTCTCCCAATTTTCAATCTGGCTGTAGCTGTTTGGGCCATCTGGAGTTTCTGAATCCTTTTCAGATATATTTCTGGTCATATAGTATTGCTATATCCAAAAAAATAAGTAACAATCCTGCATGTCATTAAGGTCAGATCAAACAGTTTGAGCATCGAGTCCCAAGTCTGAATCCAGAAATTCTCTCGAACTGCAAACCTTTATTTTCAGAGGGCATATGACAAGTTGAATACATACTCCCATCTATGTCTTTTGACTGGTCAGAAACACTTTTATTTTGTCTGAATTAAACTTCAATTTGTTCACTATTCTGATATACAAGTGATTGGTTTAGCACAAAAATAGTGTCCATGAAATTTGGTAGAAAGAAAGAAAAAATGTTTTTAGTGTTATTGTCATACAGATTACATGGAACTAATGCATCCAAGTCATAACTCAGTTGGATTTAGGTCTTTGCTAACTGTGGGATTCTGGGAGCTGTAGCCTCATAGAATCATAGAATCATAGAGTTAGAAGAGACCACATGGGCCATCCTGTCAAACTCCATTCTACCATACAGGAACAATATAATCAAAGCACCCTGACAGATGGCCATCCAAGCCTCCAATGAGAGAACTTTCAACACACTCTGAGACAAAGAGTTCCATTGTTAAACAGCTCTTATGGTCAGGAAGTTCTTCCTAATGTTCGGGTGGAATTTTCTTTCCTTTAATTGCTCTGAGTAATACTCTCCAGGGCAGCGAAAAACAAGCCTGCTACCTCTTCCTTATGATATCCTTTCAAATATTTATACATTGCTCTCATGTCTCCTCTCAACCTTCTCTTCTGCAAGCTAAACAGACCCAGCTCTTTTAGCTGCTTTTCATTAAACACATTATTCCAGGTGAGGTCTGATCAAAGCAGAATAGAGGGACACTGCTGCTTCTCTTGATCTAGATTAGGCCTACATAACCTGTAGCTCTCCAGCTGTTTTGGCCTCCAAGTTCCAAAATTCCTGGCCATTGGACAAGCTGGCTAGGGCTACTGGGAGTTGGAAGTTAAAAGAGCTGGAAGACCGCAGGTTGTGCAGGCCTGCTCTAGACACTATACTCCTTTTGATTCAACCCCAAATCCCATTGTTTTTTTTTAGCTGCTGCATCACATTGTTGGCTCATGCTCAACGTGTCCGCTAAAACTCCAAAATCTTTTTCACATGGGCTGTTGTTGTGCCAGGCATCATCCATACTGTATTTTAACATTTCATTATTTCTGTCTAAGCGTCTTACATTTCTCCTTACTGAAATTCATTTTGTTAGTTGAGCTCTCTAAGCTGTTGAGGTCATTTTTCATTCTGATTTTGTCTTCTGGAATATTAGCTATGCCTCCTGCTTTGGTGTCATCTGCAAACTTGATAATCACCACCTCTAAATCTTCATCAATAATTATGGGTTTGGTTGCTTAACCATTTACAAATCCACCTAACAAAGAGTAGTATTGTCTAGCCCACATTTTACAAGCTTGTTTGCAAGATCATGGGGGACCTAGTCAAAGGCCTTACTGAAATCAAGATATGATACTATGGAGCCACACCAGAAGTGAGTGTGAATTGTGTGATGCATGGCATGGGGCACTGTAGATCAACTGTGCTGCAAACATCCTGCAACACTTACGTAAACCCATGTGATGAAGTGCTGAGTGAGCTCAAGGGCTTGGTTGCCCAGTCAGGTGTACAATTGTGAGATCCAAGCTAACCATGCTGGTGAATGTTTAAGCTACATTGAACATGTATAAGATCTTGGCCATAATACTTTCTTCCAGAATAATTCAGTATTCTGAAATAACTAATTTCCATTAAATGAGAGGCCTTCTATTATATTGGGAACTGAACGTGTTTGCCACATTTTAGCTGCCATTGTGAGTTTTGATTGACATTTAATTTCCAGCCTTGCAGATTCAACACATCTTGATAGGGTCTGGTGATCTTCAAATATGTGTACAATTGTTTAGTGCTCATTCAAATGGCACTATTTTATTTCTATTTAGAGTTTCATTTAGTGCTAACCATTCATGTCCTTCCTTTTTCTACATTTTCTAAAGCAATTTTTACCTTTATCTTAGTGAGAAAACTGACAAGTAGTTTGAGTGAAGGTCAATGCTGGCAGCTTCTCCTCTCTCAGTCAAGCCCAAATCTAGTTAAAAGAGCACTGTTATCAATAATGACTGAAGAGTGTATGTTTAAGGGTTATCAATGGCTTCCTGCTGAAGTTTTGAGGTAATGAGAAGCACTAATCAGAAAATGTTCTTCTCCTGGCTTTACTGAGAATGACTACTGGCTCATTTGGGAATGACTTCTTACTGAGAAGCAAAAATAAAAGTAGACTTTATTTCCTTTACATAGTTTAATATCACCATGTCGGTTACCAGTTTGTCCTCCTCTTTCTTTGTAAAATAAAAAAACCCATCTCTTGATTTAAGGCAGGGATGGTTCTCACGTAACTTGCGGGCTACATGCTTTCCCCAAGCCTGTTGATTTCCTCTTGTGATACCCAAGCTAAACAAAAAGCAGAAAAGATGTGTCACTCTTGGAAATCACTATTGTGATTTCCAAACAAGAGGAAAAGGTCTTCTGCACCTTGATCCAGTTTAAAAAAAACCCAAAACACATTTACCCTCCATAAATAGAAGGAGATTTTCAGCCATTTTAAAAAGTACCTCCCAACCCACCATTAAAGCTCCATCTTAGTACCTTGAAGGTCCTAAAATGAAATTATAAATTGTATCCTCAAATATTACCCATCCCTGCTTAAAAAGAAAACATTTGAAGCTAGATTTCAGATTCCTGAGACCTGCAGATAGGCATCATGACGCCCCTGTAGGTTAGTTTACTCTTATTTTAGAGCTTTGGGGGGAAGTCTCAGTGTTGCCATGCCCTCCTGGAAGTTACCGGGAGAGCATATGGACACCCAACAGGCAAAGCCTTTTTTCTTTTTGCTGTGGGGACTTTAACCCCAGTCAGGTTTCTCTCTTGTCCAGACTAGCATTAATTTGGTTTTGATTGTGTTTATCTTCTGTTTTTCCCTTCTCTCCTTTTTATTCTCTCAATAACTCTCTGAGTCTGGTTCAGTTGGCAGATAGTAATTAGCTCATGTTTATCCACTGAGGCTATTGAAAGATCTGGGATTTGAATTTGAGTCTGCTCAATCCTACTGAAACCTCTAAACATAAGGGAATTGAAAATGGGTCAATTTCTATCTCATCACATTTCTCAGAATCGTAGTGGCACCTCTTTCTCTTTTATAAGTTCCTCTTACAAGATTTTTTTTTCCACACATGGAAATAAATCTTTTGCTACGCATTTTTCATAAATTATGCAGTTGTTCCTACTCTATTTACTGAAAGTATGGCTATATGAATTTTCCAATTCTCTAAAGTAGATTTGTGTGCATTTACAATTCACAGAAACACACAGAAGCCCTCAGAAATGTGCAGATTTCCAAGTGAAGATATATTTTGTGCTGGACGTCTGGTGAGCAGTGCCTCAGCAATCTGGCTGAGCAGTGAGGCATCCTTGAGGGTTTAGAAATACTTTTTAAGAAAGAAAAAGGACAGATGCAAATCCCTCAATATTCAAAGGATCTTACTTTCCTAACTGAAAGAGGAGAAGGGGAGAAAGGAAGGGGAGAAATTGTGCACTCCAACAAGTGTCATGTATGCAGGCACAGGCAGAAGCAGCTCCAATTCACTTCTTAAAATACTGTATTCACACAAGGCTGAAAAAATGAACTAAAAGATGCCCTTTAATCTGCTGTAAGTTTACCAACTTTGTGGACAAAAACATATCTGGGAGGTAAACTGTATTCCTTTTTCCTCCATTGGAAATTGTAGAGATTTTTAAATAGGACTTTAAACATCTAATTAGGTGAACCATTCTTTAAGAATTTCCTAAGACTGCCTGATGAAACTATCTGGTGAGACCAATTACAAAGGGTGAAAGTGAATTGATTTTTTAAAGATTATGCTATAAGTACCATGGGAATTGCAATCGTTTAACATACCTAAGAACATGAGGGCCATAACATCTTGGGATCTCATGGAGCCTCTGGACTGATTCCAAAGCAGCAGGAACAGTAAAAACTGACATAAAGATAGTCAAAGTGACACAAAAGAAGACGCAAATGGATTTCTGAAGATATTCAATCCAACACCAAAGATTACAGTATGCACAAAGGGTTTGAGGTTTGATGCATACTGGAATCCGCACAGGAACTTGATAAGGCAGTAATAGAAGTTGTAGTTGGAATCCTTGGTAGACCAAAGCAAGTGGTCAAGACTCAAACTGACAATCTCAACATGCAATAAGTAAAAAACTTTTAATAGATGTGATTGTGTTGCTAACAAGATAGAAAGTAAGAGATCGAGTTTTGCAAGATCATGCCAAAGGTCTGATTGGAATAGGAAATACCAGGATTTCAGTTTTAGAACTTCCACCTCAGACAATAAAGAAAAGAAGAGATTACTTTTTCCTGACAGATAAACTTAAAAAGAAATGTTACAGAATTGGAATAGGAAAACCCAGACAGAGTGATGATATCTTATAAAGGACCAAGGTTTTGGTTAACATCAGTCATGAAAACCCGGGACTTCTATGAGAAATTTAAAAAGACCTAGATTCAGATTCAGAAGAAAGATCATTAGACAAAGAAGAAAAAGAACATAAAAGAAGGCAAGAAGAGATGGCAATCTCAATAGATCTTGGATAAAGAAGACGTTCAACTACAGCAGCAGGCCACTCCATATGATGAAGAAGAATTGGATGGTCATTTTTTTTATTTCCAGAACGAGGATCCTAAAGATACTTTCTTTAATTATAAATGGACTAAATTTGCCAAACAAGAGAAGAAGAACTTTTCATAATTGATGATTAACAGAAACAAGATGAAATTCCCATTCAAGATTTATAGATTACAAAAATGATGGATCTGGCAGAAACTGACAAATGATCAGGTTTATACAATCACCAGACCATCCCAAATTTGAAGAAGAAATCTAACACTGTCATAATTGCAGATGGACAAATTGACTAGGCTTAAACAATCACCAGATTCTTCCAAATTTGAAGAATGGCAGACTTGAACTGACTATATAAAAGAAGAAAAGAAAATGAAAATATTGGGTTTTCTGTAGCAACAAGGGAAAATTAGTAGTACAAAAGATGCAGAAATAGCAAGAAAGGAAAAACTGGAAAGGTTAGTGACAAGAATAACAGGATCTCCAATGACATCCAAGGGATCCAGGAAAGTTAATCTACCAGATATAAGAAGTTGTATGATAAAATAATAGATTTTTTATTATGAAAAGGACAGCAGAGACAGAGTAGGAAGCATTCTATTTCCATTTCTCAACTTTTCGATATCCTTTGTTTCATAACATTGCATACCCACTTTTCAATTTTTCTGTTTCAGATTAGAAAATAAATGCATTTTTCTCTCCCCCCCCCCCTCTTTTTAACATCATAGAAATATTTTTAGTGTTAGACAGCAATGGAAGAAGACAACAATGTAAGATGTTCATAGAATCATAGAATCATAGAATAGTAGAGTTGGAAGAGACCTCAAGGGCCATCTAGTCCAACCCCCCGCTAAGAAGCAGGAAATCGCATTCAAAGCACCCCCGACAGATGGCCATCCAGCCTCTGCTTAAAAGCCTCCAAAGAAGGAGCCTCCACCACGGCCCGGGGGAGAGAGTTCCACTGCCGAACAGCCCTCACAGTGAGGAAGTTCTTCCTGATGTTCAGGTGGAATCTCCTTTCCTGTAGTTTGAAGCCATTGTTCCGTGTCCTAGTCTGCAGGGCAGCAGAAAATAAGCTTGCTCCCTCCTCCCTATGACTTCCCCTCACATATTTGTACATGGCTATCATGTCTCCTCTCAGCCTTCTCTTCTGCAGGCTAAACATGCCCAGCTCTTTAAGCCTCTCCTCATAGGGCTTGTTCTCCAGACCCTTAATCATTTTAGTTGCCCTCCTCTGGACGCTTTCCAGCTTGTCAGCATCTCCCTTCATCTGCGGTGCCCAAAACTGGACACAGTATTCCAGGTGTGGTCTGACCAAGGCAGAATAGAGGGGGAGCATGACTTCCCTGGATCTAGACGTTATTCCCCTATTGATGCAGGCCAAAATCCCATTGGCCTTTTTAGCCGCCGCATCACATTGTAGGCTCATGTTCAACTTGTTGTCCACGAGGACTCCAAGATCCTTTTCGCACACACTGCTGTCAAGCCAGGCGTCCCCCATTCTGTATCTTTGATTTCCATTTTTTCTGCCGAAGTGAAGTATCTTGCATTTGTCCCTGTTGAACTTCATTTTGTTAGTTTCGGCCCATCTCTCTAGTCTGTCAAGATCGTTTTGAATTCTGCTCCTGTCTTCTGGAGTGTTAGCTATCCCTCCGAGTTTGGTGTCATCTGCAAACTTGATGATCGTGCCTTCTAACCCTTCGTCTAAGTCGTTAATAAAGATGTTGAACAGAACCGGGCCCAGGACGGAGCCCTGCGGCACTCCACTTGTCACTTCTTTCCATGATGAAGACGACGCATTGGTGAGCACCCTTTGGGTTCGTTCGCTTAGCCAATTACAGATCCACCTAACCGTAGTTTTGTCTAGCCCACATTTTACTAGTTTGTTTGCCAGAAGGTCGTGGGGGACTTTGTCGAAGGCCTTACTGAAATCTAGATATGCTACATCCACGGCATTCCCTGTATCGACCCAACTCGTAACTCTATCGAAAAAAGAGATCAGATTAGTCTGGCATGACTTGTTTTTGGTAAATCCGTGTTGACTATTAGCAATGACCGCATTTGTTTCTAAGTGTTTGCAGACCACTTCCTTAATGATCTTTTCCAGAATCTTGCCTGGTATTGATGTGAGGCTGACCGGACGGTAATTGTTTGGGTCGTTCTTTTTTCCCTTCTTGAAGATAGGGACCACATTCGCCCTCCTCCAATCTGCTGGGACTTCTCCTGTTCTCCAAGAACTCTCGAAGATGATTGCCAGTGGTTCTGAAATAACTTCCGCTAGTTCCTTCAATACTCTTGGATGTAGCTGATCTGGCCCTGGGGACTTGAATTCGTTTAGAGTGGCCAGGTGTTCCTGGACAACTTGTTTCCCTATTTGGGGTTGGATTTCCCCCAATCCTTCGTCCATTCCATGTTGCTGAGGTTGAAGATGGCTTTCTTTTTGTGAGAAGACCGAGGCAAAGAAGGCATTAAGCAGTTCTGCCTTTTCCCTATCCCCTGTCACCATCACCCCATCTACTCCTTGCAGTGGCCCTATCGCCTCCTTTTTCTTCCTTTTTCTACCAACATAAGCAAAAAAACCTTTTTTGTTGTTTTTTATGTCCCTGGCAAGCCTGAGCTCATTTTGCGCTTTAGCCTTGCGAACCTTTTCCCTACAGGAGTTGGCTATACGTTTGAATTCTTCTTTGGTGATTTCTCCCCTTTTCCACTTCTTGTGCATGTCACTTTTGAGCTTTAGCTCAGTTAGAAGTTCTTTGGACATCCATTCTGGCTTCTTTGCACTTGTCTTATTTTTCTTCTTTGTTGGCACTGTTTGCATTTGCGCCTTGAGTATTTCACTTTTGAAAAACTCCCATCCATCCTTAACTCCCTTGTTTTTTAATATCGGCGTCCATGGAATGCCGCTCAGTAATTCCTTCATTTTTTGGAAGTCAGCTCTCTTAAAGTCCAGAATGCGTGTTTGACTTGTCTTAGTTTCAGCATTCCTTTGTATTGCAAACTGCAGGAGCACATGGTCACTTGCCCCTAAGGATCCAACCACTTCAACTGTATTGATCAGGTCTTCCACATTTGTTAAGATTAGATCAAGAGTTGCTGATCCCCTTGTTGCCTCTTCTACCTTCTGGACCATAAAATTATCTGCAAGGCAAGTGAGGAATTTGTTGGACTTTGTACTCTTGGCTGAGTTTGTTTTCCAGCAGATATCGGGATAATTGAAATCGCCCATGACTACTATATCTCTTCTTTGTGCCTGTTTGGTCAGCTGTTGACAGAAGGCTTCATCAAGTCCTTCATCCTGACTCGGAGGTCTGTAGTAGACACCCACGACAAGATCTTTTTGAGTCCCGGTTCCCTTGATTCTTATCCAGATGCTTTCAAGCTGGTTTCCCGGATTACAGTCTTGCATTTCTTCTGCAACGTAACTGTTTTTGACATATAAAGCTACTCCCCCTCCTCTCCCCTTTGTTCTATTTCTGTGAAAGAGGTTATAGCCCTCAATGGTTAAATTCCAGTGATGGGAGTCATCCCACCAGGTTTCAGTGATGCCTATGACATCGTATGTGTGGTGCTGTGCTAGGAGTTGGAGTTCGTCTTGCTTATTTCCCATGCTCTGAGCATTAGTGTAAAGACATGTAAGCCCCTGTGACCTCCCCTCGAACTGTTTATTTGGGATTATTGTGCTCTCTGTACTTGGTCCTTGCTGTGTTTGTGCAGCCCTCCGTTTAGCCTTACGGCGGTTCCCTGTGGTCGTGGGTAATATAGTGTTCGCCAGGCTGTTGTTCCCCTCCCCCAGTGGATTTAGTTTAAAGTGCGCCTGATGAGGTTTGTGAGTCTGTGTGCAAAAAGATGTTTTCCTACTTGTGTGAGATGCACCCCATCGCTTGCCAGTAGTCCATCCTCTTGGAAGAGTAGACCATGGTCAAGGAAGCCAAAATGCTCCTCTTGACACCATTTTCTGAGCCAGTTATTGACCTGTACTATTTTTCCGGCCCTTGTAGAGCCGTGTCCTACAACGGGGAGGAGGGATGAAAAGATCACATGTACATTATACAGTTTTAGCTTTGTTCCCAGAGCTCGAAAATCATTTGTGATCTTTTGAAAAGTATGCCTAGCGGTGTCATTGGTACCTACATGAATCAACATAAGGTGGGGAGGGTGATGGGGCTTTAGGAGCCTGCTGAGCCTCTGAGTGATATGGTGTATTTTTGCCCCCGGGAGGCAGCATGTTTCTCGAGCCATCCCATCCGGTCTGGAAATGATGGCTTCCGTTCCTCTAAGGAGGGAGTCACCTACTACCAAGACCTGTTTCCTTTGAGGATTGACAGGGTCCCTTTTGTGCAAGACAGTGTGTATGTCCCCTGAAGAGTGTTCCTGTTGAAGTGAATCATGTGGGTGTAAAGTGTTGTCCTCCTCCTCAACATCCCCAGTGCATTCATCAATGACAATCCATTGAGATACATCCGAGAGCCCATTACTCTCCCAAGGATGTTCCTGTTGCTCCTGGTCTATGATTGGGGATGGAGCATTTGCATGATTACATAAGTGTGACTGTGGTGATGCACTGTCCCTGTCAGGGCTATCCCCTGCGCATTGATCCAGGATGGTCCACTGAGTGGTATCTAAGAAACTGTGGTCCTCCACAAGATGTGTTTCCTGATTGTATGTTAATGATGTAAGAATTTCAAATCTGTTGTGTAAATGCAGCTGAGCAGAGGAGTTCTGTGGAGGCTGCCTGGTCCTGCGTCTCCTTCTATGGGTGACCTCCTTCCAAGCCTGAGGGTTGTCTACCTTTGAGTTGATCTCCCCATAAGGTTCCTGATCATGGTCTTGGTGGTGTTGGTGTGATGCAGGCTGCTGATCTACAGCAGCGTGTTGTGCAGTGTCCAAGAAGAGCTCGAGTGCCTGAATGTCCTTAAGGGTCTTAATACGGTGCTCGAGCTGTTGGATCCTCTGCTCCATCAGAGTCATCTGTTTGCATTTGGAGCAGATGTAGTTGTCTAGTTTTTGTGTGAAAAAGCGGAACATGCCACAGCTGGTGCATGTGATGGGAATGTTTTGCTTTTGTTGCATCTCTTGGTGAGCGTGGTGGCCAAGTGGGATCTTTGCACAGTTAAGTAATATGCACGCACTTTATGTGCAGACTGCAACAAACCACGTCTTTGTGTATTTGTTTATGTTGCTTTGTTTCCTGTATGTACTGCAAAGGATAGTTAGTAAAGGTGCCTTTTATCAATGCCTGCTGTCAATCAACTTAAGTACCTGGCTCTCTTTCAACACAACAGTCACACAACAGTTAGACTTTGACCACAGGAGCCAAGCCCAAACTCAGTTTAAAATCTTAGCCAAATCTTAGCCAAATCCTACCTGAAGCCAGGGAGCAAAAATGTCCTCCTGCTTCCTCTGCTTCTGCGAGAACCAACTGCCCTTCTGGGATCAGGCTCTGGCAGAAACTCACACTGGCAAATAAAGCTTTCCCAGAAACTCAATTAACAGGGGACAATGCCTGCTGTCAATCAACTTAAGTACCTGGCTCTCTTTCAACACAACAGTCACACAACAGTTAGACTTTGACCACAGGAGCCAAGCCCAAACTCAGTTTAAAATCTTAGCCAAATCTTAGCCAAATCCTACCTGAAGCCAGGGAGCAAAAATGTCCTCCTGCTTCCTCTGCTTCTGCGAGAACCAACTGCCCTTCTGGGATCAGGCTCTGGCAGAAACTCACACTGGCAAATAAAGCTTTCCCAGAAACTCAATTAACAGGGGACAATGCCTGCTGTCAATCAACTTAAGTACCTGGCTCTCTTTCAACACAACAGTCACACAACAGTTAGACTTTGACCACAGGAGCCAAGCCCAAACTCAGTTTAAAATCTTAGCCAAATCTTAGCCAAATCCTACCTGAAGCCAGGGAGCAAAAATGTCCTCCTGCTTCCTCTGCTTCTGCGAGAACCAACTGCCCTTCTGGGATCAGGCTCTGGCAGAAACTCACACTGGCAAATAAAGCTTTCCCAGAAACTCAATTAACAGGGGACAATGCCTGCTGTCAATCAACTTAAGTACCTGGCTCTCTTTCAACACAACAGTCACACAACAGTTAGACTTTGACCACAGGAGCCAAGCCCAAACTCAGTTTAAAATCTTAGCCAAATCTTAGCCAAATCCTACCTGAAGCCAGGGAGCAAAAATGTCCTCCTGCTTCCTCTGCTTCTGCGAGAACCAACTGCCCTTCTGGGATCAGGCTCTGGCAGAAACTCACACTGGCAAATAAAGCTTTCCCAGAAACTCAATTAACAGGGGACAATGCCTGCTGTCAATCAACTTAAGTACCTGGCTCTCTTTCAACACAACAGTCACACAACAGTTAGACTTTGACCACAGGAGCCAAGCCCAAACTCAGTTTAAAATCTTAGCCAAATCTTAGCCAAATCCTACCTGAAGCCAGGGAGCAAAAATGTCCTCCTGCTTCCTCTGCTTCTGCGAGAACCAACTGCCCTTCTGGGATCAGGCTCTGGCAGAAACTCACACTGGCAAATAAAGCTTTCCCAGAAACTCAATTAACAGGGGACAATGCCTGCTGTCAATCAACTTAAGTACCTGGCTCTCTTTCAACACAACAGTCACACAACAGTTAGACTTTGACCACAGGAGCCAAGCCCAAACTCAGTTTAAAATCTTAGCCAAATCTTAGCCAAATCCTACCTGAAGCCAGGGAGCAAAAATGTCCTCCTGCTTCCTCTGCTTCTGCGAAAACCAATGCCTCTGTTTAATATCCACTCTTATACCCCTCCCCGTTCCTCATACATTTGCAATAAAAATTATATAGAAAAGGATACATTTTGTGCTGTTTCTACATGTGAAAGGAATATTTCCATATGGAACTATGAAACAAACTAATAATCTGTTCTGTCCAAACCAATCACTACACTATTGGCTCATTGCCACATACCTAATTTCAGACACTAATTTATTATGCATCGTGTCTGAAGTGAATTGAGAATACAGTTATAATGTATAGAAAAACCACAAAGTAAAAAAACTTGGCATTATAATAAACTTCCTTTGACCAGAAGCTGGCCACTTCAAGTGCTTCTGGTGTCACTATAAGGTGGTCTTCCATTGTGTATGTAGCAGGGCTCAGACTGCATTGTAGTAAGTGGTCTGTGGTTTGCTCTTCTCATTTCAGATACTAACATGGCTCTATCAGACTTTGCTTCTGTGTCAGAAATAACTAGATCAATTGAGTTTTTTTCTCTTGTGGCAAATCGCATCTCTGCCTCTGACTCCTTTATCACTTCTAATTCTCTTTTCTGTGCATTTTCACTATGAATATCAGAAGAACTAGATGTTTTGTGTGCAGCTGTTGTGAACTGCATCTGTAGGTTCATTTGTTATGACCCAATTAAAATGCCATCAAGTAAAGTGGGTTAGAAAATGGGCTTCTGTCCCTTTCTGTGGGAGGGGCAGTGATAAAATAGGATTTTTGGCATCTATTTTAATTACACTGATGGAAATGTTTTGCACACTCCAGTCATTTAGCCAGCATTAGAAACAATTTGTAACCATAAGAGAGAAAACTTGTATTTCTGTACCACAGTTGTTGTAATTTTTTTAATGCAGATTGAATCCTGCTTCCAAATTTAGCTGGTGCATTCAGTCTTGTGGACATTGGCTTACACCTTTCTGTTTGTCGCAAAAGGTTGAGGAAGAAAAGGCACTGCAATGTAGTTTTTAATACTCAAAGCATTTTGGTTCACCTCCCGTCATCTACCTACAGAGCTTCCAGATTATGCCTGAATCTCTTGTTGACCCAAAATGTTTACTTGGCAACTCAATGGGTATTGAGAGCAGAGCTGAAGAAAAGGGATGCAAGGAGCACATTTCTATTTTTTATATTTATTTTTATGAATAAGAGCAATAAATGACATCACATTCTTCAATCAATATTATTTTCTTATTTGGGTTTAGCATGCGCTTAAAACCCAATTTTGGCTGGAAAATGTGCATATTCACATGTCTACATATCCCTGGAGTCAAGGAAAACACGTATTTCATTCGTATATCCTGGTGTGGATTGCTCCAGTGCATGTGAACATTTTAAAATCCCGAAACAGCTGATCTGGGCTAAAATAAATTGAGCCACATACACAGGTGGCTAAATGGAAGCACAAATGGAAAGCAATTACAACAAAATTTGTATTCAACCATTCCTTTGTTCTGATCTTTATGAAATTAAAAAGTGTTTGAATTTACAGCAGGGTGAAGAGAGATAGTAAGAAATCTGCTTGCGTGTACATTTAGATATCCACATGAATGCATATGAGGTCCAGCGCATCTTAGAAAATCAATTTTAAAAAGTAAACTTTTGCCGTATGTCTCCTGTCCATCTTTCAGCTTAGAAACTCCCACTTTGGGAAAGCAAGAATAGCTTCTTTCTTGTTCATCTTCTGCTGGCAAGTGGAAACTTTTATAAGCTGATAGGCTCTTTCGAATAGACTGCAAGGGCTTTTCGTGGTGTGCTGTTTTACTGGTTTTTATTTCCTATTTAGTAAAATTGGTATAAATGGCTGTAAATCTGTGGGTAGTTTAATTGCACTTCAACAATATTATCGCAGTTTGTTATAACTTTGTGAGTTACCTTGAGTTCTAATCATGGGAAATGATGATGATGATGATGATGATGATCAAGGTAATACAGATGATGATAAGAAAAAGAAATCAAAAGAGAGAAAGAAATTGACTAACATATGACCATTTTGAGAATGGAGCCCTTAGCAAAAAAAAAAGTGGTTTTGTTCAAGAACTCCCAAAACTGTGATACTAAACCGTGACTTCTATTTTTGACAGTAACAAAACTCCACAGGATCTTCAATATTCACATTTTCTAGCAAAGCCAATTTCTATTTAGTTTTAGCTCAGTGTCTGGATGCCATTCCCCTATGCTGGTAGTACATCTGTTTACATGATAAAAATTATGTCGTTTTGTGGCAAGCAGATTTGATTGAACCGTCCAATGCACTTGTTTTGCAAATGACTTGAGTAAAAGTGGTGGCTTGTTTAAAATCTATTTTATGTAATTTGGCTTTTTTCTATTTATTCCTTCAAACTAATACAAATGCTGAAGTCTGACATGAAAAATGTGTTGCTTAATTTCTACAGATGTATTTAACTCAGCTTGCCAGTTTTCTGTGTCATTGTCAAAGATTTGTGTGTGTGCATAAAAAATTTCATTCCATGTACACTTAAAAGCACACAGTGTCTAAAAAAACGGGCCCAGGACAGAATCCTGCAGCACTCCACTCGTGACTTCTTTCCACGATGAAGAAGACGCATTGGTGAGCACCCTTTGGGTTCGTTCGCTTAGCCAATTACAGATCCACCTAACCGTAGTTTTGTCTAGCCCACATTTTACTAGTTTGTTTGCCAGAAGGTCGTGGGGGACTTTGTCGAAGGCTTTACTGAAATCTAGGTACATCCACAGCATTCCCTGTATTGACCCAACTTGTAACTCTATCGAAAAAAGAGATCAGATTAATCTGGCATGACCTGTTTTTGGTAAATCCGTGTTGACTATTAGCAATGACCGCATTTGTTTCTAAGTGTTCGCAGACCACTTAGGCAGTACACATGTGTACTGCCTCAAAATAATGCATTGTGGTCTTAGTTCAGTTTGGTAAAGTTGAAAGTTAATATTTAGGCTCATAAAAGGGCGACTCTACAGAACTCACCCCAAGCCTTTAAAATTTCCCCATGGGTTTTGACTAGAGGAGGAGAAGGACAGACTCACATTGTACCAGCTAGGGATCTCCCCCAATACAGCATTGAAGTGAATCCTGCATAGGTTGGACTGCAGTACTTCGAAACAATTATTGAAAGCTACAAATGCCATTGAAAACAATAAAGCACTAAGAGTTATACATGCAAAAAATTAATTTAAATCCTAAAGTATTCATGCTCACAGTGGCAAAAAGGTGAATTTCAAAAGACAACAAAAAAGCACAGTTTCTTCTTGTGTGGTCTGTGGAATGCTCAATACTGGAGGAGTTCCCAAATATCAAAATTAATATAAGAACATGCTAAATTGTGGCATCCAGCTGTTCTAAGAAAATTAACTTGGGCATTATCATAGCAATAGGGGGTCCTGTGGATAAAAATGTGTTTGAAAATCAGTGGCACTCATTAATACAGTATTCAACACCAGGCAAAATAAGACAGTGACTAATAAATTCCCATCCTTATAGATCAGACCTGCACAACCTGCACCCCATCCTGTCCTGGCCATTGGACAGGCTGGCTAGGGCTTCTGGGAATTGGAGACCAGAACAGCTAATGGGCCACAGGTTATGCAGGCCTGTTAGAGATGATCGCATTCTTTTTCACAGTGGAATTTTGCAATGCATACTGACCAGTGTGTTGATCATTCTCTAAGGTTCTACTAATATGTTTGTGTCTGATCAGAATATATTATAATGTATTTTTCCTGTTTATGTACTCCTTCATTACACTAGTAACAGCTGCTATATTTTTTATATCTTCTGAAAGGCATCTCATATAATATGTATTATTATTCTCTTTCTGTACATTAATGTTCATGAGGCATACACCCATCTGTTAGAACACATACATTGTACCTTTCTATCTGACCATACCCCTCTTTGGGATGTGTGGTTTCTCCTCCTTAAAACAAGAAGCCATTCAAATGTAATAGCCAAACACCCTTCTCATTTTCTGAAGCATCCATTTTGAACATTGCTATTCACTCATCATTTCACCTTATTTCTTCCTTCCTGAGAGTATCACCACCCAAGTAGTGCACCCAAGTTTTTCTCAGAATAATAAAAATTCTTCTCTAGTCTCATCCTCAATCCTCAAAATCTAATAAATAAATAAATGGAATGTGCTGAATTACACAGTAATTGAACCTTATTAGTATTGCAAATTAGCTCGAATTTCTTTTCTTCTTTCTCCACCCCCCCTGCTTTTGCCAAGATGTAGGATAATGCAGCCATTGATTAATAGGGCTTTCAACTTTGAACATTTTCAAATCACATCATTATGAACACAGGCAGAATAGAAAATGACTGTGGAGTACAACTTTTCAAAGGATGCTTGCTGGAAACTATTAAGAGTTTAATTAGACCTTTAAGCTGTGATACTGAGCATATCTACTTGGAGCCACATTATGCCCCTATAGCTTCCTTCCAGTCAAATGTGCTAAGGACTGGATTAAGGCATGTGGATTTCCTGTTCTTGTCTATAGAGGCACTTCCTCTTTTTTTTTTTTTGAGGTTTCCACATTATGTATAAAGTAGAGCCTCCTGTTATTTGGAGAAAGTAAAGATAATGTTTCTGTCTCTATAGAGCTCCATTTATTTTATTTATTTATTTTTACCATATTTATATCCCACCTTTCTCAACCCGAAGGGGACTCGAGGCTTACAACAGGCAGCAATTTGATGCCATACACACATATATCAAATAAACAATTACAATTAAAACCAATAATTAAAATATAAATTATTAAAAATATCAATTAAAACATCAATTAAAATCATGTCATCCAAAACATAATCCAGGGTCATTCCATTTGTCAATCACATTGTTTCAAAGTTACATATTACACTGCTCAAATTACTTCTCAAAACCTTGGTCCCAAAGCTATGTCTTGTGTTTTTCCTAAAGGTTAGGAGAGAGGAGGCAGATCTGATCTTACTGGGAAGGGCTGAGGGGCCACCACTGAGAAGGCCCTGTCTCTCATCCCTGCCAATCGTGCCTGTGGTGGTGGGACTGAGAGCAGGTCCTCCCCAGAAAATCTTAATCTCTGAGGTGGTTCATAGAGGGAGATATGTTTGGACCAGTAAGCTGGGCCAGAACAGTTTAGGGCTTTACAGGCTAAAGCCAGCACTTTGAATTATGCTTGGTAGCAGACTGGCAGCCAGTGCAGCTGTGTGTTCCCTCTACCCTACTCTGGTGAGCAATCTGGTTTCCGCCCATTGGACCATTAGAAGCTTCCGAATAGTCTTCAAAGGCAACCCCACATAGAGTGCATTGAAGTGATCTATTCGGGATGTAACCAAAGCGTGGACTACCCTGGCCAAGTCTGACTTCCCAAGGTATGGGCGCAACTGGCACACAAGTGTTAATTGTACAAAAGGCCCCATGAGACTAGTGGGACTCCAGGTGGAATCCGTGTATAAATAGAGCTCCAGTAGGGCATTATAGTTACTAAGTCAAATTGTGCCAGTTCTCAAATCAAAACTTGCATATGAAAATGTGGGCCATTATTCTCTATCAGCTACAATAAATGTCTGTATGAGCTACAAGTCTACTTAATCAAGTAACCCTTCTGGCCTCCTTCAAATTAGACAGAAATGCCATTCACCCATGTTACGATCTCCAGAAGTATGGGAAGAATGGATCTCCTTCTCTCCATGGAGTGATGCTTGGTGAAATAAGTTGTGGGGATAGTTATAGTTATGACAGTTGTGTCCCCATTGTGACTAAATATCCATGTATAAATATAGAACTGTTACCTAGATTTACTAATTCATAGCTGTTCTGTTTTTACAATTACTACTTAGTCATGATTGTTACAGTATTGCACAGTATAATTCTCTACCTCCCACCCATTTTACCAGGTGAAAAAGAGATTGATTTTCTGATGATAAGAATGTGAATGACATTTCCATCAGTATTGGGGGAGGGGTGATAGTGGGATCAGGACAGTTACAGATTATTAGTCATCTTCATTAGGTGATAGGCATATACTAGGAGAAATAGTGCCTGTGATATATAAAGAGAGGATGTGCTCCAGTGATCCCAAGCCCACTAAGCTAACAAACCAAAAGGAATAATTCCAGAGAGTTTACCATCAACAGAATGTTGCTTGGTAATCAGTCTTCTTTTTCTACTATCCAACTCAAAGACCAACTATGTGATGGTTCCCTGCAATAACCCACTACCTCTAACATACAGGGTAGGATAGACTATAATGACCTTACCGTACAGACTGCTGAATTCGCCACGGATCGTGATGAATCCAGCAATGCCCATCAGGGGGTGTGGGGAACCTGTTGCCCCATGCCTCGCATAGCCTGACTCACCAATAACCCCATCAGTAGATACTTCTAGTATTATGTCGTGAGATGGAAGCTGGCAGGCTCCATAGCTAAATTATCATTAAACCAGCATGTGCCACTGGAAAAGGCCCCATCTGATGAGGTCATTAAGCTCCTAGAAAAGGGGAAATTTCCAAACTAGACCTAATGCAAAAGCCTGCATTGTATAAGAGATAGGTGGTTGGATTGAAAATCAGAGAAAGGATGAGTCTTGTAATGGCTGGAACTTGTAAGTTCTCCATCTCTATCCCCTAAGATTCAATGTAATAGTTTCACTGTGTCTTGATGTCCCCCCTCCCACTTACCCTCCGGCCTTCATTCCATGCTGGGGCCAGCAAAAACAACCCTTCACTGCAGTACTGGATTATGTTAGGAAAACAAGTTGCAGAAATGTAAATTTGCGGGGAGAGGGTGATTATAAACATTTTCATGCAATTATTTTCAGAAGATTCATGCATACTCATGTATAAGTCAAATGCATATATAAATCAAGGACAAAGTTTAGGAGCCAAAATTATGGATGTTTATATGGTCCATGCATAAGTCGAGGATCAATCCATGGAGAGGGGACAGAACCAATTTCACCTTGGTGGCTATCTGCCTTTCACTTCCATCGCTATTTCTCTTTCCATATTAAAAAAGGGCAAATATTCCACTGCTCTAAAGGATCTCATCACATTAACCATAGGATTCACCATGCATCATGGTGAATCCATCAGGGCCTGGCATAGTGAACCTATTGCCCCATGCCCAGCATCACCTGATTTACCCCTTACCTCATCCCATGGGGAAAACGTCCACTGCCTGGCTTCCCCCCATTGTTGCCAATGCAACACGGGAACCCTCCCCTGTTGTTGCAGCAGTGGGATACAATACTCCATTTTCACTTTTGTCCATGGAGCCCTGCCAGAAGTAGTTTGATGTTGTGGGATAGGAGCTAGTGGGCTCTGTGGCACAAGTGAAGTAGGACCATCATAAGCCGCCTAATTTAGCCCAGTCGATGAGGTCAAAAGTGAGTTGGGGGAGTTAGTGCTTCTTTTAAGGTTCTCCTGGAATAGACTAAACACTCTACGCAGAGAAAGGGATGGTTCTTTTTTCCTAAGAGTTAAGGTACAGTTCTCACATTGACCCATGGATAAGTTAACTTAAGGGCTTTTTTGTTTCTAAACATAATATATGCATATATAGGATACATTCAAAAAATTCTCCATGTCTAAGATGAACTGAACCAATATATGGAAAACATATGATGTAGAAATAAATGAAAATTGACCGATCCATCCATCACTGCTTCCGGACCTTTTTAGCTGCCATTTCAATTAAGAGAAAGGTGTTTGACATTATGTTCAGTTACTTCTCTATTTGGCAAGACAGCACTGATGTCAGCCTTTCTATGTAGGTGGTGTTGGTAAGCATATGTACATTTGTGTGCATTAGTGGCTGTCCCCAAAGAGCTATTTGAGAAAAAGCATAATGATTAATTGCTCTGCCAGGCATCTCATGTCACACCCTGACAGCTGACAAGCCCTTCTATTCTAGCTATTTCCTTGTCAGTCAGGCACTGTAGTGCTAGTATTTTTAAAGGCATCATGTTTAAAGAATGCTAGTGTCGCTATTAGGAATACCATGTTTTGCTTCAATGAATGTCTGATTTTCAATTTTTTTTAAAAAAAATATCTGTTTAGCTGGCATCTTGAACAAGAGGGCCTTGATCTTCCTCCAGCGATAATACTTCATTCATAAATAGTGCATTCATATTCAAAGCTCTGTACAGGCAGTAGAATTGGGAGGACAGCTTTTTATGCTGGGAGCACATGCAAAGCTGTAGACAAGCAGTCTCTCCCATTTGCCTTGCAAATCACAATTGGAGTTTGAATGTTAGAAAACTGATGGTTGCAGTCGGTATCCATGGGGTCATGACAGTATGAGGAAACTTGATGCTTGAGGGAGTTTGATGAAGTTGTAGATGGGTGGGAGAAAATGGGGTGCTAATTGGGTTTTAGGTAGGGAAATAGGGAGGTAGGGTACAGAGATTAGGGAGGGTAGGGTGGGAAACAGGATTCAGGAATCACACCAAGGCCCAAAGAATGTGTGTTCTTTAATATGTATTTAAGATCTTTAATATCTATTAAGCATCAGAAAGCCCTAATCAGGATAGGGCTATTTTTCCCTAAACCAGCAGCCAGCCAGAGTTCCAATACATTGTAAAATCTACAAAGAGGAGGACTGAGTAATACTTTGAGTAAGTAAATCTCTGTGCTGGGCTGGGAAGTAATCACTAAATGGAAGTTCTATTGGTTAATATGAGAGACATTCAATTGTACAATGAATTATTCCCGTGTGGTTCAGAATTGGTTTGGGCTTCTAGGTTCTTGCATTAAGGCTTGCTCAAACATGTGGGTTTTAATTATTTTCTTAACCAGATTTTAATTGTGGGAGCTGGTGTTGATTTTCCCCTATAACAAATCTAATGGTAGTCATATTTCTAACCAACTCTCTACACTAAATATTGGGATGGATTTCTATCAGGTTTAGCACTTGCATAAATTATAACAGAGTGGATTTTTTGTCTTTACTGCTTTAAAATCCCTTTGTCTGCATCTGCTGAATGTATATATATTTCATTTGTTTTGTTTTTATCCACAGTAACTTGTCTTAGAGTATGGGCTAACTGACTGGCCAGGCAACTGGAAAACTATTAATTATGCGTTCTCCTTGCTACCTAAGAATGACTAGGAAGATGTAATGGGATAAATACATTTTAGTAATTTGTGTTTTTCTTCGTGTACTCTGTGAATGCACACTAATGGAGAAACTGCGCCTGCGCAGGTTCCGACGGAAACTCTTCCAAGCTGAATTTCAAATTTTGGCGGTAACCACGCCCCCCTTCCCAAGGGGCATATAAGGCAGTCCCGGGTGCCCGCTCTCCAGTTCCTTTTTTTCCACCGCAAGGTTCACTTTGGACTCTTCGCATGTCTACTACTCGTTTCAAACGCTGCACGCAGTGCGCTGCTAAAATTCCTGATTCCGACGGCCACGCCAAGTGCCTCTTCTGTCTTGGCGAGGCTCATGTGGTCGGTACCTGCCGCTTCTGCCTAGCTCTCATGGCTCAGGCCAGAAAGAACAGAGCCGCTAGGCTCAGAGCGGCGCTTTACGAAAGATCTCTTGCTCCAGAACCGACTCCGTCGACGTCGAGTGCGTCGTCGTCTTCAGCTCTGAGAGCAATGTCGGCGCCGACAGCTAAGGCACCAACAGCTAAAACCTCCTCGGTCTCGTCCAGGGCATCTAGAACTTCCAGGGCCGCTAAGCCTGTCAAGCCACCGTGTACCGTGACGACGGCTACCGTGTCGACCCGCTCCGGAAAGGTGGGGCCTTCCTCGACGTCGAGCTCTCTCGCCTCGATAACCTCGGTCCGCTTTCGTATCGGCTCCCCTCCGTCCTCCTCTGCTATCAAAATAGCCTTTAAGAGGGCTCACGAGGAGTCTCGTCGAGCGCAATCTGACTCAGCTGTGGTTCCTCCAACACCAGGCAAATCCTTGAGGGTTGCGTCTAAGCAACCGCCGACGAAGAAACGGCTGACTCAGCGCTCCTCTTCTTCGGCTTCCTCAAAAAGGGACCCGCCGTCCTCCTCGGCAACCTCCTCGAGAAGGTCTTCGCCGATTGTGCCGGCCCAGAGGCCTAGAGATGTCTCTCAATCCCCTCCGCAGCCCCTATCTGACGGAGAGCTGCAGGACTCACCCCACCACTCTACCCAAACGGTGGTCAGGGTACCAGTACCGGAGCCTCTTGCACCGCTTCACTCATCGCGCCAACAGCTCTTTCCTCCGACCTCGACACCGGAGCGTGGCAGACAAACAGCTCGCCTGGCTCGAGCGGCCCAGGCCTCAGCCTCCAAAGATTCTTGGCTCCCGGCCGTCTCCTCCCGTGAGGCCATGCCTCCCCCCGAGACTGTACTTTCTTCTCTCCCTCAGTCCCCCCAAGGGGCTGAGGAGGAAGATGTCGACATTGACCGCCCAGACTCTGTCCTCTCGGCCTCGGTGGTCTCTCTCGGCCTCGACCTTTCTCCTCCTCATGATGCGTATGAGGTGGACCCGCCTTCACCTACTGACAATATTCGTGCTTTCTCTGATCAAATGGTCAGAATCGCCGACGCCCTGGGTATGAAGATTAAGCAGACCTCCAAAGCAGTGTCTGATCCAGTTTTCAAAAGGGTGCAAGCCCAAGCTCCGCCGGCCATGCTACTCCCTTTCTTGCCTTATCTCTTGGACGTTATCCAGGCCTCCTGGAAAACCCCATCCTCCATACCTCCGACCACGAAGAGAATCGAGACTTGGTACCGTACCGACGACGATTCCCTGGAGTGGCTGAAGCACCACCCCGACCCTAATTCCCTGGTCGTCAAGGCCTCCCAATCCTCAGGTCGTCAATCGAACACTCCGGCCGACAGAGAAGGAAAGCGCTTCGACGCCGTGGGTCGAAAGCTTTACTCCGGAGCCCTTTTACTTTGCCGGATGGCGAACTACGGAGCCTGCATGGGTGCCTACCAGCAGATTATCTGGGAGAAGGCACAACCCTTCTTCGCGAAACTGTCAGATGAAGACCGCTCTGTTCTTACCACCCTCCAACAGGAAGCTGACTCGCTCGCCCACCACCAAATCCAGATGGCGAAACATACCGGGGACACGGTGGGCAAGAAGATTGCCCACGCGATTGCCATCCGTCGCCACGCCTGGCTGAGGTCATCCGGTCTATCCTCATCCTCCAGGCAGGTCATTGAGGACCTCCCCTTTGACACACTCGGACTATTTAATTCGGGTACCAATGATAAACTCAAATCGAATCATGACTTTAAAATTCTTGCGTCCAAATGTGGCGACCAACCACAGCCGCAGCGTACCCGCTGTTTCCCTCATCGTTTTCGCCGCTTCCCGCCGCAATCCTTCCGGCACCAATCTTTCAAACGCCCCTCGGGCTCGAACAATCAAAGCCATCACCAACCCCGTCGAGGGCCTCATCCACAAAAGCAACGGGGTCGAACCACCCCCGCTCCTCCGCAGGCTCACCGGCGTACCTGACGCCATCCTTTCTTGCCAAAGCTCCTCGTCCGCTACCACTGTAAAACCCACGCTGCCTCGACACTCCTGTGCCTTCGCTGACCGCCTGGCCCCCTTCTACAATCAATGGGAGTCCATCACTTCAGATGCTTGGGTTCTCCGCATTGTCCAAGAGGGCTACGCCTTAGAGTTCGCAGAGCTCCCACCTACAGGTCACGTTCTCTCTTCAACTCCTTCTCCAGAAATACTGGCCGAAATCGATGCCTTTCTGGCCAAAGGGGCCATCCGTCTCTCTCCTCCCAAACTGGACCCGCAAAGCTTCTTCTCCAGGTACTTCACGGTCCCGAAGAGGGGGGGCGGGCTACGCCCCATTCTAGACTTAAGGGCCCTCAATGTCTTCATTCGTCCTTCCAAATTCAGAATGGTCTCTATTGCCTCTATTCTCCCGATGCTGCAGCGGGGAGACTACTTTGCCTCCATAGACTTACGAGACGCTTACTTCCACGTAGCGATAAGGGAGGCTCACAGACGTTTCCTCTGTTTCAAAGTCCTTGACCAAACTTATCAATTCACCGTTTTACCCTTCAGCCTAGTCACGGCGCCAAGGGTCTTTACCAAAGTTGTTGCCACCGTAGCGGCCCACCTCAGGCTACATGGCATCACGGTCTTTCCTTATCTAGATGACTGGCTTCTGGTCGGGCCCGACCCTGCCCTTCTCGAACGCCACGTCTCCTTCACACTGCATCTCCTAAACTCTCTCGGCCTCCAACTCAATGCCGAGAAGTCACATCTCACCCCGTCGACCAAAATTCCCTTCGACTCCGTTACACAGACCGTCTCGTTACCGCTCAACAGATTCCTAGCTCTCCGCCACCAGATCGCCCTATGTCGATCCGCCCGGAGGGTCTGAGCCCGTGCCATTCAAGTCCTTCTAGGCCACATGGCCTCCACGGTTCTCACAACCCTCTTCGCCAGGCTGCGTCTTCAGGTCCTACAAAGGTGGTTTATAGACACGTTCAAGCCGCTCTACCACCACAACTCGAAGTACCTGTCGATACCGTCGAACGTTCGCCGATCCCTCTCATGGTGGACGTCTCACCGAAACGTGTGCAGGGGACTTCCATTTCATCCGACCCTACCTGCAATGACTATAACCACGGACTCCTCCACCTATGCCTGGGAAGCTCACATGAACGGCCTGACGGTCCAAGATCTCTGGTCCCCATCCGAGAGGACCAACCACATAAACTTTCTCGAGCTTCTCGCCATTTTCAAAGCCCTGAAAGCTTTCTCCCGCCTCATCTGCTACAAGTCCGTCCTCATTCAATCGGACAATCTAGTAGCAGTCTTCTACATCAACAAGCAGGGCGGTACGGGTTCGAGAAAGCTGATGCACCTCTCCTCCCGCCTCTGGCTTTGGTGCATAGCCCACGAGGTCCAAGTCTCCGCGATTCACCTTCCCGGTGCCCAGAACGACTGGGCAGATGCCCTCAGCAGGATGACTTCCTCCTCCCACGAGTGGAAGCTCGATCCCGAAATTCTCCACACCCTGTTCTTCGATTGGGGGCGACCTACTCTGGACCTTTTTGCCTCTCCCCAAAACGCTCAGCTATCCCGCTACGGAGCGAGGCTCCGCCCGAACTCCTTTCCAGGCTGCCTGGGAGACGCCTTTCTACTGGACTGGTCAGCGGAAATGATTTACCTCTTTCCCCCTATTCCCCTCATACCGAAAGTCCTCGAAAGACTCCTCTCAATCTCGGTCACAGCGATCCTCATAGCTCCGGCTTGGCCCCGTCAGCCGTGGTATCCGGCCCTTCTTCGTCTTTCCAGAGGAACGTTTCGCCCTCTGCCTCCCTCGCCACACCTTCTTTCCAGGGAGGACGGTCAGATTCTTCACCCGGACCTTCCTTCTCTTCATCTCACTGCGTGGAGGATTCTTACTTAACCTCCCTCCCACAAAACCTCCAGGATGTTCTTCGGGCAGCCCATAAGCCGGCTACAACCAAAGCTTACACCTACAAGCTTTCCCGCTTTCACGCCTTCCTTCGATCCCGTGATATCGACTCCTTTCCGACTTCGGTACCGGTGGTCCTCGACTTCCTCATGACTCTTGTCGAGAGAAAACTCTCTCTCGCTTCTATTAAGGCTTACCTCGCAGCCCTCTCCTGGTCTTTTCAACGCCATGGTCAGCTGTCTCTCTTCTCTCACCACCTGATCAAAACCTTTCTCCGAGGCTACAATAACATCTGCCCGCTGTCGCTTCCGCCTACGCCGGGCTGGAACCTCGAACTTGTGCTCTCTCAACTCTCATCTGCTCCTTTCGAACCACTGGCCTCAACCGATCTCCGCTTGCTTTCGTGGAAACTAGCCTTCCTAGTGGCGATCACTTCGGCACGACGGCCGTCTGAGCTTGCTGCCCTCAGAGCCATATCTACGTTTCCACCACGACCGTGCTGTCCTTCGCCCGGACATTACTTTTCTCCCTAAGGTGGTGTCAGCTTTCCACCTCAATCAGGACATTGTCCTACCAGCTTTCTTTAATCCCTCCTCTCCTCTCGAGCGGAAACTTCACCTTCTCGACATTCGCAGAGCACTCCTTTTCTACAAGGACCGTACCAGGGGCATCCGTAAGACTCAGAGACTCTTTGTCGCCTATGCCCCGGACAAGTTGGGTAATCCCATCTCCTCCCAAAGGTTGTCCCATTGGATCGCTCAGGCCATTGAGTTGGCTTACGAACTGGCCAAGCGCCCTCCCCCTCCATCCATCCGTCCGAGATCGACGAGGGGCCTCTCGGCTTCGACCGCCTTCCTCAGGGGTATCCCGCTCGACTCCATTTGCAAAGCGGCAATCTGGTCGAACCCACTTACGTTTGTTTCTCACTACAGGCTAGACAACAAGGCCCTGAAGGACTCGGCCTTCGCAAGATCGGTACTCTCATCTTGCCTATCCTGACTCTCAAATGGCCTCCTTCACCCTATACTCACCCGCAGGTGACTCTCTATACCTCTCCTTCAAGCTATGGGGCCAGTTTTCTCCCCATGCCTATACCTCCGAGGACATGTTCTTCCCCTAATTGTGTTGGGACGTTGTTCTGTAACACTTTATTCACCCTGATGGGTATGTCAAGTTATCTGATGTTTCCCCTCTTCCCCTGGGGGAGCGTTCATATACACTGTACTCAACTTCGTATTGTATTACGTTTATTCAGTGTTTTTTCCTGATATGTTCTGTCTCTTATGTTATGTTCATACTGACATTGCACTGGTCCTTTCGGACAACCTATTGCACTGGTCACTTGGGACTATTATCTCAATGTGTCCTAATGCACTGGTCTCTTGGGACTATTATCTCACTGTGTCCTAATAAACTTATGTTTGGACATTCACTGGTTGTCGAGTTTGCCTTGTCCCACCATCCGGGACCTTAGCGTGTCAATCTCCATTAGTGTGCATTCACAGAGTACACGAAGAAAAAGGACAGGTTGCTTACCTGTAACCATGTTTCTTCGAGTGTACTCTGTGAATTCACACAAACCCGCCCTTCCTTCCCCTCTGGCAAACCTCTCCCTTTCTCGTTGCCTTGGCGGCGCAGGAACTGGAGAGCGGGCGCCCGGGGCTGCCTTATATGCCCCTTGGGAAGGGGGGCGTGGTTACCGCCAAAATTTGAACTTCAGCTTGGAAGAGTTTCCGTCGGAACCTGCGCAGGCGCAGTTTCTCCATTAGTGTGAATTCACAGAGTACACTCGAAGAAACATGGTTACAGGTAAGCAACCTGTCCTTATATTTATATTAAGAGCATACTTGGAACAATTAGGCATTTTTCTGTGCGCCCACACAAATTGAAAGGGTATGTAATTTTCCCTCTAAAATTTCACTCCAGGCACATTTCACCCAACATGATGGTTTCCCCATTAATATAAGGAAGCAAAAGAAAGATGTTGGCAGCCACATTCACCCTAGTGAAGCAATAGGATCATCAGAGGAATGTGTGTTGATGCTATCATTTTTTCTTCTGAAAGCAATGGAGAGCATTTTGGTGCAATAGGTGCATTTTGATGGACATATAGATGAAACAGAAGGGTCAGAAACACTTTGTTCTGTTTTGAAAGATGTTCCTTAAATCAGAACTGCCAAATATTTTCTCTTTACTTTCCATAATTAACTTCTAATGGAAGAAACTGATTTCTTCTCATTTCTGGATGTCCTAAAGTCAGAGTTTTGAAATCTGAAGATCTCAGCAGAGAGGTCAGGCATGCTTATGTTGGACAAAGCTCTCCTGCAAACGTATGGTAAAAAAAAAAACATTACTGAGTGACGTGTGGTGTCGTGAAGTTATCATGAGATATTGATGAAGCAGTCCTCTACCCATACTATGTGATGAGCACTATTTTGCTGCAAAAAATGCTTCCTTGAACCAAATAGTAAATGCACCCAATTAGAGACAGATAGAAAAGACAGGCCTCAATACAATCATTAGTCAAGTCCAAAGATAACAGCCAAAAATTGTAAGGGGCAAAGAGACCACATTGTCTAAGACAGGCTGATGGTTGATTGTAATCAGTGAGGCAATGTTCAGAGAAGCCAGAATCAAGGGATGTGATGGTCCAGAATAGGTTGATACCAGTTTCTGGTGGCAAGGTATCTTTTTGCAAGACGTTCATCAGCTCATAGAATCATGCCTGTATATCTTGGCCTCAGTTGATTCTTCTAGACTGACCAACTATATTCCTCTTCCTTATAAATTCCTGCCATTATTTAGGGTGCCGCATGGGCCCCTAGTGGTGGCACAGTGTGTTAAAGCACTGAGCTGCTGAACTTGCAGACCGAAAGGTTCCAGGTTCAAATCCCGGGAGCGGAATGAGCACCCGCTGTTAGCCTCAGCTCCTGCCAGCTCAGTTAGAGCTATCTGACACAGTAAATCAATGTTTGCGTGAAACAAAGCATGACAGTCAAAACTTTCACCATTGGAATGTTGAGTATTTTTCCTTCTCTCAGGGTGAACTTTAATAGTAAAGATCTTTTCCCAAAAATAGTTCCCATGCAAAGCTAAATGAAAGGCTACAGACGGCAATGTGTTTAGTTTCATACATCATGCTCTGGTGTGCCATTGTGAGGCAGGCTTTGGCATGGCTTTCCCATTTGGAAGCCAAACGTAAAGATGGGAGCAGCTGTCTCTAGAACTGAATTTCTGTCACAGACAAAGGTCCAAACTCAGATTATGGCAGCAACAACATCTTGGCTGTGACAATGGAAAGATTCTGGAAGAATGGATTAGCCTGCATATTTAAAGTGGTTTATCATAATGCAATATTAAACTGCGATCTCATGAGATTTCACTTGGCATCCTTAGGTGTTTCTTTATTTGTCATTATTTTAATATTGCATGAGGCTCCGGTCCATTTTTTCTGAAAAGAACTGTAATCAACTGCTGGTGTAGAAAAGCATGTAAGTAGATTTCTTCCCTTGACTCATTGGGAAGTTGTCTGTTTCTGTTAAAGTGGGCATACTTCCTGTGTGCTAATTAGTGTTCAAGTGTACCTTCTCTTTTTAATGCCTTATTCTGGAAAATCACAAACACAATTGCCATTTTGGTTGCATTTCCAGCATTTGCTTTCTGAGAATGCATTACAGGAATTATACATAGATTCCCAGATAGAAGCCTTAACTTCTTAACAAAGTGATGCTCATGCAGGGTAATGTAAAGTATTAGAGACAAAAGTATTCCAAAATATTCCAAAATTGTTTTTTTAATGGTAAACAAAGGATTTTCTCAAGTTTAGGGAAATATTGATGAGAAAAATCCTGGACTGATGGCAATGTTCATATATGCTTTTTATTTTGTTTACTATCTGTTCTTTGGGCTTGGCCCCAAGTAAGCCATCCCAAGTCCCTGCAGGGAGATGGAGGTGGGATAGAAAAATAAAGTATTATTATTATTATTATTATTATTATTATTATTATTATTATTATTATTGTTATTATTATTAATTTCACATTTCAGAATTTACTCCACTAGATTCATACCTTTTGTGAAAAAGATGTTATTTTCATGGCAGAAAATGCTGTTTTCTGCAAGAAAAATCATGGTTTTTATGCAAAAGAACCAAATCTGAATTGTATATTGAAAGTTCCCAACTAAAAAATCACATACAAATTTTGTGCAGTGTAAGTCCATGTGGAATGAATTTAGTGAAGACTAACAGTCAGACCTCCAGGATCCTAGATCATGCATCCACAGACATTATCATGCATAGTTTGGAAAAACTTGCTCATGAAAAAAAAAAAAAACAAAGCAAACCTTGATTTTGACATTTTATATAAAGGATGCCAATTTACTATGCCATTGTATATAATGGGATTTGAGCATCTACAGATTTTGGTATCCATGGAGAAAATACTCCAGCAGATACCAAGGGCCCACTTGACATATTAACAAAGTGCTGAAAAGCCAAACAAATCTTCATCAGATTATAAATTATTACTATTTCCTGTTTACTCTATATTTATATGTATTTTTCTTCTACTGGCATCAAGGTTTTACTGACATCAAGGCTTACCTTTTCTCTATTTCATTCCCCACAATAACACTCAGAGGCCCCTTCTACACAGCTGAAAAAATCCCCCATTTTCTGCTTTGAACAGGAATATATGGAAGTGTGGACTCAGATAACCCAGTTCAAAGCAGATATTGTGGAATTGTCTGCCTTGGTATTCTGGGTTATATGGCTATGTGGAAAGGCCTATAGATACTGAACTTATCCTTGCTTTCATAGCTCAGAATAAAACCTGGAAAAGACTTATTTGCTCACAACAAATCAGTCCTTTGGTTATTTGGCAAGGATCCATCCCCTTAAGCTCAGGGCCCTATAAACATGAAAGATAGTTTAACAACCTTAGAATTTTAGCACAATGAAAAATATGTAAGCAAGACATTCAAGATTTATATGTTACTGTATCCGGCTGTCGGTTCTGGCTAATATAACTAGCAGCAGCTCTTTAATATTTCAAGCTGAGGTCTTTACCAGTTGCCCTGTCTGAAACCTTATTAAGTGGAGGTGCCTGAACAAAACCTTTTACTTGCAAGTCCCATTTGTATTCTCTAACAGTGCAATCTTGTACATCTCTCTGTGTATTTTGTATCTTAAAGTTGTTTCCCATTAATGAGAATCCTGAGGCAAAACTATCATGTGGTTTTGTTCATAAAGACTTTGTCATTGCCTTCTTTGGAGACTTTGGGCCCTTTCACACAACTATATAACCCAGAATATCAAGGCAGATAATCCACAATAACTTATTTGAACTGGGTTATCTGGGTCCACACTGCCACATAACCCAGTTCAAAACAGATAACATGGGATTTTATACAGCAGTGTGGAAGGGACCTGAGAGAGTGTAACTTGCCCAAGATCACCCAGTGGGTTTCCATGTTATCCAGAATCCAGCATCCAAATCACTATACCATACTGCATGTGTACTCAGAAGAAAGTCTATTTTCCATAGGGAGCTTGGTTTGGACCAGGACAATGATGGAAACAGTAGAGGAACATTGTCCTTTTTTTCTCTGCTGTAATTCTGATTCAGATCACCTCTCTGGAATCCTGCCGCATGAACTCACAAAGCGGAGATGCATAGGTACCCAGTTCAATCCTGGAGCATTGCTAGGGGGGATAGAGCCACCATTCCTGTTTCTAGAATCCTAATTTACATGTTTTTGTACCTGTAGCTTTTTAAAAATCCATTCACTTAGTAGCAATTAATTGAATGGCAGCCCATCTAATTTGACTCTTAAATCCCAGGAAAGTAAGACTAAAAGAAGATTTCAGTTACATTGCAATACAGTGGGACCTAGGAATCCACTAGGGGTTGGTTCCAGCACTTCTGTGATTACCCAAATCTGTGAATGCTCAAGTTTTATATATGCAAAGGTATAGTAAAATAGCATCCTTTATATGAAATGCCAAACAACCCAAAGTGCCAGAGAGAGCCTCTGTGAAATAGTAAGGCACTACAGCAGAGTATGCCTACAGAGCACATGGTAAACTCAAGATTTAATTTTTGGATTTCTCTCTCTCTCGAATGTAAGCCGTGCTTGGTAGAATCTGGTAATGCAAAACCCATGGATACAAAGGGCCATCTTTATCTAACTGGAATCCAGGCTGTATAGAGTGGGATCATTGGAGACTTAGGCCAATTTCAGGGCCTATTACACCAAAAAGGACACTTTTTAGAGCAATGCATCATGACAAAATAGGCGAGGGAAGAAAAAAAAATGCAATTTCTGGTCCCTTTCACACAGCTGAATAAAAATCTCACATTATCTGCTTTGAAATTAAATATATGACAATGTGGACTCAGATAACCCAGCCCAAAGCAGATATTGTGGGATTTTTTGCCTTGATGTTCTGGGTTATATGACTGTGTGGAAGGGCCCTCTGTCAGCAGAGCAATGTGCCTCATTGACTAATGAACAGCTTGCAAGTAATCAGATTAGGTTTTACTCCTCACAGAGCAATCTTCTGTTGCCTTTCTCCCATGAATGAAGCACCCGTAACCATTTCAGTCTTGATTAGACCACCATTTATGTCAGCAAGTTGCATCCACCAACAAGATTGTACTCATTGTGTCGGTTATTGCAAGGCAAGTCCTAATTAGGCAGATTTGGCGTGTCATGAAAGGACAGCCAATTGTGAATCACTTGAGTTACTGTTACTGTATCTTTTTCCTGCTGGGGACAAGGCATGGTTTATGTGAGATTGTCTGATGTAGCAACTAACCTTGCCTTTGGGCAGTATGAACCTTGATGGGAGCGAATACCATTTGTTGTTCTACTTTAAGCAATAAAATATATTGGACAAATGCACATTCAAGCATTACATTGGGCAATTTGATTATGAATAATACATGGATTCAAAATGACAGTTGATACCTGAATTTGGTGAGGATGATCTTCATCTAAGGAGGGCACCAAATCATAATTAGGTCGTATCACTGGGGTGGGAAATTCGGTTCGCTTTAGTCTGAATTTTAAAGGGTATATCCGAGATGCTGGACCCAGTTTGGGCATAGCCTTCAGGATTTGGATAGATGTTTTGAAGTTTGGACCTTGAGCAGAGCAGATTCAATTTTCAACTGACATGGAATCCACCAGTCATCTAAATGGGCTTTGATTGCTCTGGAGCAAGGGTCCCCAAACTAAGGCCCGGGGGCCGGATGCGGCCCATCGAAGCCATTTATCTGGCCCCCAAGGCACAAGGGCATAAGGGGGTTGGGCTAAATGACCCAAGGGGTCTCTTCTTCTCTTACAATCCTTATTATTATTATTATTATTATTATTATTATTATTATTATTATTATTAAGGCTGGGTGGCCATCTCTCAGGGGTGCTTTGCGTGTGCAGAAGGGGGTTGGACTCAATGGCCCAAGGAGTCTCTTCCAGCCCTCTTTATTATTATTATTATTATTATTATTATTATTATTATTATTATTAACATTGAGGCTGGGTGGCCATCTGTCAAGGGTGCTTTGCTTGTGTTTTCAGTGCACAAAGGCAGAAGGAGATTGGACTCAATGGCCCAAGGAGTCTCTTCCAACCCTCTTTATGATGATGATGATGATGATTATTATTATTATTATTATTATTATTATTAACATTGAGGCTGGGTGGTCATCTGTCAGGGGTGCTTTGCTTGTGCTTTCGGTACACAAAAGCAGAAGGGGATTGGACTCAATGACCCAAGGGGTCTCTTCCAACCCTCTTTATTATTATTATTGTTATTATTATTATTATTATTATTATTATTATTATTATTATTATTTATGCTCGGTGGCCAACTATAGCCCAGCCCTCCAATGGTCCGAAGAATTGTGAACTGGCCCCCTGTTTAAAAAGTTTGGGGAGGGTTATTTTGTCTTCCTTTTTTACCAGGAGGGAAAGTTTAATAATAATAAAAAAGGGTTGCAAGTCAGCGGCTTTGTCTTTCAGAGGACTCATGCTGCTTTGTAGCCTGCATTGCCCCACATATCTGATCACTCTCTTCAGATCTTCTCAGCCTGTGTAATTGTAAATAATTACACAGTACAGAAAAACTTTGATCTCCAATAGTCCTTGATAGAAGGAGAAAAACCTTTTAAAAGCTGTCCTAAAACTTTCTTGCAGCTGGGAAAATGGAGAATGTGAAAGCAGGGTTCAACTGAGACATTCTGTTGCCTCATACAAAAATATAACATGTACACTTCCTTGTATAGAACTTGACTGAACTCCACTCATGTATTTTACAGCCACTTTCCTGCCAGTTCTTGTCCCCAGAGAGCTTACAATTTATACCAAAACAAGGTTACACCTTTTAAAAAGACATATGTAGTAACATTAAAGAGAATTGCAACACCATTAAACAGACTATCCCATTAAAAGTAAATACTAACTAAACTAAAAGCATTGAAAAATATTTGAAAGCATGACAAGAAGAAAGCAAAGTACATCCTCATCACAACCCCACTGAAAGATCCTCTTTCAGCAGCCATTTTCTGGCCCCAAACTTCTCTAAATTGAAGCTGAAATTGAAACTCTATTTCAGGGACAACTTGTTTCCTACACTGAAGATATAAATTAAGGTTGGACATATGTTTCTGTTTCAGAGTAGACCAAAGTATATGGCCTAGTGACTTTTGCTAACTTTGGGAAAGGAATGCCAAAATTATCCCTGAAGCTTTTGTGGTCTTTTTGTAAAATGGCAATAGACTATTGGATATGGATAACTTTAAAAGTTTGGCACAAGTTATTGGACCTACTTAGTGGATAGTCAATATCTCAGGGCCTTCCATACAGCCATATAACCCAGAATATCAAGGTAGAAAATCCCACAATATCTGCATTGAACTGTGTTATCTGAGAACACACTCCTATATATTCCCATGCAAAGCAGATAATGTGGGTTTTCGGGGTTGTTGTATGTTTTCCGGGCTGTATGGCCATTTCTAGAAGTATTCTCTCCTGATGTTTCGCCCACATCTATGGCAGGCATCCTCAGATGGGTTTTCATTCAGCTGTGTGGAAGGGGCCTCTGTTAGCTCTTTAAAAGTTCAGGTTAAAGGTTCCCAAACATAGTTGGCCTACTGCTCTTCTTTCAGGAAAAAAAATATGTATTGGTCCGTAGAAACATCTTTAAAGAACAAAAAGCAATATATAACAAATTTGCATTTTTATGTACAAGTATTTATATCTATATCTTACAACCTGGTGAAGAAAGATGTTGTTGTACTTTTTTTTTTTTTTTTTTTGCAATAATTGAGTTATTAGAATACTGCCCAGCCCACAGGCATACAGGGTTTTTTGGGGGGTAAGACGGTAAAATACAAACTAAAATACTAATTACACAAGTCAACTGTTTTTTGCTTTGTTCTGCATTAGATAGATGTATTTGATATTAAATAGTGAAATAGTACTATAAATTTATCAAGAAATATTATTAAATGCACATATTCTTGCTGATGCATGCTGGACTTTCCAACAATGCTTTTTGGTTGTTTATTTGGAAAATAAAGTAATCACTACAACTTTAACCCTATGTTGCACAACAGACAAAATATATACAAATGGATTTTCATTTTTTGCTTCTCTCTTTTTTGATGTTTCCACTACTCCTGTATTCTTATTTAACCCCCCCCCCCCCCCTTGCAACTGCATCCCAGGCTACAGTACCCCTGGATCATTCCAGCATTGCTTACTAGGATAATATTGCTTACTTTGGAAAGAATTGGTTCGACTAATCCAAAAGTGGAATCACCGCCTAATTGATATGGGAACTGTAAAAATACCTTAGGGCAGCATTAAAACATGTAAAATTATATGTGTTCTCCCCATTGTCAGTATACACATACATAGGTTCTTAATTATATTTATCATAGAGAGCAGAATGCAATGCATTCCCAGTCCAGTTTGTATCATGCAATTTTATCAGGCAGTGTGATTAATGTGGAAGGTAGGAACATGAATATGTCTCTGCTTCCTATTATTGCTAAGAGTGACATGTCAAAATGTCTCCTCCCTTACATGCGACAAATTGCTCCTTTCCCTTCCAGCATAATAGACCAGCTTCTCTTTGTTGTTGTCTACCCCAGGGCAAGAACCATGTAACCTTCCAGGTTTTATTGATTGTACCACCCAGCATTCTTTCCTGTTGACTGTCCTATATAGGGCCAGCTGCAAAATGTAGACAGAAACATTTGGAGGGCCTTTTGATTTCCATTCCAGTTGTATATCTTCCCAAGACAACATGTAATAATAATAATACCTCTTTAATGCATGTTGAGCACATTCCATATTGATTTTTGCCCGTATGAAATTCTGTTCCTTTCCTTAGGTAATCATGATTTTGCATCAGCTAAAGATACAAATCCATTTGCCTGTAATTATGTTATCTCGCTAGGCATCTCACTCTATGATAGGAAATCAGTGATTAAATTTCCATTCAGCATCTTTCTTCATCAGTTGCAAAACAAGCCTGGTGATTATCCCATAGTAATTGTGAAGTGCATGCCTTCATTATTACACCCCTAATTGTTTTCAGTTGAGGAGTTCAGGGATTTTCAGTTTTTTTAATAGATAGTTCAACTAACTCTTTGAGACACAGTGATCTTCCCTTTGTGTTCTGTGATGCAAGCACCTGCTCTAGACTACTTGAAAAGTGGCTTGTTCTGTAATAGTGCATTACAGCCTACATTTCCTCTGTTAACATACATTAAAGCAAGTCAATTTTTTCCCTTTATCACTCTTAGATCACTGATTTAAGCAATTAATAGAAGCAAACACATTTTATTTGCTTTATACAAGTCATAATATACCTTTTGCTTCATTTATTCCTTTCTTTACATTGTGCAGTGGAGCACTTCCACTATGGATAATCTCAATATGATCTGTCAGTGGGAAAATGCCTTCACTCTGTAAATACATGTCTCTTTCCTAAGCCTCACCCATTGCAGTGAAAAAGCTTCCTCCAACATAGTCCTCACCACTAGTCTTCACAACTGGGAACCTTAGTTTTGTTTTTGATGACTGATTACTCTTGACAATGTCTCCAGGGCCCTTCTACACTGCCATATAATCCAGTTCAAGGTAGATAATCTGGATTTTATAAAGCTGTGTAGAAGGAGCCCATGTTGGTCCCAAGGGGCTTTCTAGTAGGCTAGTCTTTATTTGTGATTTTCACATTCCTATACATTTACTTATACCTCTTAGTTCCATCCTGATTTGTGTGGGGATTTTTTTTGCATTTATATATATTTTTTATATTTATCTTAAAGTTACACATATGGGGGTTTTGATAAATAAACTAAATAGATGATGGTATTGGGAAAAACCAGCCAGTAACAGTGAATCTGGAACACATCCATCAAGATAGTCCATATCAGAACTTGCAAACTTCACAAATATTCCTACTTTTTCCTGAGTATTTATCTCTTTGAGAAAATTTCTCTGTAAATACAATCTAGTCTGGAATGTCTCTGTCTATTAAACAGTGGAGAGCAGGCAAGTCTCACCAATAGTGATTGGTTGAGTCTTACCTTCAATTAGTGTGTTAATGGGGAATAACTATTAGGGCTGTACAAAATTATCATCAATCCTTGGAAGCCTCCTAAAGTCAGTTACATTTTCAGCACAAGCAAGCAAAGCAATGTCAAAAAAGGCTAACTTTCCTCTTTAAATTAATGGCCTTTCACCATTAGGAGTGGGAAGTGGCAGGGAGAAAGCTGAGTTTTTTGGAAAAGAAATTGAGAAAGCACCGAATTCTGGGAAATTTAGTTTGGAAAGGAGAGGAGCCCTATGCCAGAGAATTCAAAAAGCCATGCCCTAAACTGTATTTCTCAGAATTCTGCTGGGCATCAGAAAGTCCCAATCAGGGTAGGGGAGAGATTTGTCCCTTCATAGCAGCAACCAGATAGCATTCTAATAAAGAAAGCAGAAGTCACAACATTTGGCAAAAACATTAAAGTAGGTATGTATATGTGTGTGTGTGTGTATATACACAATATATATATATTGTGTCAGGAGCAACCGGAGTTGCTTCTGGAGTGAAAGAATTGGCCGTCTGCAAGGACGTTGCTCATGGGATGCCCGGATGTTTTGATGTTTTTACCATCCTTGTGGGAGGCTTCTCTCATGTCTCCGCATGGAGCTGGAGCTTATAGAGGGAGCTCATCCGTGCTCTCCCCGGGTGGGATTCGAACCTGGCAGCCTTCAGGTCAGCAATCCAACCTTCAAGTCACAAGGCTTTTATCCCCTAGGCCACCAGAGGCTCCTAGTAGGTATATTGATTTATCACTCCAATATATGTATAACTACTCTACATTCACTGTGCTTCAGGGGGCAGGATGCATGTGAAAGTGGAAAAACATTAATTTAAAAACTACAATTTAAAAAACTTCTCTAGGAATATATCTAGATGGTCAATTTTTATAATTTTGTATAAGGTCTTGTGGACAAATGGCTCAAGTATTTTATAATGTATGGTTTTAAATCTATTTATTGTATTTTGTTAAATTATCTAATTGTTTTAATTGCTTATGTTTTATCTCTCTGTATTGTATATTGGCATTGGATTTTGCCAGATTGTGAGCCGCCCTGAGTCCCTTCGGGTGAGAAGGGCGGGATAGAAATGATGGAAATAAATAAATAAATATTTAGAAGACAATAATAGATTTGTGCTGCAGAATCTGCTAATGCCTAGAAAAATGTTCTCCATAGGAATCTCAATGTCTTCCAGTTTGGACCTTATCATACTGGGGTTTTTTTAGCCACTTACCACGCTGGGTCTACTCTTTGTAACAGTTCATGATGGACCCCATCAGATGATGCAGGTTGAGGCCCCACACCATCTGTAGGTGAAGCGACAAGGAAGTGTTGGATTCTGCTTCCTTGCCGGCACAGTAAGCCACGAGTCTTTTGAGTATCTCTAACAGAGTAACCTGCATTTTTCAGGCTTTTCCCCTTTCTGATGAGGGAAAGGGAAATGCGGCAACGCACATTGCCACCCTATCCCCTGTCTGATGGGGGCAGGGACAGGGTGCGAATGCACCTTGCCCCAATGCCCACATGTGATGGGGAAGGAGGGAGGGCACGTGGGTCACAGCGAGGTGCCACACATGCTTTCTATTCTGCCAGCAAAACAGAACTGGGGGGGGGGCATCAATACAGTGAGGTGCTTAGACTCTAGGGACAATTTCTTGCAGAAGACCTAGAGATTCCTAGAGAGAACATATTAATCAAATCTGTGAATAATCAACTCCATAAAAATTCAAACCACAAAAATGAAGGGCTGACTGTAGTATCACAAAGTACATGTTGTCAACAATTTTCTTCTTAAAATACATTCTTGTCTTCTAATCGCTTCCGTTTTGATATACCCTTTCAGTTGAAAACCATGCCAGAACATACAGAACATGAATCATCGAGCAGAAAACTAAGTTGCGATCTTTTCATTAGTTCAGGACATGCAGATCAGAACTTGTTCATCAGATACTGGAAATGATCAAATTCTTCAAGCATCTCTTCTGGAAGTTTCAATCCTATCCTTCTCTTTCAGCATACAAGGGAATAAAGTAATAGAACTAAGAGAGTAAATGGTCCAATGAATGTTGCCTCAGTGTGGACTGATTTCCCACTATGCTAGACTCTGGAAGGCTGCTATATCTCAGGATTGACAGTGCCAGGTTACATGCCTTTTTGCTGTAAGACAGATATATTATATTGATTATAACCTCAATCAGAAAGGAGTGTTGCTAAGTAACAGAGGGAAGCACTCCCTGACTGCTTTCAGATTGAACTTGAGGTTGACGGAGGTGTATCCAAAGCTTACTTGCTAACTACTATAGCTTTCTTCAGTGAAACTGTTGGCTTCAGGCTGAAACAGGTTACACTTAGCTCCTTAGATGGATGAGAATGGCAACAAACAGGCACCTTGAGCACCAGTCCAATGGGCAATTATGTCTTGTCAAGTTCCAAATCAATATAATTAAGGATAGGTAAATGTGGCGGCTGGCAACTTAACTGTCTAATTGCATTGAGCAACAAGACATTGCTCAATGCATTACTATCAGCAGGCCATGAAAAGTGTCTCTTCTCTTGTCCTTGGTTTAGATAGCAGAAATTATGAGCAACAGCTTCTCAAATATGATCCTTCCTGTTCCTTGCAAATATTCTCAACTCCTTTGGTTGTTTTCGGTGATATTTTTTTCTATCTTTTCTTTTTCAGCTGCAATGATATTATCCCAGAGATGCAAAAAACAAAAAAAGAGTTGCAAATTTCCAGGTTTTCAATGGATATAGATATTCTGGTACAAGTCACTATGTTGAAAAAAATGGTTTAATCACTGCAGGATTTTTTTTTCATATTTTAGAATTTCTAAAAATGCTAACTGTGAAAATAAAATCAGGTTTTGTGCAAAAATGATATACACTATGGCTTTGTGAAATATAACACTGGATTTTTTTGTGCCAAAATATTTGGATTTCATGCAAAATAAACTTTTACAACCCATTTGAAACAGGTATCTTCCTCATTAATGCAACTAGTAATTTACAAATTGAAAATGAAAAAGGAAGGTTTCTTCTTCACCAGACTTAGGGAAAGGGCTTGGTTGGATATAAAATCTTAATGGTGATTGATCTGTTATCCAGTCATAACCCAGTTGATTGAAATCTATCATAGCTGATTGGATTCTGTGTGCTTGTTTTGTCTTCCATCTTTGACTTGTGACTGAACATCAGGAGACAAATTTGATTTGGTGGTGTTTGTTTTTTAAGCACTCAACTTCAGCAGGAATTTTATTGACTTTAGGGAGTTTTGTTTGTTTGTTTTAACCTAGCTATGGGGTTTCCCACTGAGCTTTTTAAACGAAAGGCACATTAAGTGAATAAGTTGGCTGAATGCTATAAGCTGTGCAATTAGTGCATCAAAACAGTTACATACACTTAATATATACAAATAGCATTTTGTGCCATTTACAATGTAATGAAATAAACTGGCTTGGTAATAGGATAGTAACCAAAATACTTGTGTTATTGTCACATATAATTTACCCAGATCATCATCATCAACTTTGTCGTTATCATCAGTATGCTCATCATTTACATTTCTCTCCCATCTTATTACCAAGGAGCTCAAGGTGATATCCTCGTCTCCTTTTTTATCCATTGTTGTTGTTTATTCATTCAGTCGCTTCCGACTCTTTGTGACCTCATGGACCAACCCATGTACAGTGGATAAAAAGGCTGAAAGATGTAGTAATCAAAATTAAGCCTGGCATCCTGTTAGTGATTTATGAAGGCATTCAGTCCAGTTTAACACAGTATTGAAAGCCTTGTGGAGATTGGCATTTTCTACTGACTGACAAACAATCAAATCACCCTCTCCCTCATCTTCTTTGGAAGTAGTTACACAACCTTCCATATGGCTGTTTACTGATTGTTAGAAACAGTAGAGATGGCAAGGTGCTGTCCAGCTATTTTTATATAGTTGGATTCACAGCACTTCCATCATGCCTGGCCATGCACCAGCCCCCCCTACTATCCACTTGCCAGTCAATGGCCATGTTGAGAAGACTGTTATAGTTCAAACCGTGGATTGGCGGATTGGGTAGAAAGACACATCACAATTTTGTCGGTAAATAATTTTGCAATACATTTTCTAGTCTAAGATCTTGGCTGTATTTCATGTCTTGACAGCATCAGATTACAGACAGTTGTTCAGTTTCTGATAGATAAAGTTTTGGAGACTTCTAGAGACAGATGAGATGATTTATAGTTACTGCAATAAATTGCCAGGGGAGCATTGCATAAAGGGTAAAATGGATATATTTGTATAGTTTAAGACATTGATTAAAATGTATCTTGTGTTCTGGCATTGGATTTTTTAAGTTACTACTGGATATTGTTATAGTGGGAAATACGTACACTTGCACAAAGTAGGGCACTCAGGTAGTTGTTCCAACTGGAACCATACAACATACCTACAAATGAAGTCTGTCAACATCTTTGGCTTCTGGCAGGTAAGAGATCTTGGTGAATCTGCACAGGCCAAGAACTAACTGTTGATAAGGAGAGTGATATGGAAAAAAGAAAACATGTGGTGGGTATGAAGTCTCTCAATCAAATATAAAACAGTAACAACCTTTCAAAGGTTGTATGACAGTTACAATCTGTCCAAATGCAGATCTGAAGAAATAGTTGGTATTTTTCACAAAGCAGAAAGATTGAATCAATTTCATTTCCTGATATACTGTACTTGGATTTGCTCCCACACTCCTGCTACATATAAGAGGAGTAAGAGCTGAAAAGCATTTTCAAGTAATCCTGGGCACTGGCAGCCCTTCTTGAATTCCAAGCTGCTCCTTGCACAAAGCTCTCCAGTGTTTTGTCCAGTCTACTTCTAGATGATTCAGCCACTGAGTAATCAGCAAAAGCCCCAATTTTATATTCCCCATGTCCCACTTATGAGGACTTTTAGCCCAATACAATGATACTGAGTCATTTTTCTGTCACCATGAAATCAGCATTATTGGACAACAATAGGTGTTGGTTAAACCAATGAAGCAGTTTCTAGGAGAGCCCAGGAACAGCATACTGTGGTCTGCAATATGGAATAGTCTGCAAAGAATCTCAGGATGAAGGAACATTCCTCAGATTGCATTAAACTAACTCATGTTCACCAGTATGCAAAGATGAAATGGGTAGTTGGTTGATCTGTTTCCATATAGAAGAATCTCCTGTTAGATTCTAAGGTAAGGGGATGAAGCAATTTAAAATGTCTTATCTGATTAATGTGTGAAGGGATTTGTCAAGAATTCTTAATATTTTGGTTTACCATGCATGCACTATTTATTTTGATTAATAATAGGGATAGGTAGGTGTTTATGTTTAATCAGAATTTACCAGAAACCACAAAAGTAGCATTTGGGAGAATGTGAAACTGATAGATTTGTCCACCATCATTTAATGAAAGGGATGAAATATAGGTCATCTGGATGAGATGCCTCCCATCATTCTTGGCTAAAGATCTGCTATTTAGGTCATCAGGCAAACTCAGCAAAGAGTAACATGAGGAAATGCTGTGTAGCACTTGACCATTGTTGAATGATGTCAAGTATATAATAGAACTAATATGAAAAATGAAATCTTTTTAGGTGGAAGGGGAGCTTTTGAGAAGGAAGGCCATTCCATCATAAAGTTCCACATTTGATTAAATAAGCAAATGCTTTACAAAGCTGGCAAGAAATATCCAAAAAATTTTTTTTACAAAGTCAGTAATGTAGGGTGAACTGAGCAGAAAATTAATCCCCATTCAAAGTAATAATTGGAACTAGATGTAAGGGTTGTAAGTAGGCTATTTGAATATGAATGCCCCTTTCTCCAATCCCAGATCAGCAGTGATGACAGTCTATGATATCAGATCCAGATAGAATTTAAAAAATTCAGATGGGAACCAAAAGCCTGAGAACTCTGCTTTTGGTAGTTTCTAAGTAGCTATTACTTTGTGGTAGTATTGAAATCAATGCAAAGCATACTGTGACAAATAACCAAGATTGCTTTTGTTTCAACACATCCTATAGGAAAAGCCTTAAATAAGTATTAGGGGAAAATATATGCAATTAATAAAAGGTGCTTCCTCTCTCAACTTGTTATGTATGTGTGTGATACAGGGTAAGTACAGGTTAGACACTAATTTTGCAGAGATAGTAGTTCTGTGGAAAGTATATTTGATGCCTTGATCAAACACTGGAGACACTTTAATCTGATGCAGGATGGAATGTCCCTTGAGGGGACTGGAGGATCCTTGAGACACTGTTTCATCATATCAAGATAGCCAATTTTGTCATAAATCTAGATTTTTTTCTGTTTTGGCAGTCTTGACCTATTTAAAACCATTTGCTTTTGAATTTCAATATTATAATGTAGCCTTTGAATTTCAGTACTCTAATGCATCAGTGTTCCATGACACTATGTTAGAATTTGTTCTTAAATTGAGAATAAAGGATTTGAACTGGCCATCTTTAGAAATGATTATAAAGGCTATAGACAATCAAGCCATGCCTGTCCCTGAAACCTACTTCTGAAATCACAACTCTTGAAAGCAAACCTTAGTTTTCTTGAGTCGAATGGTTAAATAGCTTTTGTAAAGGTTTCCCCCTAATATTAAGTCTAGTTGTGTCCAACTCTGGGGGTTGGTGCTCATCTCCATTTCTAAGCCAAAGAGCCGGTGTTGTTTGAGACCCAAGGTCATGTGGGTGGCATGACCGCATGGAGCACTGATGCATTAGATTATCGCCAGAGCGGTACCTATTGATCTACTCACATTTTCATGTTTTTGAACTGCTAGGTTGGCAGAAGCTGGGGCTAACAATGGGAGCTCCTCCTGCTCCCCGGATTCGAACCGCCGACCTTTTGGTCAGCAAGTTCAGCAGCTCAGTGGTTTAACCCACTGCACCACCAGGGGCTCCTAAATAGCTTCAATTGACATTTTAATTAATCCTTTCATTTTATAAATAAATCTGTAACAACATGATCAAACTTCAAAACACATTCAACAAAAATGCTTCCTATAAGGCACATGCTTGTATGATTGGCAATATATCATTTTGCCTTCCTTACAGTGCTCTGATGGATTAAGCAGACCTTCTTATCTCTGTAGAAATGGTTCTCTGAATTTAATCTAAAATGAAATATGCATACTGTGTTTTGTTTTGCAGGGTTTGTTTTGGACAGCTGGAATGCGGTAGCTTGAAAGAGTCCATCATCCATGACGCGTTGGGATTATCATGGTTGCATACTCCATTTTGATTTTAACCAGTGGCCAAGAGGAGTGCATGGTCGACAGGGAGGATTGGACCTTTAAAGACAGTACAACAGGTAGGAGGCCTGTGAAGTCAGTTGGCTTCCTGACATCTTTACAAGACTTTAAAATGGAACACTAGCTATCGATTCCACTGTGTATTGCTTTTTAACTTCTTTCCCTTAATAGGTACAGCAGATGGCTTGACATAAAAGGTGCTTTTTACTGTGAAACCTCAGGAAAACATGTGTAGTTTAATAGGTCCTTCACTTCTTGAGATGCACAAAGGTTAAAAAGAGAACATACATTAAAGAGGTATAATAAAATTAATCACATAACTCAGAATGGCAGAATGGGACACACAGACTGTTCAGACATTATATTTACTGTCTCACTCAGGCAATGACAAGGTAAATACTTGTTTAGCCATAAAAAGAACTAAAAGGGAGATTCAATTTGCCAGGTTAGAATCCTTGCAAAAGCAATCACATTTGTGTTCATTTTATATCCCCATCAAACTTCTGCTGTACAAACACAGATGGGAAGAGCACATTTCAAATTTGAGATTCCCCATTACCAAAAGGACAGGAGGGAGGGGAAAAACACCTTTCCTCCCCCAAGAAAATCTATGTGCACACATTTCTCTTGGCTTCTGCCTTTCCTTTGTTGGGGAAAGTCATACTAGGAGCAGGGAGAGTGCTAGTCTTAGTTTTATAGGATGGAACCATGACAATTACATTGGAATAATAGCGAGGCTCTATCTAAAAACCATGCTTATTTAGAGTGAATGCATCCCAAGACTGTGTTTCATTGGCTGCATGTTAGAGGATTAGTACAAAAGTACTTCAGTAACCTCTGTGCTTGACCATAATATCCACGTTTTGGTGTTGAGGTAGATTCTCCTTGTGTGATTCTCTCACACATACATTTCTGGGTGGCCTTGTGCATTTCACAGCAGATATTGGGAGTGAGTCATCATCATAGGCTATCACTCATGGCCGCGTGTGATTGTCTTCCAAAGGTAAGTCCTGGCAGTGGGTAAGAATGACTGGATTCATATCCACTCCCAGTGGGCCGGTCCATAGCTAGGAGTTTCCAGATGTCACAGTCCTGCCCCTGCCACCACTCACTGATTGCAATGGGACTTTTGTTGGTTTTGGTTTGCTTGGAGATGCCTGTGGGTAAATTTATTTTATGGTGGGGATCGGTACACAGAGACCAACACACACTCTTCACAGAAAGAGGTTCTAACCCAATGGCATGGATATGATTCTGATTGGTTGCCTCTAATCAGCTGCAGTCTTGGTCTTCACAGACGTTGTAATACGGATCATGTTATCATCAGTCTGTTCTTCAATTGAGAACTACCTCAGATTGTTCTATGTAATACAGAAGACACAATGTAGCCGTGTCTTGCTGGATGACTTCATCCCATTCAGTGGCCGGAAGAAAGGAGTGAATATTAGAGCCTCAATTCCACCAATAGTTGTGACTGATGATGAGAAGATACAGCTCATGTCTAATGGTATGACCAAGAACATCTAATTGTCGGTGGTCCCCTGGAGAATGATAATGTTTCTAAAGCAGAGGTTCCCAGCTTTTGACTCTCCAGGTGGTTGGGATTTCAGCTCCTAGAAGCCTCAACCTGCTTGGCCAGTTGTCAGGAATTCTGAAAGATCTAGTTCAAAACACTTGAAAGACCAAAGTTTGGGAACTACTGCTCTAGAGAATAAATGCCAGAATTATAGGCATAGATCTCAGGCAACACAAGAAAGAATAAATATTCCTTTAATCTTAGGAAGAACTAAGGCTCTGTTCAACAAACAACTTCATATAAAATGCACCGTTGTTGATTTTGATGCTGACAGTGCAACCAGATATTTTCTCCCTCTCCAGTGTCATTAGAAACACTCATTTTAAAGTAACAACTAAGAAAATATGGCCCACTTAACTGTATATTACTGCTTCTGCAGACATAAAACAATAATTACACAATAAGACAGCTTTACAAACCTGATTACAAACCTATCATGCCTATCCTTTAAATTCAAGGCAAATGATTTAATTGGATGTATTTGTCTCTCCTGCTTTTACCAAGACAGTGTTTTGTTGCTGTCATGGTAGGCTCCTGAATGGGGAGAAATAGCCAGGCTAATGAGTAGGAAAAGGCCACAGATCATTTCAAATTAAACTCCCACTATTCTATTGAAATGACTGAGATAAAGTTGATTAAGAAATGCCTTCCTCCCAGTCCACCAACTCATTCCCATTGAGTGAATGACTTTCAACAATGTTGAACAGGGTAGACATATTTGCAGAAGTTCAGAACAGAAGACTGTGTTTAGTTTGAATCAAGCTGGGGGAAAAATAGCTTACAAGCTTTGTTGAACTCCCCAGAACTCCCCTGATCCCTCACCTAGTTCCACAGTTACACCCCTCCCAATTATTTTTTAAATGCAAACACTTCTACCTCATTTCTCATAGGCAATAGTAAAGGTAAAGGTTTTCCCCTGACATGAAGTCCAGTCATGTTTGACTCCGGGGGTTGGTGCTCATCTCCATTTCTAAGCTGAAGAGCCGGCGTTGCCCATAGACACCTCCAAGGTCATGTGGCTGGCATGACTGCATGGAGCACTGTTACCTTCACGCCAGAGCAGTACCTATTGATCTATTCACATTTGCATGTTTTCAAACTGCTAGGTTAGCAGAAACTGGGGCTAACAGCGGGCGCTCACTCTGCTCCCCACATTCGAACCTGTGACCGTTTGGTCCGCAAGTTCAGCAGCTCAGCACTTTAACATGCTGTGCCAATGGGGGCTCCCCATAGGCAATAGGGGTGGCATTCTATTTTAATTTATTTATTCCTTTCCCAATTTGTTTTAGTTTAGTTTTCTGGCCCAACACCAGAGAATCATAGAGCCGGAAGAACTCCCTATTCCCCTCTTTCACATAGCTTACTCGCTCTGATTCTTGTCACTCCAGGTGCCGAACGCTAAAGTGATGGGCATGGCAAATGGGAGATTGAGGAGGGTATGGAAGGGTTGTGGTTGAACAGTGTTAGATCAGTTTATGCCATCAGCATCAAGCCAGAAATGGAGTTTGGGACCCCACAGCTTAGCTTCCACCCAACTTCTCAGCCAGCTCAAGCACATGCAGTCTAACCTGCAGCCATCCTGATCCAGAATATCTTACTGTGGATCAGCACTGTTGTTTCTGACCTATAAAGATAGCATATGAGTGCCAGCTGGAATGAGACTTGCTTAGCTTTGATAGAATTGTACAGTCCTTGATCTTTCTCTTAGCTAAAGCTTTAAGAGCATCTTTTAAAAGATTCTACACCTTGATGTCCTTGGTGTTACCATTTTTGATAAGCACAATAAAATCAAACTATGTCACATATAAAAGAAATACTTTTGGAAATCAGCATTTAATTTTTATTTTATCTTTGTTTTCATAACTCACCACTTTCACCTTCTGCTTTTTGCTTGTTAACAAACCTCTTTGGTAACTATTTTGGGAAGCATCAGCTGCATTTTATTTCAAGTTCTATTTACACATGTTTTCTGCAACTTCACAGATAACTGTGTTGCCAGCTTCACAGACAACTACATTGTTCCTTGCTTTCATTTAATATATTGTAGGTGATGAAAAGAAATAAATTGACAACATGTTTTAGAAACTGCAGCTCCATATTAAACCATTTATTAAGTATTTTAAAATCTTTGTGGGGAAAAGAATAGTCATGAAACATATTTCATGATCCAAAGTGTTAATGACAAGCAATGCACAGGCTTTAAGATCTACCGGGGAGGCCCTCCTCTCAGTCCCACCTCCATCTCAAGTTGGGGATAAGAGAGAGGGCCTTCTCAGTGGTGCCCCCCCCCCCCCCAGGGAGATCAGACCAGCCTCCACTCTCCAAACCTTCCACACACAATTAAAGATCTGGCTTTTCTGACAAGCCTTCAATCATGTTTAGACTCTCTAATAATACATATGAGGACCTTTAGATTCTTTATTAGCACTTTACATTTCTGAAATCAAATACTGCTGTTTTATCTATAGCAATTGCTGTATTTTATTGTTTTTACTAGGGGTACTGTGAACTTACAATGTTGTGTTGACTGTTTGTTGTCTGTGTTTTGTTCTGCAGTTGCATTTTGCATGTCGCACCTTGAGTGTTTTGTGAGCCGCCCCGAGTTCCTCTGGGAGATGGTAGTGGGATATAAATAAAAGATTATGGTGATGATGATTTATTATTATCTAGAAACACATGTAGTTATCCCACTGAAAGCAAATCACCATAACGGTACTTTAATTTGGCTAAGTTATGCCCTGATGTATTTACTACTGAAATATTTTGGTAGGTGGAAAGTGTGTTATCAGAAATTATATACAGATCAGGAAAAACTGAGAGAATTGTTGGTATCGTGATCACCCCACTACATATAATGGCATCCTGGGTAAGTTGACAAGCTGGTTGTGGACCTGGTGATAAGGTTTTAAAGATTTGTTACAATCTGAAATACAGTAGAGTCTCACTTATCCAACGTTCTGGATTATCGAACGCATTTTTGTAGTCAATGTTTTCAATGCATTGTGATAGTTTGGTGCTAAATTCATAAATACAGTAATTACTACATAGCATTAATTTGTAATGAACTACTTTTTCTGTCAAATTTGTTGTATAACATAATGTTTTGGTGCTTAATTTGTAAAATCATAACCTATTTTGATGTTTAATAGGCTTTTTCTTAATCTCTTCTTATTATCCAACATATTCGCTTATGCCGGCCCGTTTATGTTGGATAAGTGAGACTCTACTGTAATGTCTTTCAGCATTAATGGCACCCATGATCCTTTCCCATATACTATAGGACCTAACACATCAGGTACAATGTACATTAGTTTTTTTTATATAAAAATGCATTCATTTCTTTTTGTTGTTATGTTTTTCTGTATTTGAGCCAGAATGGTGTAGTGTATGCGTCTTAATTAGCTTACATAAATATACATATATAAATTTGTTCATGAATGTGAAATCTGTGTAATCAGTGTATATTCAGATGCAAAGAGTTTGAGGACTCTTCTATCATTTCTCCCACTTAATGTCATAGGAAATATAGTCAATAAATTTAACTCTAGTGATTACAGATCTTTCTTTGAAGTTATATATTAGAGTTTGACCTCTATGCTTCCCGTAGTTTCTGGATTCTCCCTCACGTTTCTCCTCCAAAGGTAATCTGAAGGATCTTTTTAAAAAATCCAGTTATGTAGGTAGAAAGCATGCAGCAGCTCTTTGTTTTCAAAGCAAATTATTAATTTTAAATAAATATAAAGGCTACAATCCTAAACATGTGTGTCAGGGATTTGGACTTATTAAACTCAGTGGTATTTCCTTCAGAGTAAGCATGCTTAGCTCGGCACTGTAGTATCCTGCCAAATCATAATCCATCAAATACAGGGAGGTAGAAACAAAATACAGAAGCTTAAAAGTGGGTTTAGATAGTTTGATAGCATGGAGCTCACGGTATAGCTCTGGGAGCCCCAACAGCCCTAGGCAGCATAATCAATGATGAGGAAAGCTGGAAGTTGATGTGCAACAATATCCAGATTCGTAGCCCTGGTGTATCCATTAGAACTACATGGCATGCTCAACTGCATGCTCATAAGGTCTACTAAGTGAAATGATTCTTATACCCAAGCAATATAAAATGGCCTAGAGAGAGGGAAAAGAAAACAGAAATAGTGGAAAGATGGCACAGAGATTGGGAAAAGCTTTAATCGAGATAGGACAGTCAACCAGAGGGGAAGAATTGAATAGAGATTTGGGGAGCTGTGGATGATTAAATACTAGGGGTTAATTTGTGATCTTATTTTGCACTTATACTTTTTTGTTTATTTGTTTGTTTTACAACTTTAGCTGTTCCTGTTAAGTTTTTATAGTCTAGCCAAATTCAACAGTGTATAAGGCAGTAACGTGAGTGACAGGAGCCCAAGGGTTGGGAACTACAGGACCAGCCTGGAAAGGGAATCCATCACACACATAGCAAATATGCATAGACAATGCAAGTTGGGCATCCCTTATCCAGAATTCCAAAATGCCCCCAAATTCAATTTTGTCCTGATGGAAGGTGGAGATAGTGGCACTTTTACTTTCTGACGCTTTAGTGCACACGAACTTTGTTTCATGCACAAAATTGTTAAACATATTGTATAATATAATCTTCAAGCTATTGGTATGAGGCATACATAAAATTAATTTTGTGTTCAGACTTTGGTCCCATTTTAATATGTACATATATGCAAATATTAATATTACAAAATCAGCCAGGGGATCCAAAATCCCAAACTGTTCTGGTGCCATGCATTTTGGATAAGGGATGCTCAACCTGTGTAGTCATTTACATATGTCTGTATGTATATAAAGTGTGCATACACTCAGAGTGTGTGTGTGAATATATTTATAAATTGAGGAAGGCCATTATTGCGCACTATCATAAAATTTGTTTCCCTGTAATGCATCACCTACCAGTAGAGAATTTTGTTATGAAAGCATCAAGAAGGTGCTGGCATAGGAAAGATTTATCTTGAAAAGGCAAAGCAAAATATAGGAAGGTGGTGTCAAGAAGGCAAAATTACCCAGTATTAGAGTTGATCTGAAACATTTATTTTTTCCTTATACAAACCACCATTTTTTCAGCTATAGCCATATAGTGTATACCTTAGTTGTATACTGCATCACATTTTACAGAAATTTACAGCAAGGCAGCAGCTGCAGCATTGAAGGAGAAGTCAGGAGCGTACAGACAATAGGGCAGGGTGAGAATGCAAAGTCTCATGCAAATATAATTTTACCTAAGAGATGCATTCACACAAGTTCTTCCTGGTTCTCAAGTCCAAGGATTTCTCCACTCCAGGTTCAGATTGTAATATATGAATCTTTCAAATACAAAGTACAATGTATGGATGCTCCCCAGTCTATTTAAATAAAAATGTAATGTCCATTTGTGGGGACCTCATACCTCTCAAACTACTTCCACAATTGCTACGAAATTTGGACACAACATAGTATCCGAACTGGTGAGTGATTTAAGGTATTCACATGCCTACTATTACAAACCTGTCACACCTGAAACAGGTAAAACCATGCCCCTTAGCAACAGCCAAGCAGTCTCCTCCTCCCTTATCAACCATCATAGCAGACAGCTCCTTCCCTTAGTAACAGCGCTAGCAACAACCAAGCAGTTTCCTCCCTTGAGTAACCGGCATGGGTAGGGTTGTAAGTTCAGCTTGACAAGTGAAGTGAAGCCGAGGCTCTGTGGCCAAGCCACAGAAAGGAGGGATACTGAGAGTGAAAATCCTTATCGTGGGCCCCAGCATGGTAAACAAGAGATACCACTACTTATTATATTATTATAATTGTATTATATTATTATATTTTATTATTACAATTATATGATTATATTATAATTTCATATTATAACTGTATTGTAGTATAATTATATAAAATAATTATATAAATATATCTGTGGAAGGTCCAGGATGGGAGAAAGAACTCTTTTCTGCTTGAGGCAAGTGTGAATAATGCAATTGCCCATCTTGATTAGCATTGAATAGCCTTGCAGCTTGAAAGACTGGCTTCTTCCTGCCTAGGGGAATCCTTTGTTGGGAGGTGTTAGCTGGCCATGATTGTTTCCTGCCTGGAATTCCTCTGTTTTTGAAGTGGTGTTCTTTATTTACTCTCCTGATTTTAGAGTTTTTTTAATACTGGTAGCCAGATTTTCAATAATAGGGCGGAGGAGACATTAGGGTTGCTCCCTGGGAGAGGCCTATGACTCTTCCAGCAGGAAAATAGCTCAGGGGTGTGGCCAACGCCCCCCCCCCCCTGTCATTCTCCCCAAGGGGAGGGCAAAGAAAGAAACTTCTCTTTATCTAACTGTGGAAGATCCAGGGTGGGAGAAATTGCAACATTCACAGTGCTTGAGGCAAGTGTGAATACTGCAATTTGGCCAGCTTGATTAGCATTGAATAGCCTTGCAGTTTCAAAGCCTGGCTTTTCTTCTTGCCTAGGGGAAGCCTTTATTGGGAGGTGTTAGCTGGCCCTGATTGTTTCGTGTCTAGAATTCCTCTGTTTTCTGAGTGGTGTTCTTCATTTGCTGTCTTGATTATAGAATTTTTAAATACGATAGCCAGATTTTCAGTAAAAGGAAGGAGGAGGCACTGGAGTTGCTCCCAGGGAGGGGCCTATGGCCTCTCCCAGCAGGAAAATAATACGGTTCTCTATCCTTCCCATTGAACCAGACTGGGCCACTGCAACGCATGGCCGGGTATGGCTGGTACTCAAAATGCTCCAAATTTATAAAGATAATAGCAGTAAACAAAGTCAAAATAGAACTATTGGTGATTTCCAGTCTGGATCAAAAGAAATGACAGATTGTAAGAGATACAGCAGACTATGCATGTCAGCTAAGAGTTATTTCACTACACTGAGACATTTTATTCCACTTTTGAAATATTCACACATTAATTCAGGAGTGTTTTTTTTACAGTTGTCTAGTAAGATGAGTCAATACTGTCTTGAAATATAGGGCGGCTGGCACACTCACTTCGTGCCTAAGATCATGTAATGGGGTGACCTGAGCAATCTTGATGGATGAAGAGCAGCCATCTCTCCCAGTGATGACTGCTATCTTCTCTTGCCCCACCTTGCCTCTGCTCCCCATGCTGCCTTTCTTCTCCTTCTGCCCCTGCACTTCAGCTCACCTCATCTCACTATCCTGCCGCTCCTTACTTTGTAAACCAAGGAGGAGTACCAACACTGCTAATAGGCTTCCCATTGAATGCCATCTGACTAAAGCAGCCCCCGTCTTTTTGTGTTGCTTTACAGAGAGTAGGCAGGCAGGCTGGCAGTAAGTACTGATAGGAGGAATGGAGCAGAAAGAAGGAAGGAGGCTTAGTGGAAGTTCCAAGGTGCAAGACAAAAAACAACGTAACAAGGAGTTGGGGAGAACAAAGCAATGGAATAAGATCAAGCAGCAATGAAAATGCTCCAAGAAGGTATTAGGTCAGTTCACCTTTCCTGATATATTCTGCCTCATTTTGCCTAATGAATGGACTGGCTGAATTATTCAGTGACTCCATGGCAAAGATAAGGTTGAACTATGATTTTCCCTACCTAATCGTCCACTTCTTGTTCATGCCAGTGGTCACTAAGTAAGCTCCATGATCAGATGGATTTGAACCACTGTCTCCCTAGTCCAAGTTCCTGCGTCATAACCATTGCACTATACTATATTTCTTTCAGACCAGCGCTTGCTACATATCATAAATAGTTGCAACGCTGACACATATTATAATCTAACAGACAGACAAGCAGTGTTACAATTAAAGTGCATACTTTGCACATCACACAAATTAATTTGCATATTATGCAGAATGGTCCCCTCAGATTTGGAGAACTGAAATGTAACAATCTTATTCTAGCTGGCTGTGCAATTTTGTACTTTGTAAATAGTAATAGATAAAATTCAAATGTATAAATCATTTTTCAAGGACAACTGATTTCTAACCAGAAAGGTATGTTCCCCATATGAGTGAGGGGGTGGATGCATGTTTGAATGATAAATTGTGAATGATTACCCATGGACCAGTACCTGCATTTGGTATAAAACATGTACTCTGTAAGAATTCCCTTGCTCCTTCAGGAAATTCTATGGTATGCTTCCTAGAGGGCCTAGCAATTTCCTGGAGATGATACCTCTCTGGAGATGTTCTACATCCTCCTGGGTGATTCTATATCAGGCATGTTAGGGTTTGTGGGAGTTGAAGTCCAAAACACCTGGAGGGCTGAAGTTTGATCATGTCTGCTCTATATAATAACCCAGCAGAAACAATTCATCTCATTGGGGTTCATTGTTACCTTTGGTTTCCTTTTCCGCAGTGTATCTCCTGCAGATCTGGGGACTATAGTATATTTGCTGCTTAATGCATAATGCTTATTGACATCACCAGGGCCCATCAATAGGTCACAGATTTTAGTCCAGAAATCTCAGAGATTATCCTGACCTGGCAAACCTAGGCATGACCTAATTAACAGCAACACTCAACCATTCTTTCACAGTGTCTGGGCAGACAGTTCAGGGTAGGCAATATTGCTAATCATGTGGTAGGATCCCAAATTCCTACCCAGCCCTGAAATACCCAGCATCCATACCTTATTGATTTAGACCAGTTTCATGCAGACGTGTCTATCTGTATGAAGGGTATGCTTGGGTACATGAAAGATACTCATTCTAAATAAGAGTTGATATCAAAATGGGGTAATGAAAATCCAGCTAGTAAAATCATGGAGTGATAATGATAACAGCCAGATATTTTCAGATATCCATGCTATCCACTTAATTTCCTGATTTCTTTACTAGCCTATAACCTTGGCTTTAAGAACTGCCAATTTTTCTTTGATGTTAGTCACTGCCGTGTGCCGACATGAATGCTACAAAAGAAATGCATTTATTGCTTCAATCAGGAATCTCCTCTAGCGGGTGAATAGCAGATACTGGTTCCTGTATATTTCACCGCAGTTTTCAGCCATGTTTATTCATCATGACAGGTTCAAAATATAAAACCATTACATATAAATTGCATGTGTAGATGTATTTCAGAAATACCTTAGGTGTATCCTGTAGAATCTTAAGGTGTGGCTGTGACAAATTTCCTAACACAAAAGTCACATTGATATATTTATTGGCAAGGCAAGATTGGTTAAATCTCCCTGTTCCATACACATGAGGTAGCAAGTGAAGTTTGCCACTACATCATATATGAAATTGATTCTGCTATAAGACCTGTCAGGGTTTTGTAGTGATACATTCAAACAGCTTTGTGCCTCCTTGTAACTAAAGTGATGCCTTCTTCAAATGTCACATTCTGTCATGAACAAATTAAAATAGGACATCATATTTCTAAAAGTGTGTTGCATGACACTACTGAAGAAAATCTTAGAATATTATGCCAGTAGATGTCGAATGTGTGTGTGTGTGCACTCATACATCTGCTCATGATCTATAACTGGCTAATGCAATCTTCTCATCTGCTGTCTATATAAATTCAAATTGGGTAAATGTTAAATCTCACTGATATCAGTTTATTGAGAATCTACAGTGTGCCTTTGAGGCCCTGTGGTGGACTGATTGTAACAATAATAAAGTACTAGGACTATTGTGTATAATTACACATAAATATATTTTATCGATTTTCAAAAATGTCATAGTCTCTCTTTTTCTATGTGTGTGGCATATACAGCTATGCTGATCAATTTTGCAATCTCCTTCCCAAACCTCTTTGTGTAGTCGCATTCAAGAAGCAGTTTGGCACAGTATTAGAAAGGTGGGAATTGTGTGGCTCTCTAGATATTGATGAACTACAGATCCCAGTATTTCTCATGGCTGCTTCTACACAGCCACCTAATCTGGATCAAAATGTGCATTAAAGAATTATAGTTCTATTCTGGAGAGTCTCCACACACACCCTGGAAATGTCAAAAAAGCTCTCACAGTATCCACAAAGCTTCCCTCATTCCGAATTGATTCAAAAGAATGACATTTTTTTCTTACTCTGTTGGGAAAAATGCACTATACTGCAGCAGCCCATTGGGTGAAAATCAGAAAGAAAACTCATCTTCCAACTCAAAAAAAAAAAAAAGGAGGGTGATTATTTACCTTCCTGAGAATTCCATATCCAGTTCTTTTATCCAGATTTTCCAGAGGGGGCTCTGTTTACACTAGTGCTGTATGTGTTCCTCCCAAATTTTGTACACTCATCTACTCCAGCACATTTTTCACCAGTTTTAGACATTCGCATGACTTCTTTTAACACGTATTTTCCATGTGGATGTGTGCTGCAGCATGCATTAGAGGTGTGTACTTTCTAGCCACCCCTCTTATAATCCATATCACTGTGGATTTTATAGCATGTGTAGATGGGGCCCAAGTTAGCTATACTTTCTGGGAGTTACTGTCCAGTCACATCACCATGATATATAGTGATTCACATGTGTACCTTGCCTTTTCTAACCTCTGTATGAGAGAAGCACAAGAACCTCATCATGATCCCAGAAAGTCGTCTGGCCAACCTGAGCCCTGAAATACAGAGCTCATATATTTATTCCCTTTGTCTTGATCTTCTGGGATTTATATGAAAAAAGTGAGATGAGCCTCCTGCTCTGGTGAGTTTATGACTTTTAAAGTGCTCTTTGCTCTCTATTCCATAATAACTGGTGTTCTGTTTTATTCTTTTGATTGACAATGGCATCTGTGATGTTTCCTTGAGGTTAAACCTAAGGTTATTTGAAGGTTTGTCAATACTACATTTCATTTCACTCTTCTATTGTTATTACAGTTGTAAGAATTCTAGCCCACTCTTGACACTTGAGCAATAATTATGTTGTAAGGAAAATTTCCTAGATCATGTCGACAGTCTTTTAGCCTCCTTGAAATTCCTCCTTTGATTATTCTCTTGATCAGTGTTTCATGAATAATGCCTTAGACATTTTTTCTTTCAATTCATAGCCAATGATCACTCAGGATCCAAGATGATGCAAGTCTAAGTGAAATTATATTAAATGGAAGGTTTTCCGTTGTATTCTGAGGCAGTAGGAATGGTGTATGGCGGGGGGGGGGGGGATGAATTAAAAGGACATACCATAATACTGTTCTGAACAGTTTGCTTTATTTTCATTCATGGACCTCTTGGAATAGAAATACCAAGACCTATACATTAATAAAAGCTTCCTGAATTTGTATTAAATCTATATGTCAGATCTGAAACATTCAAATTTTGGAGGTGTACCAACCTTATCTATGACGTGATCTATTTGAGACAGAGGTATCACATAAACATCAATAAAATACAGTGTAGATACAGTGGGTGAGCCTTAAACCTCTTAATGGTAATAGAATCTGCTCTGCTTTACCCAGTCTATGTAAAGAGGCTTCCTTCCCATAGTGACTAATCTCCCCGCTTTTTCTATCCCCATTTTCTCAACCCCGAGGAGGACTCAAGGTGGCTTTACATATAGGCACAGTGTGTTAAAGCGCTGAGCTGCTGAACTTGCGGACCAAAAGGTCCCAGGTTCAAATCCCGGGAGCGGAATGAGCACCCGCTGTTAGCCCCAGCTCCTGCCAACCTAGCAGTTTGAAAACATGCAAATGTGAGTAGATCAATAGGTACCGCTCCGGCAGGAAGGCAACAGCGCTCCATGTAGTCATGCTGGCCACATGACCTTGGAGGTGTCTATGGACAACGCTGGCTCTTCAGCTTAAGAAATGGAGATGAGCACTAATCCCCAGAGTCGGTCACGACTGGACTTAACGTCAGGGGAAACCTTTACCTTTTACCTTGATGCCTTAAAAACAATAAAAAATTAAAATAGATATTTAAAATAGAATAATAAAATATAATTAAAACAATTAGAGACATTTAAAAACCATACAATCACGATTAATCACATAATCCATAAGCATAATCCGGGCCGTTCCTATCATCATTATATGTAATTCCATTCTATTTATTGCACAGATTCTCCATATTAATATTCTCATTAATATTTTGGGCAGATATTTATTATTTTTATCTCTAGTGTTAGATATAACCACAAAAACATTTTTGGAAGGTCAGCTTACCTATACTGTATCAATACAACTACAAGGTTAAATCTCTAAGCTAATTCAATTTTTGAACCATCTAATGTGCATGCATTCTGGTCTGAGTTGTCATTATTTCCCGACCACAGTGTTACTTCAAATCATGTGGTGATGCGTCAAATGTATTGTTTTTTTATTACTGCTGTTTTTCAAATAGTTGTTGATTTTATCATTTTTTCTGGTATTTTAGCTATAGTATTTTGTGGTCTGGTGTGAGAGGGGGTTATGCAGCTTTATTGCTGTTGCTGCTTTTTGCCCAATCAGTTCTTTCCAGGTCAATAATCTATGACCCAAATGCCTTTAAAGGATCCCTCAGTAATATTTGGATGTCATGAAATTTCATAATCTTGTTGCTGAAATATGTTTCAATTAAAAAACGGATAGAATCTACAGTTTATTAGTCTTGTGCGGCTTTTTTAGAAAGCCTTTAGCATTCTCCCCATCATTTAATGACCTCCATCAATCATAACATTCCTGCTCTTGAAGAAGTTTGAAAGTGAGATTAAAAGCTTCTTGAAAAGCAGTGAACCTATGAAACGTTAATACGTTGAATAATAAAATTGACTAGAATGCTATGTTGACATTATGTAGATGAGTTGCTTATAAACTCTGATAAAGTACTGAGTTGCAACAGGCATAGCTTTCTAATGGTAAAATCACACATGGTATTTTCACTTTATTCCAATATTTAAATTTTCACAAGACTTCATAAATGGCCTGTGCTAATTTTCCCTGCCGGTTTCTGCATCAGTTTGCCTGCTGAAAGCAGCTGCTGAGACCTTAGGCCACCGTTGTGATTTTCCACAAAACATCAGACTAATTCCATGTCAGGAGCAGGCTGGAAAATTTAAAATATTGGTTTGAAAACATATTTTGCCCAGTAGAAAATCTGTTCTTGTGCATGATTCAGAATTGCTGTAGGCTATTTTAACCAACTGTCTTGTTTTAACTTGTCAAATTGTTTGATTTGTTTTTACTCCATTTAACTTACTTAATAAGGTTTTAAATTTTTTTAGAGTGATTAAATTGATCTTATTGTATGTTGCCTTGAGATCCCAAGATAACAAATTAAAAATGAGATGAGCATTGGTGCTAGTGGTTTTGTAGAAAGCTCTTGGTACCAATGCAACTCCCTGGGGATGCCATGTATAAATGTCAGACCTGGTCCCACCTGTACTATAGCTGAAATATTTTTATGCCATTATTTCAATGAAAAATCAGGTGTCCGTTTCGCAAAAGAAATTATGTCCAATTCCCAAAAGAAAACTGTATGGCCAAAAGGGGGCAAAAGAAGACACAGTTTTTCCTACAGCACATGTATGCTGGTGTATATGTATAGACTCAACTATAGGGGAATGGCTTTAATTTAAATAGATGCATACTTTTTGTTATTAGGTGACTTTGGGTTGTTTCTGTCTTATGGTGACCCTAGGGCAAACCAGTCATGGGGTTTTCTTGCCAAAATTTGTTTAAAAGGATCGCCCTCTGAAATAAGGCCCCATCTACGCTGCCATATAATTCATTTTCTGAATTCAGATTATCTGCTTCGAATTGGATTATATGGCAGAGTTGATCCAACCTTTGATAATGTGACTTGCCCAGGGTTACCTGGTGAGTTTCATGACTAAGCACTGGGATTCAAAACCTGGTTTTGATTGTCAAACACTCAAACACTACACCAGCCGACTCCTACTGCTTGCCATGATGGAGAAGGCTATGGACTTGCTTGCTGTGTTGTCTAGATGTTGATGGGAAATTTCTACACTCTTCTTTGCTTAAGGATATTCATTATTAAGGTGATCAAGACTGAGAGGACTCTCCTCTGAAAAAAGGAGACAGGTTTCTTTACCTATAGTTTGGCATTAGTCAATTTATTCTTTTTGAGTTTTTAATCTGTCTGTAATGTACTGGCAAACTCCAGTTTAGAAACAGAAACTTTCAGAAGGTTCATATAGCTGTATTCAGTAAATGAGAGTTAATCACAGCATACAGTTCTCGACAGAAGTGAAAATATTTCAGTTACACAAAGCACACAGCAGTTCACATGTTTTTACAGGGTTTCCTCCCATTCACAACAACCCAAAATATTTTGTCTTCCCAAACCTTACCCCCCACTCCTCTCTTTCTCATACCTTGCCAGCCCATGACTAATTTTCTTTCCCCAACACTCTGTGGCATAGAAGACTAAAGACTTTGCAAAACTACAGCATCTGTGATTCCACAGCATTGAACCAATTAAAGTAGTGTCAAACTGCATGAATTCTGCAGTGCAGATGCACTCTTAGTGAGCACCAGTTATCACTGGTACATGTGCTTCATGCAAGCCAAATACATGAATATGTTTTTGGATTGTTCTGGCTTGAAGGGGACATTAGACTTTAGGACATCAGCATCACTGTAAGATTCATTTCTCTCCCTTGCCTGATTAAGATGGGGTAACTGAGTGTCCCCCTCTTTTAACAAATTTAGAGACTATGACAAAAATGAAAAAGTAGAATGCCTCCTGGTTCATCTGACAGACAAGCTCATGCCATGCCCCCTCCCACTCATGAGGTGTTGTTAGACTAATTACTAACACTTATTTTATTTATTTATTTACAGCATTTATATTCCGCACTTCTCACCCCAAAGGGGATTCAGGGCGAATCACAATGTACATACGTTTACATGGCAAACATTCAATGCCATTAGACATACGACACACACAGACAAAGACACAGAGGCTATTTAACATTTTCCAGCTTCTGGCTTCATGAGGGTATGCCCAATTCCAACCACAGGGGGAGCTGCTGCTTCATCATCCACTGTGACACTGAGTCCTTGATGGAGTACTTCCTCATCTTCCGCACGCACGCTGCTGGACATTTTTATGGTGACGTAAATTAGTTAAATTAGCATCCCTGCATAAGCAGTCCCTAAATTTTCCTACTTGACAGATAAAACTGTCTTTCGGGTTGCTTAGGTAAACAATGAGCTAGGCTATTTAATGGTCGGGCACTCAACCCAACCCAGGCTTCAAACTGACTACTCTCGGTCAGTAGTGATTTATTGCAGCTGGCTGCTAACCAGCTGCACCACAGCCCACCTTTCTTCATGCTGAGGACAGAGATAAAACTCCATGTCTCTCTTTGCAAAGGTGCAAAGATCTTCGTCCTTGGAAGGGCAGCTTTTCCAAGCATACACCAGTTTGATGAAGTACTCATCTTGTTTGGAATGGCAGTACTGTTGGGCTCCTCTGAGTTCTGAATTCCATGCCTTCTACTTCATCCCTACAATAGAGTAGGCAAGGAAGGAAGGTGGACTGAACTATCTTTTGGGAAAGACATGATATTTGTAGTTGTTGCCTAAAGGTCATGAGTCATTTTCTCTCTAGGGCTTTAGAAAGTATAGTACATGTGTCAAATGCAAACTCCATGGGAGGAATCCAGCCCACCACATCATTTTTGTTGCCTGCAAGGCTTTCAGTCCAACATAGTTACATTTACAGTCTTACAATTACAAATGAATCATTGAAGACAACCATAAGGCTGATGTGGCCCTCAGTGAAAAGGAACTTGACACTCCTTAAGTCGGGAGACTTCAACTGAGGTCTTGCAATTCCAATAGCTAGTCTGTTGGCCTATGAGTTTGATGTACTCCAAAACTGATCTAAAAACAGAAGCCCATTTCTGGTGGGAATATTAGTGATTCTGGCAGGTGGATATCCAAGACATTGTTCAAATCAATAGAATGACACCAAGAAAATATTATTATTTTTAAAGGGAAATAATAACCAAATATTGCTAAAGCTGTTATTTCCTATTAATGTTCTGAATTGAATCAAAATTGCTAGGAACTCTGCTTTTCCATCCCCATCAAGGGATGTGAGGGGTGGAAAGCTATCCAATATTCTATATGATTCCTCAAGTGTCACACATCAGTGAATCAGCTTATCACCCAACTAGGAGTTATACAGAAAGCTTGACTTTAGATGAAGGACAATTTAACCTTTTATTTGGGATTTAGAGGGTGGAGAATTTCCCCTCCCTCCTTCTATTGATAGAAAAACTGTGCAGTTATCGTGAGAGATGAAAAAATCACTTTCACTCTGGTACTCAGGGAAAGCTTCCTCCCTTCATGAGGCTAGAATGGAGAGCTGATGGAGTATGATTCAGATTATGTAAACTGATGGCACTGCCCTAATAAAGGAAATGTCCTTGTTGCCATTATAAACAGGAGAAGAAAATATGTTTGGCCGTCACATATGATCGAGCTGAAAACCAGCTTCTTATGAACTTCCTAATCCGGATTTGTGCAATAGTTCATGGTCTGTCAAGTAAATAATATAAATTTTAAGAAATCCCAGAGTATGCATTTGAAATGATAGCAGTTTCAAATGAACTGTCATGGTCTGTTGAGTAAATTCTTTATTTTAAAAAATATGTTCTAATATAAAGTTGCATGATGAAATGTCTTTTGTAATGCCCTTTGGAGTCTGTGTGGCTTAACAAACAAGGGGCTTGAAATATATCAGAAAATTTATTTGACTTTTGAAAAAGTTTAGGGGAGCAGGGGAGGGGTAATGGATAAATACATAATCAGTGATGGCAAATCATGAATAACTACATGATAGTAACAGTGCCTACATTTGCTTCATTTCTGACAGAGTCCTATCTTAGATATTAAGGAGGGTCCTTTGATCCACAGTTTATGGTGATGTTCATGGCAAGTTCAGCACTTAAAAAGGTCAGGCTTAATTGATTCTAGATGTCAAAAAGAATTCTCCGTATTTAATAAGAATGACTATACAGAAGCCAAGGGAACACATATTCCAGTTCATTATTTAGAGAGCTTTGGAGATGCCTGGGAACTAGTCATACTGTTTTACCATAGGGAACAGGACAGTGTCTTAACTGGCAATTTGCTGCCCTTAGGGGGGAACAACAGCCTCATCACAATAGAGCATGGATCCACTTTAAATCCAGTTTCTGCCTCCAGAAGAATTCTGAGTTTTGTAGTTTAGTGAGGCCCAGGACCTGTCTGGCTGAGTGGTTTTAAAGCCCCCCCCCCCACACCCCAAACTACAAGCCACAAAATTCTATAGGAGGCAAAAACTGGATTTAAAGTGGATCCATACTTTAGTGTGATGAGGTCCTAAAATACCCCAAACCCTACTCAGAATTCCTTCTCAGTTTCATCAGAAGTTAGAAACTCTATGATGAGATCAATTTTGAGTCTGTGCCCTAAAAATATTAGTGAGGTCTTGGGGGTCTAGAAATGATGTGTTAGTGATGGATGGACTGGCAACATGTTGGGGGAAGCAGAGGAAAATATCGATTTTCTTGATAAGAAGCAGATGAGTGGATAAAATTAGGTCAAGTGGATACTTTTCTTGCTTCTCTATTCTTTCTGCTACTTGTTTAAAAATATTTTATTGAAGGGATTTTTCAAGTGGGGGGATAAAAAGCTTCACCATGGGTGAAGGGAAAAAAAGGAAAAAAATGTAAGTTGGTGAGGAGTGGGGGGGGAGAGTGGGGGGTAATGATAAAAGTCTAGGGGGGCAGAATAGGGAGGGGTAAAAATGCAGTACTTTCTTTCTTCTTTATAGTGGAGTGATGCCAAAAAAGTCTGTTGTACTTGTCTTGTGTTTTGCTCTTCTGTAATCTGTTCGTTCTTCTCTCAATTTAGTTTAGAATCTTTAACTTGTTTTCCTTCATCCAGTCTTTAAAAGGGGTTCAGTATTCTTTCTGCTACTTTTGGTATTTCAACAGGACTGAATAATTTAGTAATACTGGTATTTGGGAAACACTTGATCATATATCTCAACTGTAACTAGGACTGTGAGCGACACAGACTGATTCAATGCATGTCCATTAGAAGGAAGGCATGATGGGTTCAGTCCCAATATGTTTGCATCAGATTGCAAAACTTTCTTGGTTGAGTCAGTAGTTCATTTTGGTACTTTGTTAATTTCTAAATCAGTTAATTGTGTTTCAATTCAGGTGATATGAACTGAGCCATGAATTCTGTGCTATTTACTGAGCTATGAATGAAATGATATAAAATAGTGTTAAGCATAATGCAGAATGGGATGTGTGTATATGTGTACCTTCCAGCTTGTGTGTATTCCTGCACCAGTTTTTTAAAAGATTTTATTTCTAAAAACGTTTAGAATTTCCTACAAATCAGTAGATGACCCAAACATTCTGAAACTTGGGGGGGGGGCTTGCAGTGGTAAATGTGTCCTCCAAGTGTGGCCATTTTCATACAGTTAACCATAAAAATGATGAAAAGGGAAGCCTCAGAAGCTCCCCCAATGGACCAGATCTTCCAAGAGCAAAAAATGAACTTCCAGCTGCCAGATCAAGAAACAACCTTTCAATTGGGAAGTTTCCAAAAAACAGAATGGGGGCAGCTGAAAATTGGGCACCATAGGGTTTTCCCGAATTGTACACCCTTAGTAACCAGCCTTGTGTGTGTGTGTTTGTGTTTGTATGCATGCCTTCTATCACCTGTCAATTTATGTTAACCCCATGAACTTCGTAGAGTTTTCTTAAGCAAAAATTGCTCAGAGGTGATTTATCTGCCATCCTCTGAAATATATCCTACAGTTTCTGGTATTCCTTGATGATTCCCCATCCAAATATTAACAAGTCTACTTAGCTTCCAAGATGAGGTGATGGACCTTGAGGTCTTTAGGGTATTTTGCCATACAGTAAGGGGCATTTACATAATTCATGAATTTTCATAATCCATGGATTTATCTATTTTTTGTATTTTTTATCAATTGTGAACACAAGTAGGGTAATGCACATTTCTATAATGAAATTCCACTTACATTTTCTCTCAATATAATGTATCTCATTTACATTAACCTTACCAATCCCAATTCCCACTTACCAACCTCTTGTGTCTAACAGTTTTCCTTCCTACCTCACTCTCCACCCATTGGGAACAGTTGTAACTTCAATTTTAGTATTATTTGAAATGATCAATCATGAAAAAGTATAACTTAGTTCTTTATATTTTGTTTTTGCTTTTACTCATTATCAGTGTTCCCAATTTCAGTTTTTTTACAGCCACCTGTTGTATATTTCAACCTCCTTTCAAAAATATAATCCTGGAGCATACAGTCTGCTAAATATGAAAACCATTTTTAATTCCCTTTTTCCTGCTCTTTTCAACCTTCAATAGCTTGGGCTGCTTCTATCATATGTTTTATGATATCTGCACATTTCTTTGTGCTGCTCTTGCCCTAATAGTTCTTTCATCTCTTTCTTTATTTTTATTGATTCATCTAATTGTAAGAACTGACTACTATAGGCTTCCAATTTCTTAACAAGATTTAGTCTAGTTCACTTCCCAGGTTTTCTATCTTTATCCTATATTTTCTCAAGAGTCATTAGTAGGGAACTTTTTCAAAAAGCTGAAATAGACAAACTGACTGAGCTGAGTTAGGATAAATTATTGACAAACTTCAAGAAAGATTGAGACTGGGGCAAACATTTTGAGACTGGAGACAAACATCAACTGTAGGATTAATGAATTAGGTGAGTGTTACTAAAAGTAAAAGTGTAGTTATATAGTATTATCGAGAGTAAAGTAATAAGGGATAAAATCAACAATGTGAGTGTAAGGTTTGCAGAATGGTCTTTGTGTTTGTATGTTTGAGGGTTATTATAGTCTCTGTATTTATGTTAATATATGTAAGCATATTGCTGTGTGTTTGTCTTTGTTTGGTAGCAAAGTGTTAGCTGTATAGTTTTAGCAATAGATATAATAAAAATTCTGTTTCTTTTATACAAGTATTACTCTTATTCTTTATTCTGAATAAAAATAGTATTAACAAGGGGAAGGCTAAGTGAACAATATGTTATGATTACCCTGGTCCTTGTCATACTGCCTAACATTTCACAGATGGAAATGAGGACCATCCTCCTCTTTCTTATATCAGTCACAGCACGTGTCACCTGCTGTGATTGCTTTTTCTATCATTGGCCCATGTCTGTTACCATCACTGCTCCCTCTCCTTATTCCCCTACCTCTGAGCCCCTGCCTGTGCCCTTTCTGTTACTCCTTGACTATTTGAATGGAGACCTAGGCAACTGGAAAAGCAACATCACTCACTCAAGTTGCTCCTCCATTGAACTGTGAGGCAACACCAGTTGGAATCAATAGTGAAGGATCAGCTAGACCAAGTTCTTCTTTCCTTGTAGGATTGAAGCAAGATGGGACCTACTTCTAATAGCGCAGCTCCTGTTGCTGCCACCAATTCCAGCCATTGCTATGGCTCAGTGCTATGTCTGTGGAATTTTGTGCAGCTATAAAACTAGCACAGAGCCAGGAGATGCCATGGTGGGAGCATCCGCAATGGTGACACAACTAGTAGCAGGACCCAGGCCACTCCTACCTCATCTTATGAGAAAGAAGATAAAATGTCTCAATTATCAGTTTTGCTCAGGGGTAGCACCGACAGTGTGTTAAGGATTAAATTGATGCCCTCCATCTTGTCTTTGCTGCTGCTACTTCTTCCACCTGATAATGTTTCCTCCTCTTCTTCAGTGTGACTCCACCCAGCCCAGGCAAGCTTTTACCTGCCAAGGCAAGCAATAATGCCTTACAATCACCTTGGAAGGAACCGTTCATTTGATGGTACTAGAGACCTTTAAAGGAATTTGAAGAAGAGGAAGGAGAACTAGTAGTATTTAGATGATATAGCTTGCAGTAAATAAGACTGGAACATTTTAAAACCCAAGTGAAAAATCAGGAGAGCAGATAAGTAAGTGTGACTGTCTCACTTAAAACAGGACAGTTGCAATATGTGTCATGAATTTATTAAAAGTTTGGAACACTATTTTTAAGAATAGACAGAGTGGTACAGGTTGCAACAAAAAAAACCCAGACTCTGTCATCTATATCCCCTAATATAGTCTCTGATCTTTGATAAAAATCTCGTATTATGAACTGGGGTAAAAAAAAGAAGCAGTGCCTCATATGTCCAAACCATAACCTATTTAGGTCTCTATGGGAAATTCAGCATTCCAAGTGGAGTTCAGAAACCAACTGAAAGTAAGCAGAATTGATTTAAAAATGGTATTATCTGGGTTGTAAAGCACATACAAAACAACAGGAGGGCTACTTCATTTTGCCCCAGCTGAAGGGTACTTCACTTTGAATATGTGTGTAAAAGCAAAAGGAAAGTTTGAAACTGGGCATTCCCATTCCGCAGGAAGCTTCTAGACTGAAATTACAAAAAGAACTAGAAACAAATAATACTTCATAATTCCCTTTAAAGATGGAAACAATAAAATATATTGCGGTGGTGTATCAAATGTGCATGTAGTTGATAAAAAAGCCAGATTGTGCTAAATGGTTTCCTTTAATCAAAAGAGGTATTTAATCAAATAATCTGCTCTCCACAATAAAAGAGCCCAAGGCAAGCACTATATTAAAGTTTTATCTCATTTGCTCAAAGGTCTACACATTACTCACTCATTCACTATTGAATTATGGAGCTTTCACACTCATGAGATAACTCACATAAGTCATTCCAGACATTGTGTGGAATTGCACTAATAGATCTATATTAGAGAAATAATGTGATTGTATAGAGGCATGTTCTCTAATTAATCAACAAGTTATTGAATAAAGTCTTGTATTTAGTTGGCAAGAGTTAATCATGCCATGAGTAAACGAGCTTTGGGCTTTGTAGTGTGTTCAGCTTCAGCTTTGTTTAGAAAATCAAAGAGAATTAGAAAAAATGTCTTTTCTAGTTGTGCCAGCAACACAGCTAAAGCCAGGGCTGGACCACTCCGTAGGCATGGTGTGGAGCTTAGCTCCAAACATGAGGGGTGCTAAATAATGATTTCCTATATGCCTATCCTCCCCACACATAAAGAGCGGTACAACATCTTTCAGCAAACTTTTTTTTTTTGGGAGGGGGGGGGCAAAAAAGTGAAATCACTGGTGGACTGGGTCTAAAAATACAGCTTGTCAGGAAACAAAGGGGGCCTACCCACTACTATAATGCTAAGCTTCATTGAGCAGTCACAATGTAAGGATAAGTGTTTTTATAATGTATGCTCTGACCTCACATAACCTGAATCAAAATTGTTTTTTTTATTATATTCTTAGATATAAAGTATTCCCGAAAAATAAGTGTTTTAATTTTTAATTAAAAGAGTAATATAATGTAAATTTTAATTGCATGAAGTAATTGCTCTTGACACACACTCAGTAATGACTTTGTCACATGGCTGTTAGAGATGTTCCACTTTATAGAGGGGTGTGGGAAATCCTACATCACCCGGCTCCAGCTGAGGGCGTTCAGGTGAGCGTGTAGCTTCCCGCATGGATAGTAGTGGCAACACGGGAGCCCTGGCTCTGCCTTCCTTTACACACAGAGCCGTGCTGTCATCATCTGATGGGAGCCAACTGGCTCAGTGGGTAACCGGGGCTAAATCAGCACATGCCACCAAATTTAGCCCTGTGTGAAGAGGTTGCTGTTTACCTTGCCTGTTGTATGTCAGCATCCATTGATACAGTGGGATCATCCAAAATAGAATACTGTTCTTTCCCATGTTTCTATTGCATTGTTCACTGCAGACGTGTTGCTGCAACCAACACTGAAAATCTGTCTTTCTCTGGTCCTCTATTGCCATCCTCCCAATGCAAATCATCATCATCACCATCCAACTTTATAGAAGACACAAGTTGAGTAGTGCTGGGTTATGCTCCTACAAAAAGACTTTGTAAAAATGAGCTTTTTTTGTAAGTAGCATTGTTAACTTAGGTGTGTCTGTATTTCGCCATTAGCTGTGATTTTTAATTTGACACAGCTATTGTGAATGATGATGGAACCAGCATTGTATAGTGGTTAGAGCAGAGCTTTTCAAATGGTTAGTCGTGACACAGTAATGTGTCGGCAGCATTGTGTAGGTGTGTCACAAAAACGTAACACGAACTGACAAAATGTATGTTATTATCTTGCATATCATTTTTTTAATTATAGATTTTCATCAAATATGTTGTGTCCCCATATATTTCTTGATTACAATTTGTATGTGTCTATCACTTATAAGGGGTTGGATTAACCTCTGAGTTGCTAGTAAAACATTTTCTGTTACGTGAGATGATGCATATCTAAAAGTGTGTCACCAACATGAAATGTTTGAAAAACTCTTGAGTTAGAGCATTGGAGTATGTCTCTGGAGAGTATAACTTTTAACAAAATAGTTTTTTTTATGGAAGCCTAATCCTTCTGTCTTCTATCTAGCTATCTAGTCTTTTTGCAGCATTTGCAATGAAGGGTGATTCAACAATATATTTTTATACACCTCTTTCTTCTATATGTTTCCTGAATTACTGCTTTACTTTATCCTTCTACTTTTTCTTTATCCTCCAAATGCTCATTTAAGATAGAAAGTATATTCTACAATAGAAAGAGTGCCCAGGGAGAGTAGTTATAGATTCAGACTAGATGGGTGATGGGCATTGGAGGGAAAGGAGAAATACAAACATCTATATATATAAAAGAGTGATGGCATCACGGCAATTCACAAAACAACAAAAGTACAGGCCCCCCAACCTCAAAATTTGACAACACAACCCATCATCCACGCCTCAAGGTTGATACAACAAAAAGAAAAGAAAAATAAAGTCCTAATTAGAGGGAGAGCAATATTTTTTTTATCCAATTGCTGCCAGTTTAGAGGGCTAATCTCTGCCCACTTGGTTGCCTAGCAACCAAGGGACAGCCAGGATTCAGTTAGGGGACAGGCAGATTTAGGCCTCACTTAGGCTTCTTCCACAGATTATCTAATTTGCACTGGATTATATGGCAGTGTAGACTCAAGGCCCTTCAACACAGCTATATAACCCATTTATAATCTTATATTATCTGCTTTGCACTGGATTATCTTGACTCCACACTACCATATAATCCACTTCAGTGTGCATTTTATACAGCTGTGAAGAAGGAGCCTCATATAATCCAGTTCTGAGCAGATAATATAAGATTAGAAATATACAGTAGAGTCTCACTTATCCAACGTAAACAGGCCGGCAGGATAAGTGAATATGTTGGATAATAAGAAGGGATTCAGGAAAAACCAATTAAACATCAAATTAGGTAATCGTTATACAAATTAAGCACCAAAACATCATATTATACAACAAATTTGACAGAAAAAGTAGTTCCATGCGCAGTAATGCTATGTAGTATTTACAGTAGAGTCTCGCTTATCCAACATTCTGGATTATCCAACGCATTTTTGTAGTCAATGCTTTCAATATATCGTGATATTTTGGTGCTAAATTCATAAATACAGTAATTACTATATAGCATTACTGTGTACTGAACTACTTTTTCTGACAAATTTGTTGTCTAACATGATGTTTTAGTGCTTAATTTGTAAAATCATAACTTAATTTGATGTTTAATAGGGTTATCCTTAATTCCTCATTATCCAACATATTCGCTTATCCAACGTTCTGCCGGCCCGTTTATGTTGGATAAGTGAGACTCTACTGTACTGTATCTACAAATTTACCACTAAAATATCACAATGAATTTAAAACACTGACTACAAATACATTGATTATGAAAAGGCAGACTGCGTTGGATAATCCAGAACATTGTATAAGCGAATGTTGGATAAGTGAGATTCTTCTTTAATATGAAATAATTACTGGGATAGAATAATGCAGAACAATATAATCTCTAAAACCAGGACAGTAAATAAACAGGGGAATTCCACACAGGAAACAATCAGGGCCAGCTAACACCTCCCAACAAAGTATTCCCATCATCAAAGTCTGGCAAATCCTGTTTTCTCAGGGCCGCAGACAGTAGAAGCACATAAAATATTGCAAACAACACCACTCTGAAAACAAGGGAATTCCAGACAGGAAACAATCAGGGCCAGCTAACACCTCCCAACAAAGTATTCCCATCATCAAAGTCTGGAAAATCCTCTGTTTTCTCAGGGCCACAGACAGTAGAAGCACATAAAATATCGCAAACAACACCACTCTGAAAACAAGGGAATTCCAGACAGGAAACAATCAGGGCCAGCTAACACCTCCCAACAAAAAATTAACTCAGGGAGGAAGCAGCCAGGCTTTAAAGCTGCAAGGCCATTACATCCTAATCATTTTTCCTAATTGCAGCATTCATACTTGCCTCCAACAAACCAAAAAATACAATTAGAAATATTGTATATTCACAACCTTTAGGAAATAATATCCCCTGATGGCGCAGCGTGTTAAAGCGCTGAGCTGCTGAACTTCTGGACCGAAAGGCCACAGGTTTGAATTGGGGGAGCGGAGAGAGCCCCCACTGTTAGCCCCAGCTTCTGCCAACCCAGAAGTTCGAAAACATGCAAATGTGAGTGCATCAATAGGTACTGCTCCGGCGGGAAGGTAACGCCGCTCCATGCAGTCATCCCACATGACCTTGGAGGAGTCTACGGACAACGCCGGCTCTTCGGCTTAGAAATGGAGATGAGCACCAACCTCCAGAGTAAGACACGACAGGACTTAATGTCTGGGGAAAACCTTTACCCTTGACCTTAACTACCACCAATTCCTCAATACTTTATTTCCCATACCACCATACTTCGCCACAGCAATGCGTGGCCGGGCACAGCTAGTAAATTATAAAATTATTTACTTGATCCCTTTTCTTTTCATTATTATTTTATTAGCAAACCAGATAGCTAGACAGATAGACAGAAGACATATTAATTTGCATCAATTTTTATGATGGGAGTCATATCATCCAATGGAACATTATAAGCCTGTCCTACTTGGTGTTATCTTTTTGCCCCAAAGCGCTTTCTTTTCATTCTATGTGTGGGAAGCTTTGTCGGATGTGCACTGGCCTGGTGTGGTTTAGAAATATCAAGATGTAGTAAAAAAGCGGGGGAGTAGATACAATATCTTCAAAGACTTGTGGTATTAATTTTCTTTTTGCTGATGAACCAGATATATTTTTGTTGTTGCTGCTGCTGTTGTTGTTGAAGATGATATACTTTCTGTTCTAGGGAGATGGGGTAAAAAAGGTCTTACGCTGGAGCTAGATATGTAAATGAGAAATTATATGAATGTAACACATGTAGCTAAAGGGAGGGAAAGGGAATCAAAGGCTGGTAATTGTTAAATAAGATAGCATCATTATGATCTCGCTTGTCATTGTAAAAATCATGCAGCAAGCATCCCCCGATGGCATTGTTCGTACATACAAAACCTTTTCGTACATTCAACTATCTGCAGTAAGCAGAGCAGGATTGGATTTGATGTTAGCATATTTTTTCCGGCAACCTTTGAAATCTCTTGGAAGGGGGAAAAGTGTCTGCCGTTGTTAGCTGGCTTTGGGCAAAATCTATATTGTCAAATGTGACATCTTGCTTTTCAATATATGCTGGAAGCTTGGAGGCGCTGCTGCCACTGCCTACTTTGAATTCTCCCTTCTCATACAATCAAACACAGCCCATTTCACAGTATAAGCATAACAGTGATTTTTTTCCAGGGTCAGTTTGGTTCAAAACAATGGCAAGCAACAAAATTAGCCAAGCAATATACTTGTTAATGCGCAACCAATGTAAGTTCCTCTAAATAGTTTTAATCAGTAATAATCTGTGTAATTCTTAAATGCAGAGATGTACTTTGCTAATAGACCCTAATAAAAATACTAACCAAGTAATGAACATGCAAATTCTGGAGATTTTGAAAGCAGTCTGTAAGGTTTGTGTTGCTTGGCCAAAAGGTTCAGGCATAAGAATACAACTCCTTTCTTACAATTAATGTTCTTTCCCTCTCCAAAATATTGAAAAAGCACTGATCAGGAGTGGAGATGCATTGAAGGATGACTCAAATTAATATTATAGTATATTTGTGACAACAATGATTCTAATATCTGTGTACCAAATACATCTATTTTGCCATAAAAGACCCCAAATGAAAAGAGAAAAAAGGGAAGGAACTCAAAAACCCTGCCAAGGAGATAATTTTGAATTGTTTGTTGTTGTATTGTAAAAAAAATTAAAAGAATGAAGATTTGCATTGCACTTTTGAAAGCCAAAAGAAGTGCCTCGGGGGGGGGGAAGGTGTCATGTCAAGAAGATTATATTGGGATGGAAACAAGTCTCAGAGACCTTGGCATCTATGACTATGGATGTGTCTCAACAGTGTCTCACACCTAAATCAATGTGTTTTGTACCAAAAGCCATTCAGGTTATTTTGATGCCTGTAGCAGAAAATGTGACCAACATATCTCTCATTCCCTATGAATAAAAAGACAACAGTAACAAATAAAATTCCAGCAATTTATTGTGCTTTCACTAAATCTTAAATCTGCTACCTTGCAGTAGCTGCCTCACTTTGCCTCATGATCTGGCTGACCCTAGGCAATGGGATTCAGTAGGGTAGGATGCCTGGATGTGCAGTGAATAAAGCTATCCCTTTTCTTTTATGTCTCTCTTGGCTCTCCAGAGACAAGTTTGGAGCTGCATTCCAATGGAGTAGGAGGGTGTTTGTGGTATTTAAACCATTGCGGTTGATATAAAGGAAAATAATGTTATGGCTGGTGGTTGAGGAGGAGTGAAAATTCACCTTCCGGAAACCGTAGATCCTATTGACAATGCCTGGCTAGCTGAGAAAATTGTTAGAAAGGAGGATTCAAGTCCTGATTTGAAGTGCAAAGCATCTCTTCAGGTAACAGTATGTGAAACAGCACCAGATAAAAAAACATAAGCAACGTGTGGGTGTCAATGATTGGCAGACGTGTTAAAAATGCAGTTCAAAACTGAGATTATGAAGAGTGGGAAAAAGCAGCTATTATCCAGTACAGAACTCAGGAGTGTTATTCTTTTACTTTTTTGCAGTGGAATGCTCAGAGTCCTCAGGTATTGTAGCTGATGTTTATGGCACTGGGTAGGTTCTTCTTCACAGTGGTCTATGCCCCGTTGACATGTTCTGGGACAGTGGTGAAATCTGTCAGCCAATAAATTCAAATCTATTGACTTTGTAAGGAGGACTTGAGTGAAGCTTGGGGAGTCTTGACTCAAGTGAAGTGCTGGGTATATACCTAAGCCAGTAGGCCACTGCCAGAGTCTTTGAGTGCATCTATACTGTCAAGTTAATGCAGTTTGACACCAAAGGATTTTCATGGCTGAGTGAGGAATCAATCCCTGGTCTCCAGAGTCCTAGTCCAATCTTCAAACTACAATGCCATGCTGGCTCTAATTTGTAAAATACAAGCAAAGGAGTTTCCATAACAAAACATCAACATCATACAGAAGAGACATGGGAACAGTATGCATTGACAGCTTCTAGAGAAATATTAAATGGTTTGCCATACATTTTATTTTAAAAAAATAACACAACAATTTATATAACATTCTTTGAATGCCTAAAGTGCTTTACATGCATTACCTCATTAATCCGTAGTATTGCTTATTCAAGATAACAGGATTAGGCTGAAATCATGGTTTATCTGAAGCTACCTAGTGAATTTATGCCTAAAGTGAAATTTGGAGCAGTGGAATGTTCTGCTCAATCACACAGCTTATGGACAATCCTGGTTCAGATATAATGGGAAAATACTTCAGGAAACCTTTGGCATCTGTGCTCTTCTCTCCCACTGGGCAGCTTTGAGAAGATCAGAAGCTTTCATTTACACTTTTGAAGTTTTAGGAAACTGAGGCTTAGAATTATAGAGTTGGAAGAGATCACAAGGACTATGCAATCCAACCCATTGATATGGAAGAGTAACATACATCAGACCCAAACCACTATGGTGTATCACGTCCACTGCCATTCTGAGTGACTAGAAGTGACATCACATTATTACTGAATACTTTGGAGTATTCAAATTCCAAAAGTATTGGACAAAAACAGAGTTTGTTGTTTCAGAGTGTAGGGCCCCTTGAGATAGCATCATTTGCTGTTATTTATCATTTTTCTGCCAAAACCAAGTTTTTTCTGATAAAAAATGTGGTATGTGGGCTGGCAAAAAATGGGTTACTAGAATCTGAGATTTTCAAAGGCTGCATTGAGTCCTCATCTGTCATGCAAACCCCACATTGTTTTAAAACAGGCCAAGATTTGAAACCCCAGTTTCATCTGGGCTTTATCTCTCTAAACCATTGTTTAAGCCAACTACTTTTTTCTCAGTTCAGTGTTAACAAGGCTTGTTTACCTGAGGAAATCAGATTTTCAGTTTCCTCATTGCTGTCATTATATAGGAGAGTAAAAAGAGAAAGATTATGTGAAGCTATGGATTCTTGGGTGTTTCATCTTGGCACATTGGAATTTAATTCTTATTATTTTTGTGAGTTTAGTCACACTTGAGATTGCATGATATAATGTTCTTCTAAGTTATGTCTTTTTCTTTAAAAATGATCTTGAAACAGTATTTAAAACTGTTTCAAGTATTTCCAAATGTGATTTGATGGGAAATTTTATTTTTCCTGCTTCTTTCTACTGTATTTCTCACACTTTTTGTTAAGGTGTGTCTACATTACTAATTGTCTCAAGTTTCCAATATTTTGTCTTTAGGTGAGAAAATTACTTAAGAAAAAGGGGTGGGCAAAGGTTTGTGTCTTTATCTGAAATCCTGGGACCAGATTGAGACTTGGATAGTGATTATACAAACTACAGAGCACTGGTGTGCATTAAGGGCATTTTTTGTATGCTTTTGTGGGAGTTTGTTGTCTGGCCACCACAGTATCAAGCTAGATGGGGTCAAAGTTTAGAATTAGTAGAGAACTCATTTCTGAAAGCCTTTCTTGGAGCAAAACAACCATGCTTTCTGCTAGACCATAGTTTCTATATATGGTATCACATGTACACCAGACATAGCATGAGAACTCATGAGATCTTTCATTCCACCCCCCACCCCCACCACCTTTTTCAGAGATGAAAACTGGGACACACATAGCCAAATAACATTACAGTGTACTCAAGATGTAAAAAGACAATAACAAAGAAGAACACACGAACTAGGAGACACTGCCTGCTAATTTAATTAAATAATAATACAGTGGAGTCTCACTTATCCAACCTCCGCTTATCCAACATTCTGTATTATCCAACACAGTCTGCCTTTTAGTAGTCAATGTTTTTGTAGTCAGTGTTTTCAATACGTTGAGATATTTTGGTGCTAAATTTATTAATTCCACAATTACTACATAACGTTACTGTGTATTGAACTGCTTTTCCTGTCGATTTGTTGTAAAACATGATGTTTTGGTGCTTAATTTGTAAAATTTATTTATTTATCTATTATTCAAACTTATATGCTGCCACTCCCCTAGGGCTCGGGGCGGCTTACAAGAACAGGCTAAAATCTAACAATTTAAAAATATCATTAAAACATCTTTAAAAATCTTAAAAACATCCTAAAAGCATCTTTTAAAAACATCAATTACAGAAATCAAAAGCCTGCCGAAACAGGTGTGTTTTACATGCCCTGAGGAAGGCTGATAAGTCCGGTAAGGCACGAACTTCAGGTGGCAGAGTGTTCCAGAGAGATGGTGCCACTGCTGAAAAGGCTCTGCGTCTAGTTGTTGTTAGACACAAGGTCTTAAAACTGGGGACTTCTAATAGGTCTTGGTCCTCAGAACGGAGGGATCTCTGGGATTTGTAGAGGGTGAGGCCGTCCCTCAGGTACATTGGCCCCAGACCATGTAAGGCCTTAAAGGTAAGTACCATCACTTTGAAAGTGATCCGGTGCTCAATTGGTAACCAGTAATTGGTAATCATAATGTAATTTGAAGTTTAATAGGCTTTTCCTTAATGCCTCCTTATTATCCAACATTTTTGCTTATCCAACGTTCTGCCGGCCCATTTATGTTGGATAAGCAAGACTCCACTGTAATAATATTTGTACCCTGCCACTATCTCCCCGAAGGGACTCGAGATAGCTCACAGAAGCACTGCAAATGCTGCCTATGAACAACAATACATAAGTATAAATACATGGCATAAGTATAAAACAATAATACATGTAAAATCCCAGTAAAATTGTAATGATTATAAAATTTCCTAAAATGTGGTAGGACCTGTGAATAAGCTAGCTATCTGCAATAACAAAATGCAGAGTGGCACAATCAGTGGGTCATTGAGCTGGCCAGATTACATAGGATCAAAGGCCTGTCTGAAGAGCCATGCAAACTACTTTTTCAAATCGAACTCAAGATTCTAGCAATGGAAATAGTAAGGGAAAGTGGGAGCAGAGAGAAATTAGAACATTCTTTGTGCATCAACAGAAAATTAATCAGGACTACCCCTGTTAAAGTGGGCCATGCCTCTTGTACCACATCCTGCTCTTATTCTTAGTTAACTCACAAAATGAAGAAAAAAACATGTTAAAATGCCAAGAGAAAGGACTAGGTAGATTCATGCAAGATGGAGGCATCTCCCAGGCCCTCAAGCCTCCTGTTATACAATTCCTAACAGCTTGTAAGATGGCTGGGATTTCTTGGAGTTGAAATCCAAAACAACTGGAGGACCAAAGACTGGGAACAACTGCTCTAATACAACGTAATAAATGGGTGTGGCCCCATCGTGCCTTATTTCAAGGCTGTAGTTTGCTTTATTTCTTTTTTTTACAGCTACCTTTATGCATCTTTCCAATATCAGTGATGAATTTGATCAATGGAAATTAAACCCCACAGGCTATTTTAGAGTTCGGGAATGTTTATGTGTTCGACTGTAAGTTTCAAGAATGCCCTAGTTAGCAAGACCATTTGCCATGCTGATTGGGAGATCTGGGAACTGTACTCCAAGAAAATAACTTTTCCAATGGTTGTAGTGGATTAGCTTTTGGGGCAGACAGTTCTAGTTAGTCGCTGTTTCCTGGCCCATGCTGCCTTTGACAACTTCGTATAGTGTTCTGAGCCACTAAAGAAACAGCAGAAATCTTGAAACCTACAACTAATTTTATTTTCTGTGAATGGTAACATAAATCCCCTTGGGGCTCTGAATTCAGACAACATGTTTTTAACACATCCTGGATTGTACATGGAATGATGAAAATATAAGATACTGGTATTCCCCTCCTGCCACTTGCTGCCCTAAAGCTCCCCCCAAGGAGTAGGTTTCAGGTAAGGTTTGAGACTTGACATTTACTCAGCAAAGCAACTTCTTTTGATCAGCCTGCCTCTGGAAATAAATGTGGTGCTGGCCTTGGGGAACAAGTTTCCTCTGATTCACAGAGGAGAGGGCTGAATTTCTATTAGGGTGTAATAAAAAATTTACATAGACAGTCCTTGCGCTCTTGGCAAATATTCATGCGCTCAACGCCATGCTATCTTTTTATGATAGCAGCTGTATTTTTGTATTTTGGGAAGAGGTTCTCAGAAAGATGGCTTTTTCATGCATCTCTAAATGTAAAAGAGATTTAAAAAGAAGGAAAATAATGAAACTTCTGAAGATGTTAAAATTATTATTGTTTTTCTAGCTATGTCTTAGACTAGAGGAGGATCTATAGCAGTGTATCATATATGTGTGTGTGTATATGTGTGTATATGTGTGTGTGTGTGTGTGTGTGTGTGTGTGTGTGTGTGTGTAATGTATATTTATAAGTATATGGATGGATGGATGGATGGATGGATATATATACACATACATACTCCTAGTGTTTGTGTTCCTCCCTTGTTCATCCAGTGCAATTCTGTAGTATGCTTCCAGCCCAAATATAATCAAAACGTTGATTCACTATTATCCATGATCTCAGGTACCTGCAGGGGTATGTTATCTTGGAGCATCTCCTCTATGGATAGAAGGTATGTACTGCATACAAAAAGGAAAAGAGAGAAAAAGAAAAGGTTTTTTTTTAAGCCAGACAACAAAGGCAATAGTACTAAAAGGAGCAAGTAATCATAGATTACCTTTGGTAGTCCATCTGTTTTAAAAGATATCCAGATGGAAACAACAACTATAAGGTACGCATGCAAATGCAGGTTGAGCAGTGAGATTGAACAATGCATGTATATCTCTCAGTAGAACCAGTTAGTGGTTGCCATGTCATTATGGTGATAAATCTGTTATGGCTTTTAGATTGAACTTCAATAGAGCTGTCCTAGGTGCTGAACCTATTTTTGGAATATAGTTTTGGACTTTGCACAACTCCTTTAAAGGAACCCACTGCAGGCGCAATCATATTAGTAACTTAGCAAAACATTGTCCACATTGCCTTACCAACATCTGTCTGAATAAGCCATATTAAAAGGCACTGCAATGTCCAATATGTCTGATTTTTTTTACTGAACCAATACCAAGTTTCTATCTAAAGATAACATAAGATAGAAGATAAATCATATTTCCATTGACTATGTTCTACAGGAAGTTCTTGTTCTACTGAAGTCCAAAGCCTTGAATATCATACTTACTACGTTTCAAGAAAGCTTTAGAGCTATTTATTGTTGATTGAAGGTTTATCTCCTGAAATCTTTTGCTTTCCTTAAGCACTGGGGCCACATAACAGGAAATCTCACTTTTAACCTCTCCTTCTGTCATGTATTGCCTTTAACAGATGTCTCCCTACGCTCTGCAGTTGATTTTAGATGAAGAATAAATTCATCCAATTATCACATTTTGTCACTGGGTTTTGTTCTGGTCTTAGACTTTGTTTTCAAAACCAATATGTGATTTCTTTTCAGTGTCTTCTTCAGAAGGCTTCATGGCTGAGATATGTGGCAAGTGATAAAAGCAACACAGATTTAATAACCCTTTATCTGCATTCAGACATTAGATTAAGTTTCATAAGTTAGTGCTATTGAAATGAACTTTGGCAAGCCACAGACTTTTTTGCTCCTCCCTACGTGCTTCTTCTTTGGTATGTCCAGGCTCTCAATTCTTCTTAATCAACGATAGGAGGCAAACTTAAGATCTTCTGTTTGGAGGATAATTGGCAATGCTCAGTAGAACACCAACATTCATTTGAATGGTCTTTTAAATTAGTCAGGTGTGGAGGGAATAAGAATGGAATATGGTTGTCTCTCTGTCAGTCTCCAAAGTACATAGAACTGTTGCTGTGCAAAGTTTCCACCATGACAGGGGATCTGTGGGTGAACAACCAACTGGTACTGGAGCTTCTCCCCCCAGTACATCACAACCAAGAATGATAGATGGAGCAGCTGGGACTCAGCATTGTATTTATTATATCCCAAACCAGTCCATCACCCAAAAATTGGCCAGATCCAGAGCCAAATTTATCTTTGACCTGGTGTAGCTCATTTCCTTCCACCCCCATGTTAACATCAATGGGCAGGAAAAATTACAAATATAAATCTAACAGTATATGCACATGACACATGAACATGCACGCATTCTTGCCTAGCCAGGTGGCAGGGCTGTAGATGAAGTAGTACATTTCGAACCCTAGTCCTCCCCAGCCCTACATGCAATTAGCTCTCTAAAGAGACAGCAAAAGAAGCAACTGAACAAACAAACAAAAACAAGATTGAACATGTTGAATTGTGATGGAAGCTGGCAGCATCCATGTAAGTGGGGTGAAAAATTCGCTCTATGTTTGATTTGAAAATTGAAAATAGCTAACCAAAGTTCTGAAACCTTTCTTTTCAATGATTTCAGCACCTTGGATATCTCTTTTCAGATTCACATGGAATCCTAGAACAGATTCACTACCCCAGTGATATGGAAGAAGTCAGTTGCCAGCAAGATGGAAAATAAAAATTCAATGCAATAGGTGAGGAGGAAAGAGAATCCCTTGCCTTGTGGAAATAGTTCCCTGAAGTTCTGAAGTGTTCTTTTTAATAAGAACATAGATTTAAACTCCCACAACAAACTGTTCTCGCACAATGCTATGTATCTCCACATTATACACTTTTCTTTTTATTGTCATGATTTCTGGTGTATGCAATGAAATGAATGGGTTCAGCTGAATTCTTGTGCATCTTTGCCTTAAAATCACCTTCTCTCAATTATGCGCTAACAAATTACTTTAGATACTCTTAAAATATTTCATAAGATGCAGTTTTACATCCTTACTACTTGGTCAGTGGGGAGTTATTTCTGAGTAAGCATGTATAGTGTCCTGCTATAAATCATATGTTGTTATTATATTCAATTGCATCATCAATGTACCGATACAGAGAAAAAAAGAGAGATTAAAATAAGTAAAAGAAAGATCCCTGTCTCCAAGGCATTTACAAGGAGTTTCAAAATAAGGAGAGGAAAAAGAAGTGGAAGAGGGGGTTCTTGTAGAACGTATTCAGTTAAGTTAGGATCAGGCAAGCCTTTCCATCTCCTGACATTGTCTTTTTTTCAGAGAACGCAGTTATAATCCAGCTCAATGTGACAATCAAACTCAATATGTTCATTTCGAGCAACATTTCTTTGAAGATTTAATTTCAAGATGGTCCCCTTGTTCTCTCTCTCTCTCTCTCTCTCTCTCTCTCTCTCTCTCTCTCTCTCTGTCTCTGGGGATTTTGCATAGCTATGCTACTTTGAGAGAAAGTGAATATTCCCAAATGCTGAGAAATGAAGAGGTTAAATTTGGGGGATCGGGAAAAAAACAAAACAAGCCAAATTCTCATTCATCTCCCCCACCTTACTTTCATGAGAAGCTTGTTAAGCTTCATTACTCATAAAATATTCAGCACATTGTTTGAAGGATAAAACAACACTCATGTCTCTGCTGTGACTCTTTCGGGAAGAAAAAGCAGGGAGAGGGGGAGAGAGAAAGAGAAATTCCTCCTGGATATGATTTATATTCATGGCGTGAGCTTGGCATGGTTGGTGAGTCAGTGAAAGTAAAGATGAGGGGGAAATGGTTTGAAGAAAGATGTTCTGTGTTGTAGCTTGCAGCTTTCATCATGAGGACCTGATTTCTCTCTGTACCCGACTAACAAGGTTCTCTGGCAAGAGGAATGCTAATCTCCCCAGATTGCTCACCTCATGGGTGGAGTGACGTGCGGGAGAAAATCCTAGAAAGTGCTTTAAACAGCTTTTGCCATATAACTTCCGTTAGTGCTTTGTATCAAAAATGAAAGCAGGATTTTTATGAGGGGCATTTTCACATTATGTTATTACACTATGGATCTTATCACATTTATGAGGGGCAGTGAGGGATTTGCCAACCTCCGTGGTGAATCTGCATGGTCAGCAACGCTTCCCCAACACACCTGGGGAAGCGTCAGCATGCAACTCCCCCCCCTCTCCCCCCCCCCCCGCACTGGCCCCATCGCTGCCTACAGAACATGAGAAGCCAACCATGTTCTGGGCAGAGTGTCCTAGGACGCTTGCGGGACAGTTTACCTCTGGAGCCCTGCAAGAAGTGAGTGTGTGTCATGTGATGAGTGGTGTGAGGCTCCATAGATGAAATGTACTACAAGCATCCTAGGACACTTGTGATCCATGTGATGAAGTCTTATGAATGAACTACCTTGGCTGCATCCTATGGAATCCTGCAATTTGTTTGCAGAGGCATTTGAGGTCTTTGCCTGAAAATTCTAAATACAGGCAGTCCCTTTGTTACATAAAGGGTGTAGACAACAGGAAGTGAGAAAAATTTACCCCTAGGAAGGGGAATTCACTTTTGAAAGAGGTATCATGGCGAAAAGGTATCTCCACTGAAGCTTTACCATGAATCCTTGTTTTCACAACAAGCAATTTTTTTCAAAATCCAATTATTGCAAGGACAAAAAGTGAGGTGAAATCTTCTGAACAGGGGCATAGATAGAAAAAAAAACACCACAGAGGTGTTAACCCTCTGCTATCCAAAGCATTATACTAAAAATGTACCTGTTCCAACTTAAAAACTTAAGAACATAACTACATAAACTATTTTGTTTGTAACTTGGAGACTAGCTGTACTTCTACCTAAAATTGAAATCCCAGGATTCCATAGAATTAAACCATGGTTGGTAAAGTAGAATGGTGCTGTTGTAATTATGTGGTATGGACAGGGTTCAGCTGGGTTATCATTGCCATTAGTGTGATGAAGAAAAGAAGATCAATCAGTTACCCTATCATCAAGCAGATCTTCATTATCTTCCTAATCGATTCTGTATCATCTGCTTCATCACCATCTTTTGTTCCAGAAACAATGTGATCACAAATGTGTATTTACCAATATATTCCTTGCAGCCACAAATATTCCTTATTGAATCACATCCTCTAGAGAGAGAAAAGCAGCTGAATCCATACATCTTATTTCTTTGAGCTGCTGGGACCAATTCTCAACTACATAATAATAGGATACTTTCCATTCTCCAGATGAAAAGGTTTGGCTTGGAACACTTAGCAAACAAACAAAATAAATTTACATAAATGAATTACTTAAAATGTACTGAAACTGCAACTGAGTGGGTTTATCAGCTAACAAAGTGATCTTGAAATTTGATCAGCAGAAGATCTAGGTTGCTGAATGAGTCTCTTAGGAAATTCCCTACCTCGCAGCAATTTTGAAAACGAATAGGCATGAAACCTACATGAATCAGTATCAGTACAGCTCCTTTGTAAATAAAGAAAGTATATAAAAGGCAAATTATCTTTTTTTTAATACCCAGGAGGTTGGATGAAATGTTGCAATTTGGAGTGCTTCTCATTTATAAGAAAGCAGTAGAAGCATTGTAGAGTTCAGCATTTTTATCAGTAGACAGGAGTCTTGAACTTCTTAATGCTGAAGTCTCCTTGAAACAACTGGTCTGATTTTCATTATGACTAATTTGCTCCATTAGGTTAAATGAGAATAAATCGGATTGAATTAGGTGACAATTAATTGCATCAGGATTAGAGCCGTGGTGTTTTATACTATCGTATAGGTGCATAGAAGTATAGGTGGCTGCCAATAGGCCTAAATCAGTGGTTCTCATCTTAACATCTGGTAAACTGGTTGGGATTTCTGGGAGTTGTAGGCCAAAAATATCGGGGGACCCCAGGTTGGGAATCACTGACCTAAATCAAGGACAAAACTGGGAATACACAAACACATGAAAATAGTTCGAGTTTGATTGAGGATATCAGAGAAATAAGTGTGTTGATGTGAAGAAACCGAGGCAATCTTAGTTTGTTTAAACTCATCTTCTTTATGAGCGATTCCTCCAAATAGACAAAGGTTAAAATAATTGTCTGGGGTCCCTTCCACACAGCTGTATAAAATCCACATTGAACGGGATAATATGGCAGTGTAGACTCAGATAATCCAATTCAAAGCAGATATTGTGAATTATCTGACTTAATATTCTGACTTATATGGCTGTGTGGAAGGGCCCCAGAACTGTATTTACATGTACCCTCATATTCTGGTATAAACTGCAACTCAGAAGTGTCTCTGGAGCCCTTTTGGCATCCAGATGGCAGGCCAAACAAGACAAGACCACTGTTGTTGCTATATTTCTGACCACAAGCAGCTCCCTTGCAGAGGCTTGCTAGCGATGTTGCTACCGTGTTTCCCTGAAAATAAGACAGTGTCTTAATATTAATTTTTGCTCCCAAAGATGCTCTAGGTCTTATTTTGAGGAGATGTCTTATTTTTCCATGAAGAAGAATTTACATTTATTGTTGAACAAAAAAAATGAACATTTATTATATACTGTACAGTAGTTGTCATCACAAGCCAGCATAACCAGACAAACTGTGAATCCTATTAAGAATTTCTTGTTACTACCATTATTTCCATGTACAACTGGTATGTACATTTACCAATTCTGCACTTTGGTGTTCTGTTTGGCAGGCGCCGGGCATGCTTCCAAACAAAAACTTTGCTAGGTCTTACTTTCGGGGGAGGCCTTATATTTTGCAATTCAGCAAAACTTCTACTAGGTCTTATTTTCTGGGGATGTCTTATTTTAGGGGAAACAGGGTAGTCCTGGTCACATATTGTGAACTCACCAGAAAGAATGTGCTTGAGCAGTGAGTCCATGGGACATGTGGACAGTGGAGTAGGCCAATCCAGTCCAATCCAGGTGCTCATCTCCAAAACACTGGAATTCTTTTGCTCCAGATTAACATTTCAGTTTCCACTGGATTAATTGCTGGAGACAGTGTTTCTACTATGAAACAAGCCATATATATATATATATATATATATATATATATATATATATATTCTCCATAAAGCTCATATAGGGTTGCTGGAATGATAACTGAAGAGGGCTATTGTCCCAATCCAAATCCCAGTCTCACATACCATACTGTTCTCTGATTAATCATTTTATTGGGAATCGTTTCAGTTGATTTGAAGATTTTTCTCACTGACTAATCTCAGGTCAACATAAGGAACCATTCTTCTGCTGGGAGTACAACAGGCACCATACTTTTGTAAAATCCAATTCCATATTCGTAGGACAGATATCCACAGTTTCATTTTTCCATATTGGACAAAAGATGCATTCTCTAGGCATTTTCTAGGTCTTTCAATGCAACTGTATGCTATTTTTGGGCCAGAAATCCTTTTTTTCAATAAATTTCACTATTATTCACAGTTTTGTGTATTCACACAAAGATTGGGAATATATCCCCCACAAATACAGGGGCCCTAGTCTACTCTGCTGTTAAAGAAACAGCTCATTTATATTTAGTTTGCCATTGCTATGCTAGATTACAGTTTTTTGATACAGCTTCTGTATAATCTCAATATATTTAAGAACAAAACACCATGCGTAGTTTACTGTCTTAATCTTGTTTGTTTCTTCTGATCTTTGATGACATTTTTAAAACAAAACGCAATGGTGACATTGATACTGACTATTTCTATTAGTCGTCTGCATCATAGCTGTGCATTGGGTGAATGCCAGACTTTGGGAAATAATGTTCTAAGCCAGAAAAGAAAAAGGAAACAAAAATAGTTGCTTATCTTCTGCCTTTGGTAGCCAGACTTGCTGAGTTTTTTTCTCTGTGAGTTAAAAGATGTGATAGGAAGGAGACATGCCTTCCCATGGGATATTGAAGTATGTCTAAAAGCTATCAGCTGCAGCAAAATATAAGATACCCTCCTCGTTTCATTGTCAATATCCATGACATTTTCTTTACCTGATGTGAAATAAACACACATCACTCTATTCTTTCATCTTGGCTGTCTCTGACTGCATTTATCAAACAACACAGAAGCGTGGGAAAGGAAAGAAGGACTACGTTCTGTTCATTAGACAAAAAGTCACCAAGCAGAAATGGTCCTCTTGGGTAGTATTTATCCTCTGCCAGCTCATCTCTGAAACTTCAATGGGTAACTCATTAGAATTATAAAAAGGCAGAATCTTTCAAGCACTTCTGCTTTTTTGCCTTAATCAGCCATTCCAACTTCATACACATACCTAGAATAGCACACTGAGCTTTCATTTACTTATGGAAGATGGACATGCCAAACTTTTATCTACAAGGATCTGACACAATCTTAATTTCCCAAATATTGACCTTAAGACTCTGTTGGTGTTTCTGAAAGTTAGCCCCAGAGTATCTGATCAATGGAGTTGAACAAGTGGGAGTTTTCCATTCTGTCACAAATTATTCTGTTTCATCTCTCTGGGTGATAGATTTAATACACTCTGAGATCATTTAGAAAGAGAAAATAATTCTCCATTTCTATTATTTTAATGCCGACATGTTAGAACATGGGATACCGAAATCTCACATGATGAACATCATGCTGATGGTATCATGGCATGACAATATCTTACTGACTAATCTACTAAAATACTCTGAATTAGGTTCTCACACATCAGAAGAAGGGGGGCAGTTAGTTGTCTACTTCAAAGTACAGAACCAGGAGGAGTTTCTAGTAGACTTGGGCCTGAATCAGTTTGAGCGAAAATGATTTGTAGCTTTTGGTGGGTCATTTTGTATAATATCCAAAAACAGAATGAGGAGGAGGGAGATGAAAAGCCTGGCAAAACAGGTTGAGAAAGCCAGATTTTATCAGTTCTGGGGAGGAAAGAGTTTAGTAGACTACAATATATCTGAGGCAGGGATCTGCCACGTTACCCAAGCAGAAACAGCATCCTTCTCATTTTTTTCGTAAAAAGTTTCTTTCTCCTCCAGAGAGGACTCTGGGAACTCACTTTCTCAGTAGTACTTGAATAGGGCAGGCATTGAAATCATCCTCTCAGAGCATGATGGGAGCTCTGTTTCTGAGCCAATAAAAAGCCTGGTGGTGTCCATGCTCTGATTGGCTAAGAATGGACAGCACCAGCGATTACAATTCTCAGAACAGTCTCTTGCAGTTTATTTTAAGAAATGTTATGGTTAAAACTTAAAATAATTCTAAAAAAATAGTAGATTGGTGAATTGTTAATAATAATAATAATAATAATAATAATAATAATAATAATAATAATCCTTTATTTATATACTGCTCCATCTCCTCAAGAGGACTCAGGGCATGTACTTCCAGCATGTACAAAACAGTCAGTTGTCAAAACAACATACAACAGCATGAACGAACAAACATAATAAAAACAATATCATAAACAGCAGTAAATACAGTTCAATCTAAAATGAACACAGTTACAGTACCAAGCAACATGAATGAGTCCAATACAGTAATCAGGGCTGTGAGGTAGACATAATCAATTAAAAGATAGGTAAAGACTTGTACTTCAGAGTATCATAGGACCCAGGGGTGGATAGTGTGTAGAGCGAGGTCAACATGTTGAACAGTCAACTAATATTTTGAAACTTCACAGGCCTGCAGTTGTAAATGGCGTCTAAAACTGAGGGAGGTTTCATGCAGATAGGCCTTAAAATGACTGACCATTCAGCTTTTAAAATTTCCCATTGTGCCAAACTCGGAAATGGACAAATTGACCAGAAGACTACAGAACCAGTATGAAAACCTTTTTTTTAAAGGACAGGAAACCATTACCAGCCTACTTGGAAAACTTAAAAATAATAATGCCTGGCTTCCTAAACTGAGTAACTAAAAACATTCTTTATTGTTTTATTGTTAAATGTCTTAATATAAATGGGTCCTAGCAGCATCACAGACATATTGCTGTCCAGAAGTCTATCTAAGTTAAGCTGATATCCTTTTAAACATGTGTATTTTCTTTTACCCATTTTCAACCAGCTCAATGTTTTCTAGATCAATTGATCTCTAGAACTAGCAATCAGTTGTTTACAAGAATGAAGAAAAAATAGGGAAAAGGGTATTTTAAAGTATCAGTTACCATACTTTGATGTCATGGCTAGGATACCTGGCTAGGGTTATAAAAATGGGGTTTAGTTATGAATCTCAATGGATGACATTCTGCCTATCTCTCATCTTAGGGTACCATATAGGGTTTCTGTGAAGACTCTACCTTACTCTATACATCAGAGAAAATATAGTTTTTTAATTAAAATCTAACTCATCTATCACTGTAAAAAAAGATATAGAGTAAAATCTTGATTCAAGGCACTCCATTAAAATAGGAAAGTTCTCGAGGGTGCTAAACTAGTACTTGTTAGGATCATAGGTCCTGCTATGCTGGCCTGTCATATGCTTTGTAACACAGAATGATGGGATATGCTACACAGCTAGTGATGCTGGGGAATGGAATTGTTTTGCAGTTTGGGATAACGAGAAAATGTGCTGAGAAAGAAAACTGAACTACAAAGTTGTTCCTATGAGAAATGTGGGTTATGAGAGGAGTGAGGTAAAGCCTAGGAAGGCAGAATGTTTTCAGTTGTTGACAAATAGCAGGAAAAAAATTGTGAACATGTTTAAACTGCTTTGTGCTTTCAATATACTGTGTAGCTGAAATGTTTTCAGTTCTGACATTTATGTGCTGTGATCAATTCTTGTTTCCTAAATAAAACTATCTTAATTTGTTGAAAAAAGTTTCTCATTATAGCCAATGGGCAGAATCTTTGTCGGATGAAAAAGTAACTTCCCAGTAAACGGAATGAGGGGTCAACCAACAATGGACCCCAAAATGGCATGCTTTTTGGGCAAATTGTACACCTCTAGTTTCTAGTCAACATCTAGACATATTTGTCTGTTTCATTTTCCAAACAACTTACTTTTTTCTCTCAAATATTCTTTCTGGCCTGTTTCTTCCACAGTTTGTGTGTATGCATTTCAGTGTTATACAAATTCATATTGCATTTGTGTGCAATTTTCCTTAATATATGCAAGCAATTTACATGAATTTATAGCTTTTAAAATTATTGTTACCCCAAAGTACATATTTTATATTCCATTGTTTTGTAACGTTTTAATTGGTGATCTTAACTGTAAAATGCAAAGAACTGCAGAAACCAAAGGATAATCATGTCCATGTATGCAGTAAGTGTTCATTAGGATAACTAATATTAGAATGCAAGCTCAATAAGATATTGCTTTAGAAATTTTCAGAAAAAAATCCCTAATTTGTCTGCCTCTAAAAGTCATTTATTATTATTTTTCATCCACTATTTCAAGTTCCTTTTACAGTTACAGTTAGTAACATTGGCTAATTCCTGTCCTCTTCCTCTGGGACATTAAATTAATAGTTAAAATATGTACAGATAAAAAAAGAAATGGATGTCAAAAGATGGTGAAGGTTGGTCTGCATGATTAATTGAGCAGGATAGGATGGGTATCTGGTCTCATGCAGTGAGTAACATGTAGTTCAGCCCTCAAATAATGCTGGGTGTATTAGAAGCTGAGGATGCAGTATCTTTCTGATGGCAAAGGCCCTTTTCTCCAATAATTTCTCTGGATGACTCTAGTACTGATAAAATACTCTTAAAACAGATAGGGAAAACCATAATTCTACCTAAACAGAGGCCCTCCTTTGTTCTCTCCAAAGCTCAATAGATACATTCTGCTTTTGAATTGTTGAATGCAGAATAAAAAGCCAATTTTGTGTTAATGATCAGGGAAGAGCGTTTTACTTTTGAGTGAAAGAATTAGAACTTCTCTCTACCTTAATGGGAACAGTAAGTAAAAATAATTATTCCTGCATACTTGCCATCTCATTAAATGTTTGATGTAAAATTATGCCAATAAAACTCTAAAGTGGATAGACCCTTTTTTTCATCCTCTTTTCCCACTGTTGATTTTCAGATGGTTTATTATTTCCATTAAGCCTGGGGAATTTGATTGTATAATCAAGCTCTGAAGTCCTGTGTATCTCTTATGGTCCATTAATGTAGTGATACTTCTCCCTGATTTTGTACACTTCTAACTGTTTCCTCATTTCCCTGGCTGGTTTAGTATTCCTTGTTCAACAGTTTGTGGGAAATGAGGACTTATTGACAAGAACATAAAAATTAGAGACAGACCTGCAGATAAAAGCTGCATTTCTCCCTTTGTTGGTGAGCTGTTCACCACTTGCTTTATGATAAGTTCTCTTTTTCTTTCTTTCCTTTTAATATTACTTCAGGCATCAGAATTGTGCAGCCCTCCAAATGTTGGTCCAGGAAATTACAGTTCAATAACATCTGAAGGGCCACATTCCTATCTGCTTTAATGGATTTTGACTTTTTCTAGCAGTTTCTAAGATAACTCTGATATTGAACTTCGTAGATGGAGAAAGCTCATCTAAAAATGGATTTGCACATTTTCTTGTGGCATGAACTTTACCCAGAGTTTGGAAAAGTTATCTTTTGAGGCTACAACTCCAGGAATACTCCAGCCAACATGATCACAATTTTTATTTATTAATTTGTCAAATCTATATCTTGCTTTTCTCTTTAAGCATTATTTATTGCATTGCATTGCATTTGTATGCCAACATCCTCCCAGAGTGTGACTAAACATGGCTTCCTAAAACAATCAATTAAAAATGCTTACAATAAAAAATGTAAAACAATTAAAATCATGTTTATAAAACAGTACAGTATTTAAAAAATAAAAAAAAATAAAAGATGGATACAATAGCCCCATAAAATGCATGCTAAAAGCCTGCTTGAACAATGTTGGTTTTGCCTGCCAATGAATGAACAGCAGAGAAGGGAAATCTTGGTCACTAATAGAAGGGCACTCCAGAGGGTGGGAGCAATCAGTGAGAAGACTTTTTCTCATGTTTGCACAAAGCCAACCTGTTATGGTGACTGGACCAAGGGAAAGCCTTTTTATGAGTATCTTAAAGCTCTTGCAAGTTCGTATCAGGAGATACGATTATGATGGTGATGGTGATGGTGATGGTACCATCTGATACCAATTCTAGCCCCTTATGATGAGATCAATAGATTGTTCTCATCACACCTGTTTTTCAGTTGTAAAGATGTGAGTAAAGGATGATGAAGATGATGATGGAATGCTCATTTGGGGGATATTGCCCTTTTGGGGCAAATCCTGATGACACCTGTCCCTGGTCAAACCAAAAATCTAGGAAGGCCATGGGGGCAGATCCGCCTCAGTGGATGGAAGCAGAGCCATTGGACATTTCTGCAATCCTGCAAAAGAATCCAAGGACGATCACCGAGGCCCAAAAGCCGGAAGATCGCTGCAGACGTCGTTGTCTTTCCTTGTCTGAAAGACAAGCTCAGATCAAGGTCTTGAAAACGGCGCCTGGTGCGGGGATTGTTAAAAGGGAATTGACCTCCCTATGGCTAAGTCCCAAAGAGAAACAGCACATGTGTAAACACCGTACGAGAAAGAGACGGAAGCACCATCTAGGGAAAGGCCCCATTTCCGGTGAGGACATCTCCAAAGTAACTGCTCTTGAGGGGAATCCACATGAAGTGGTAGTTTCCAGTGGGAGCTCCTCTGGAGGAGATGTCTCCGGCCGAAGAAACTCTAAGGGGGCCGATGCTGAGAAAAATACTGAAGAAGCTCTAACTCAGGATGCCCCAGTGAGTAAGATCGCACCCAGAGGGGCTTTCGCGAGGGTTGAGAACATTTCCGCCGACATACAGAACAGAGAACTGCCCAGAAGTCAACGTTCTGAACATGTGTTGGTTAGAGCCACAAGCCCTAGTTCATCGAAACACAGAGCCCAGCAGAAAGGCTACAAAACTAGAACTTTTGGGGGGGCTGGTTTTAGGGCCAGGACAAGAATGCCGAAGTCACTTTCAACACAAAGGATGAATATCTCTCCAGTTAGGGCTACTACTAATACAAACAGGGAAGATGGGGCCACAGAAGAGGGTCATTCCAAAAACCCAGCGGTTGGGGGCTCATTCCCTCGGTGCAACGGAACACCTGCACGTCCTAAACGATGTTTAGGAGACTTTGCATTTACTCCAACTCCGCTGTGCCCACAGGTTAGTGCTCAAAATCATACCCCATCGGGCCTTGCGTCATTCCCTTTTCTGGAGGTGGTTCGAACATCGGGTACCTAACTGACACTACAGACGAACCCAGAACTGGGAGGACGATCCCAGTAATCATCGGGAGAGGGATATATGAGAATGATAGCATGCTGGTCTCTAAAAAGAGACAAAGTCAGCGACAGATTCGGCCTTCATCTGTCCTACGTGATATTCCCAAGTGTGATAACAGTGGTCCTAGGTCAAGTGCCAGAGTGAGGTCGAGTCGATTGGAAACTCATTCTCTTTCCAACTTGCGTTCCATCCCTAGGCATACGGCTGAGAAGGCGCTACCAACGCCCCTCCTGTCCCTGCTACTATTCAATGCTAGGTCTATTGTCAACAAAACTGCTACCCTCTCTGACTTTATTCTCAATCAAGCAGCGGACCTGGTTTGTATCACAGAGACCTGGATCCGTGAGGGTGATAACATTCCCTCACATGAACTGACACCTCCAGGCTTCCAGATATTTCAACAGCCACGGAGTGGGGGTCGGGGTGGAGGGGTAGTAATACTCTCCCGTGATTATTTTAACATCAAAGCTATTCGAACTCCAAAGATAGCCGGTATTGAGTGTGTTGGTGTGGTCCTGGCTAGCAGGGAATCCCTAGCCATTCTTGTAGTTTACTGCACGCCTGGGTCTCCGGGAGAGAGTCTGCTGAATTTATTAGATCTTGTGGTGGACTGGGTCCTGAAGTTCCCCAGACTTATTGTTCTGGGTGACTTTAATGTACATGTCGAAGCACTGCCATCTTAACCGCAGCGTTTGACACCGTTGACTACAATCTACTGATTCACCATCTCGCCATGTCCGGAGTTCGCGGTCAGGCCCTCAATTGGTTGAACTCATTTCTGCGAAACCGGAGCCAATGCGTGGAGTATATGGATCAAGACTCTGACAGATCTCCCCTCCTATGTGGGGTACCCCAAGATGCAATTCTCTCCCCTCTTCTCTTCAACATCTACGTTAGACCCCTTGCTAGTTTGGTTTGGAGTTTCGGCCTAGACTGCTATCAATATGCGGACGACACCCAACTCCTTCTGCGCCTGGAGCCTGGAGCAACGTCAATACCAGACAATTTCACCTTATGTCTGGAGGCTCTGTCGAACTGGCTACGTGCTAGCAGACTGAAGGTGAACCCGGCGAAGACCGAGATTCTCTGGCATAGCCGCTCGACCGGTCTGACCCATTTGCTACCCACCTTCGATGGTGCTGCCCTATCTCCTTTGCCTACCGTTAAGAGTCTGGGTGTCATTTTGGATTCACAGCTGACAATGGAAGCTCAAGTCGCTGCTGCCAGCAAACAGGCCTTTTTCCACCTAGGACAAGCGAGGCAACTGGCACCCTATCTATCTGATGAGGCGCTGGCAACAGTCATCCATGCCACGGTCACGTCTAGGCTGGACTATTGCAACGCCCTGTATGTTGGCCTTCCAATGTCCACGACCCGAAAGCTCCGTATTGTTTAGAATGCGGCAGCCAGGCTACTCACAAGAACACCCATGAAATGCCACATAACACCAGTGCTGCAGCATCTGCATTGGCTTCCAACTGATTATCGTGGTCTATATAAGATGCTAGTTCTGACCTTCAAAACTCTTTACGGCCAGGGCCCATCGTACCTTAGGGACCGTCTCTCCTTCTCCCATCATCGGAGGTCGCAACGACCATCCCAACGAGACTTACTTAATGTACCGGGTCCTAGAGAAGTGCACTTGGAAAGGACTAGGCGCAGAGCTTTTTCTATTTCTGCCCCTGCCTTATGGAATGCCTTGCCGCCCTATATGAGAGCCATGCGTGAGTTAGGGCCTTTTACCCTCGCACTCAAGACCTGGCTCTTTACTAGAGCTTTTAATCTATGTTAATTTTATTAATATTTTATGTATGTATTTTTATCCTTTACAATTTTATCTTGTAAATCGCCTAGAGCATCGTGGATGGAGGGCGATTAATAAGTTATTAAATGATGATGATGATGACGACGATGACCACTTTATTTTTGTATCCCGACACCATTTCCCCAAAGGTACTCGAGATGAATTACAAGCAGGACCAAGCCCAATAAAACAGAGTCAACCAAATAATAACATATTTATAACACAAATAAACATATAACAAGCCAACCAGGCAACCAAAAACAGTGAAGTAGTAACACATTAAAATCAAAACCAATCTCAATAACCAGAACCAGGACTATAGTGAGCATATCAAGACTAGAGGGGGCGGGGCTGGGCATGGGCTTGTGCAGAAATAGATTGTAGGGCCAGGGCTGGGGTGAAGTGCTGAGACCAGTCTGGATTTTAATTGGATCTGGCAATCACAGACAGAACCTAATCATTTGCAAATGCACATTGGAATATCCATGTTTTTAGGTCCCTACAAAAGGTAGACAGAGCGGGTGCTAAACTACTGATAAGAGATAGAAACTCTGAATAAGATTGCTGCCCTGTGTTAAGAGTTACCTTCTTTCAGGACATTTCAGCTTCTTTTCAATCATGGAACATGTGATGCGCTACATGCCTCTCCATGTTAGAAAAGAAGCTGAAGTGACCTATGAGGGGAAAATTTCTCAGTTTGATGAGGTTGATTGCCAGAGGTGCCTCCTTTCAGGACACTTTTCAACCATGGAGAGTTATGTATGACTACCCAAAGTAGTTTAACTCATGTGATGAGCTCAGTGCCTCTCCATGTTTGAGTAGAAGCTGAAGTGTCCTACGACTGAGAAATTTCTCAATGTGATAAGTTGATTATGATTACTTCTATACATTTTTTTAAAAAAATGTGCAGTAGCTTTAGGGCTTACACAAAGCCTTTTTCTACTAAAGCAAAGCTGAAAAAAGGTAGTTCATAGCAAACCTTAATAATATCACCTGTGAAATGATATGAGCAGGGTCTATGCATTCCACCACACTAAGATGTATGCATGCTGGGACAAGGTAATAAGAAGAAAGGTCTTTTTAATTGTGTCATCCCCAGTTTGTCAAATGCTGTTCCTCTAGAATTCCACCCAACCCTACAATTATTATCCTCTCCCTTCTATCTTCTCCACCCAAGTCTTTTAACATCTGTTCAGAAAACATTTTATACCACTTAGAAAACACTTGAAGGTGTTATTTAAAAAGTGATATTGAATATTATTTTTTCCACTTTTTGATTTTTGAAGTCTAGTTGTTTTATTTTTGCCTGCAGGGAAGTATTGCACTCTGTTGTATGCATTTGTAATTTCATGCTGATGAATTTGGCTTTGCTTGGATACCTCATTGATTTGTATTTTATTTTTTATTTATTTATTCCATTTAAATCATTGCATGTCACCTAAAGGACTAATTTCATGCGTGACTAATAAATACATAAATAAAAAAAGACTAGAGATTGACAGGCAGCAATTGATGCCTGAAAGATGACAACTGTAGCAAGACATGCTAATGAATTTTGAGTCAGGGCAACGGTTTATCAGTAATGGGCACCAGAAAACAGGGATTAGGTCTGGTAGACAGTGAAGGGGACTACGAAGTCAAGAAAATCCCAAGCCTCAAGAGTTCAGGGCTCTAACCTGAGACCAATTTACAATGTTCTAACAATGTCAGAGGAGGCAGACCATTCCCACTCTAGAATTATAGCAGTGTTATTCCACTTTAACTATATAGTTCTGGGCTATGAATTTCTGGGACTGTCAATTTATAAAGGACATTTAAAATCCTCAGCCAGAGCACTGCAGTGCCTCTAACTAAGTTACAACTCTCACAGTTTCATAGAATGGAACCATAGCAGTTAACATGGAATAATAGTGCAGGCAGTCATGGAATCATAGGGTTGGAAGAGACCTCATGGGCCATCCAGTCCAACCCCCTGCCAAGAACCAAATAATTGCATTTGAAGTTAGAACAGTCCCCAAGTTACAAACAAGATAGGTTCTGTAGGTTTGTTCTTAAGTTGAAATTGTTTGTAAATCAGAACAGGTCCATTGTTAAGGGCCCTTTCAGACAGAGCCCAAAATGCAGGCCTTGACGGACTTTTACCGTAGGCATCCAAACGAGAATTAATTTGGAACAAAGCAGATAAACCTTGCCTCCCCTAGCTATTGCTAAGTAAAGTCCATCAATAGCTTGTATTCATGTCACCTACCTTGGTGCAATTGATCCCTTCCATTTCTGTATTAGCATGCCTGCAGTAACATGACATGAGGAGGTGGGATTCTCCTTCTCACTATTTCCAAGCTATCTGTTTTTGTTTCATATTATACACATCTTTGCTATTTATTTTTAATGTTGAAATTATGCTAAAAATAAAAAAATAAGGGTTAAACTGTAAGGAACTGCAGTAGTGCGGGAAGATGGGGATATGAACATGTGTAGAAGTATGATAGTTTGAGGAAGAATAATGAATTGATGCAGTTGCGCTATTGAAGAAAGATGTCATATCAAAGGTGATCAACCTGGTATGTAGTTGTAGGAGAATAGCAGGTTGATATGATAAAGTCATATTTGTGTAGTGTGTATAGGCTCCTCATAAAGTCATTGGGGCATCATTAACCATGATATAAATTAAGCACCAGGTGCATTTGCTTGCAGCATTATGTTTTTAAAAACCTTCAAAGTCTAACAAGTTGGAAATAACATTTTCCTACCACTAATGCCACACAGGCACAAACAAATCCAGCTCTATTTTTCACACCATCAGAAGCAGTGCTTTGAAGACCACGTGGGAGCTATAATTCAGCAAAAGAAAGTTTTCCAAGTTCTGTTTTGAACAGAAAAATATACATTTTTCAAGATCTGCTTTAACATTTTGGAAGCACTTACTTTAGCACAGTGGTTCTCAACTGGGTGCTTTGAATGTGATTTCCTGCTTCTTAGCGGGGGGTTGGACTAGATGGCCCATGAGGTCTCTTCCAACTCTACTATTCTATGATTCTATGATTCTATGGTCCTCAGATATTTTGCCTTCAACTCCCAGAAATCCTAAAAGCTGGTAAACTTGCTGGGATTTCTGGGACTTGTAGGCCAAAACACCTGGGGCCCACAGGTTGATACTTACTGCTTTAGCACGTATGAGAAGAAATCCAAACAAATAAACTTTTGCAAGTAAAAAGGTTGAAACTGCATCGTCAAATGGACTAAGAAGGAGGGAGAAGATGATTATAGCTGGGGGATGGATGGCACTGTTGAGAAAAGAAAGTGAAGAGAAAGGAAAATATGTTTAGCCAGGAGCTGCAGCCTGGAGAAATAGAAACAGTATGAGGAATGAGACAGAGAATACATTCAATGTGGATAATGCCTTGGAGAGTATACTAGTAATTCAGGAGAACAAACAAAAGAGAAACAAAGCCAGACTATGCTCAAATGCAGGACATCTGTAACAGTGAGCATGCAGTTAATGTCCAGATTCTGAGCACAAAAAAATCAGCAATGAACAGAGAAACCTGCAAAGACTAGTATGGAGTCATTGAAGGAGAGAGGGCAAGGAACAAGCTGAATGTCAGGAAGAGAGAGAATCAGAAGTGTAAAACTATGGTGAGCAGAGATAATGATTCAGTTGTCTTGCAACAAAGAGGCGGCATCAGCCATAGCTAGAGGTAAATCAATAGAACTGGGCTCAACAATTCAAGTCTCCTTTTTAAAGAGCAGCATGGAAGGTCCTGTTTCTTCATTGTTTCTGCTTTAATGTAGACGAGTGCAGCACCTCTCTCTGTCCTCTTTAGGGTCATATGGGATGATTCATGGTCATCTTAAATGCAGAGTTCCCAGCCTCCTCTTGATCCAAGGCATGGTTGTCAACCAACTTTAGCTCTGAATAAAGTCAGACATGTAAGCTCTCCTCTTCTCTTTGCTCATCGGAAAATTGAATCCATTGGGTAGGACATCATAAGGAGTCTAGAGAATAGATGAGTGTGATCACAGATCTCTCTTCTCAGTCTAGGGACTTTGGAGTCCCACAGAGGCAATCACGTCATATGGCTACTTCCGGTCGGACTCTGCAGTGCATGGAAACAAAGCCCAGAATGGCAAAGACGGGGAAAAGAAGAAGAAAGGATGTGGGATGGCTCGCCATCCCAGAAGACGAACCTCAGCGTCAGGGAACGAAATAAGATGGTAGCTTCCACTTTCCCTTGCTCATGGAATGATGTCCTAGGTTAACTCTCGGATTGCTTATTTGTATGATAGCTTGCTGTCATGAAACTCAATATATTTATCTTGCCTCAATACAAACCATGTAGATCAGTGGTTCTCAACCTGGGGTCCCCAAATTTTTTGGCCTACAACTCCCAGAAATCCCAGCCAGTTTACTAACTGTTAGGATTTCTGGAAGTTGAAGGCCAGAAACATCTGGGGACCCCAGGTTGAGAACCACTGATGTAGACAGAAACGGTTGCTTTGGACATTGCTCTTTATTGTCTTTCTTTCAACTTAGAAAGGTAGTATGTGATGCTGCCAGTAGGGGCCGATGATTGTCTCTTGCCTTTGATAGACTTGGTAATATTTTGTTCCAGTCACAACACCAGAATAAGCATACCAACATAGTAATGCCTGGGGAGACTAATCATACAAATGGAAAATCAGAATGAAAAACAACCACACTCAGTTCGAATGTAAAATTATCTTAACTCTGCTGTCTGGATTGTGGTACAGTTCAATTTGAAATCATGAGTTGTTATTATTTTTTGCCATCAAGTCACTTATTAACTTATGATGACTCCATCAATTTCATGGAGTTTTCTTAGGAAATTTGTGTTAGAGGCGGTTTTGCTGGTTCCTCTGAAATATAGTCTACAGCACTTGGTTTTCATTGATAGTCTCCCATGTAAGTACTTATGAGGGCTGATGTTTTAAACTACCAAGATCAGATGGGACCTGGTACCTTTGGGTATCATGTTTAGCAGGGAAAACCTATGCATGTCAACTAGGGGAATAAGTCTTGCTAAATCCAGTGGGACTTGCTTTATGCACAAGATTTGATTCTAAGGCTCCATTCTACAAACCTAATTGAAATTGTGTCATTGAGTTCAGTGATGAAAAATCTGTAGAAAGGCACTATGAATCTCCTCAACTTATCTTTATCCCAGGTATATTTCCTTTAATATTTTACAGCTGATGTTTTCATAACATCTTACCTTTTTAAAAAATATGGATTGGAACTAAATATTATCTAATCAGTGCTACTCACTATATATAAGGGCCCCGGGTCTTAATTAGCTTTTGTTTTAACATATTCTTTAAATCTGATTATGTTTTTAAGCATCTAAATTTGGAACTAGATGTTTATTAGTCCAAGCTACCCCAAGAACAAGTTGAAATAATCATTTTCCACTATGTGAAGAAAAAGGCTGCTGCAAAATATATATTTACTGCTTCTACAGAAATCCCAGTACCTCCTCTTCTTCCAAGAAAATTAGCAATAAAAATACCTTTTGTTTTTCTGAAAAAGTGAATATAATTCTTTTTCTGCCACCCACATTTCACGTTCTTTAAAATTGCTTTGAGATGAAACCCTGATGCCTCACATTTTGGCTGAGATATTCTATTATATCATGACTTGCCATGTTTTCTGGCCCAGATCCACAGGTAATGAATCATTTCTTGCATAGCAAATATTCCTACTTCTTTTGGATCAAATGAATTCATTTTGTTATATTTGACTTATAAAAAAAACTATGTTGGTGCTATGGTTTCAAACACACACTTTGCATGCAAAAGATCCGAACTTTCTCTGGCATATCCAGGAGTCAACCTGGGAAGGATTTTTGTATAGTACTCTGGAGAGCTGCAGCTTGTCATGGTAGACAGCACTGAACTAAATGGGCCAGTGGTCTGACTCAAAACAAACCATGCTCATATGAAATCTTTTTTGCTAAATGAGGCAGCTTACAAGCAGAAGTTCTTGGAAAGAGCTGGAGTTCCATGGCATAATATATGTTTTTTATGCAAAAGAGTCCCAGGCTCAATGCCTGGCATCTAGGGACGTCTCCCTAAAAACCTGAGGAAAAAATGCCAGCAAATGTAGATAATAATGATTGTTGTAGTTATGTCTGACTCAGTGTGGAAGGAAGCTTCCTATGAACATATATTATGTCTTCCAAACTGAACTCAGCTTTAATTACAAATGTGATGTGTTCCTTATTAACACCTTCTTATTCAACTGGTGCCACTAAGATAGAATCATAGAATCGTAGAGTTGGATGAGACCTCATGGGCCATCCAGTCCAACCCCCTGCAAGAAGCAGGAAAATGTCATTCAAAGCACCCCCGACAGATGGCCATCCAGCCTCTGCTTAAAAGCCACCAAAGAAGGCGCCTCCACCACACTCCAGGGCAGAGAGTTCCACTGCCGAACAGCTCTCACAGTGATGAAGTTCTTTCTGATGTTCGGGTGGAATCTCCTTTCCTGTAGTTCGAAGCTTTTGTTCCACGTCCTAGTCTCCAGGGCAGCAGAAAACAAGCTTGCTCCCTCTTCCCTATGACTTCCCTTCACGTATTTGTACATGACTATCATGTCTCCTCTCAGCCTTCTCTTCTGCAGGCTAAACATGCCCAGCTCTTTAAGCCGCTCCTCATAGGGCTTGTTCTCCAGACCCTTAATCATTTTAGTCGCCCTCCTCAGGATGCTTTCCAGCTTGTCAACACCTCCCTTCAACTGCGGTGCCCAGAATTGGACACAGTATTCCAGGTGTGGTCTGACCAAGGCAGAATAGAGGGGGAGCATGACTTCCCTGGATCTAGACGCTATTCCCCTATTTATGCAGGCCAAAATCCCATTGGCTTTTTTCGCCGCTGCATCACATTGTTGGCCCATGTTTAACTTGTTGTCCATGAGGACTCCAAGATCTTTTTCACACGTACTGTTGTCGAGCCAGGCGTCCCCCATTCTGTATCTTTGCATTTTATTTTTTCTGCCTAAGTGAAGTATCTTACATTTTTCCCTGTTGAACTTCCTTTTGTTAGTTTTGGCCCATCTCTCTAATCTGTCAAGATCGTTTTGAATTCTGCTCCTGTCTTCTGGAGTGTTAGCTATCCCTCCAAGTTTGGTGTTGTCTGCAAACTTGAGATGACACCAAACTATAGGGCAACTATAGCCGACTGCCTAGTCACCCACTGCACCCTACATAACCCACTGTCTGCCCAAGGAAGAATGGGATCCAGCTATGGTAACAGATCACCAGACCCAGAAGAGGAAGTGATAAAACTGTACCCTTCAGAACCATCATGTATGATCATAGGAAATTTCCTTCTACACTGAGTCAGAACATTAAACCATACCAATTTGCTGTCTGCAGTCAGCTCTGCTGTCTGCTATAAGTTGCTAGCTTTTTCCGGAGGGTCCTCACAATGAAACGTAGTCTCTGAGAACTTTTCTGTGCTACAGTACAGGTAGTTTCAGTTGTCATATCCTAGGATTCCATATGATAGAGCAATGACAAAGTGGCATGAAAGTGCTACAGTTGGGTTCAGTGCATAAGAGACATTTGTCATCTGTTCCATAAAGCCTGGCTCAAAGGATGCTAAGAGCTGGTCCTTCAGGAACCAGCTGATTCTGTAGCAAATATGGATTGCAACATCAGGGTTAAATTGTGGTCTCATGCCATGCATTTGAGAGTTGTCCTGCTTGATTACCGTACCCCTAGACAGCTGGGCAGAGGACTGCATTAACAATGAGCTGGCTCAGTGGGTAGCAGACACAGCAGTGGTTTTCTTCTCTAACCACTGAGAACCAGCACGCTTCTCCATTTCTTCTTTCTACTGTAGTAGAAAATTCCCAGCTCGAGAAAACTGTTTAGCTCAGCAGCATCCCTCTAGAGTGACAAGGTCCCCGACAGAACGAGGGGAAGAGAAGAAATTAGTTACCTTCAGTGCACCACTGCCTAAGGCAGGGCCAGCCCTGATAACAACAGGAACAATTTTCTCTTCTCAGTCGCTTAGTTAACTATGGTCTTGATTTTTCAATGCAGATCAATAAAGTTGTTTTCTTAGATCTAGCTATTGTGATTTATTTGTAAACACAAGTGGTTCATGTTGCCTTGAATGGTGGGACCGTGGGATGTTTCTGTGCCCCCACAGAGCCCTTTTGCTCTGTGAGAAGACAACCTGATTGGTGTTACTGTGTGTTATTGACAGTGCTTCAAAGAAAGCTGGAGAAATGATTTGCGAAGTGTATTAGCCGAACAGGAAAACCTCCAGTAGTCCTGTCACTTCTGATGATCGAAAAATGTATGCATTCTAGCAGTGAGCCATTAATTTACAAATCATTCTTTTTCTGGAATCATAGGAGAGAACTCCTATGCCAGCTAGAAGTATTTTACTTGCTACAGATTTTTTTGGACAGGAGATCAATAAAAGTGAGTAGCCTGAAAATAACAATAAACACCTGCCTCCAAGGAGCGGTGGTGAATTTGTCTTCATGCAGAGGGATTTGGTATCTGTTTCTGCTTATTTCAAAGGTCAGTCAACAAATGTTATAAAAAAAGGAGTATTGTTTTTATGTACTCTAACCTGCAGCTGTAGTTCTCTTAAATATTTGTAGTTCACTGACACATTCTCATGGTTCCCAAAATGCCAAGTGGTTCTCCTGGAGGGAGGTGTCAAGAGTTGCTATAACTCCTGTATGACTCAGTTTGTAGGTGTATTAAGTGCACAACAGTGCATTCGTACCCTCTGTATTTTTATTAAGAGATGTATTATTAACTAGCTGGCATGCTAGACTTGAACCTGGGTTCAAATGACTCTTCACTTTCTATCATCTAGCTCCAATTTTATCACTTTAAAAGACAGTAATATTGGGGAAAACTCAGTTCTTTGTGCATGGATCCTTGCGGCATCATTCATTGACAAGAGCAATTTGTGGGACTTCGTAAATTCATTATTGATTATTACTTGTCTGTTTGCTCTTTGAAGGTAATTATTATTTGAAAAGTGACCTACTGGTAACATGTTAGCAATGCATTGATTTTTAGCTTTTATTTTGTTAGTTTTTTTACCCTTTGAAAATTCCAAAATTGGTCCCAAATCTCTCAATGCCTTAAAAAAAAAACAACTTAATTTTTTAAGAGTATCTGTTGCTGCTGCTGCTGCTACTGTTGTTATTATTTACATACAATTTTTTCCCCACAACTGGAACAAATAAATGATTCCCGCTGTGGTGACAATGTAGCAATGTAACCAGTTGTTGTTGTTGTTGTTGTTGCTCCTGCTGCTGTTGCTTCTGTTGTTGTATGCCTTTTAGTCATTTCTGACCAATGATGACCCTAAGGCAAACCTATTATAGGGTTTTCTTGGCAAGATTTGTTCAGAAAATATTTACCATTGCCTTTTTTTGAAACTGAAAGTGTGATTTCCTCCTGGTCACCATGTCGAGTTTCATAACCGAGCAGAGGATCAAACCCTAGGACCTCATCAGATACAGTCTTCTGTCCATCTCTCAATTTCTCTACACTGCTAAATCAGAGTCCCATGGAGGTGATCACATGGTTGCCTGTGAGACTCTGTTGCATCAGCACATGGAAATGGAGCAAAGACTGTGGCCCCTTCTACATAGCCATATAAAACCCAGATTATCTCCTCTGAACTGGATTATATGACAGTGTAGAAGGGGACTAGGGATTCTGAAATTGAGTGCTATCTGACTCCCAACGACAGAAGACAAATAGAAACACGGAAAAGTGGGGAAAAGATGTGGGATGGTGGCCAACCCTGAATAGAGAAAGGCATGGGACTTCGATGGTTAGGAATGAAACAAAATAGTCCCCCCCCCATGGGATGAGGTCCTAAGTCTCCATAGTCCAATGCCAAACTGCTGAACCCTTTGACTCTCAACCAGTGATTACATATTTAAATGAACTTCATTATATCCTTGTTATCCCACAAGAGTCATATGCTACTACTGATGTTATGACCGGTAAAGCCTTGTTCCCAAGCTCTATGAAAAAAAGGCATCAGCAGGGTTTGGAAAATCCAGATGTAGCTGAGGAATAACTTCTCCTGAGATGAAGCTTCGAAATATTCTTTGCACTTGAAAGACAAAGCTGTAATTTCAGAACCTGCTCTTGCTGTTATATTCTCAGAACACAGCAGTTATCCAGGTCTTTGCAGCTGAGCTTTCTCCAGCTTAGAATTGTCTGCCAACTACATCTTTTGGCGGGGAAAAATAAGCTCAATCATACTCATGTGTGTCTTGGTTTTAGCAAGATTAATGTACTGTAATCTGTTTTATATCGAGCTGCTTGCAAACAAAAGTTTCAGGTTTTTCCAAAATGTAACAAGCAGGTAGGTTTCTTAATGCAATTTGATAGTGTGAAATTACTGTACCTATTTTACACTTCCTCAGTATTTATCAATGCACTCCTTGGCCCAACTGAAAAATGTGTTTGATAACTGTGCAATGCTAAATAGCTTGGGTCCAAAGTTAATAATTTCCATTTAATTCAACGTTGGAGGAAATTTGGTCCTCCAAACAGATAGACATGTTCAAATAGTAGATAGTAGTTATATAGGTGTCTTTAGTGGGGAATCCTGTAGGAAAGCAGTAGTGCTATGGAACATATTTGATACTTTCCAGGTTCAAAAATGGATGAGTACAGATTAGCTGTTTTAGGCTTCTGAGACTTTTTTGTGATACAGTTCTTAAGAGATCTTTTTTCCTATAAGTTTTTATTAAGCATTTTCAGGGGGGAAATTGACACAAAAATAAAAGAAAATAAAAAAAGAGAATGAGGGTAGTGGAGTTCTTGTTAGTAGATTAGATCTAGACAAATGTCTACTATGTCACCAAGGAAGAGGAAGTCTTGTATTTATTATAATCATTACATCTATATTTTCATCTCAATTACAATTATACATACCCATTATATTTCAATGAGTTTTTCACTTATCTCAAGGAAGAGCATACAACTGACATCTGAAAACAGAGTCCTGATATACCTCACAGCGCAAATCCAGCTATTCTGTGTTGAAATTCCAGGTGAAAATTTCTAATTTAACATGGAAAAGATTACTTTGACACTTTAAAAACCTCTTGATGTCTTAGCTCTGAAACTGTTGAGCGCAATTATAGTGCATAAGATTCAGTGATAATCAAAATAATCCCCTTGGCTCTAGGACGCTCAGGTATTTCTTTCCCAGCATTTTTTCTCATTGCTCATGCTAGTCTTCTTGGAAAAGAACAAGCTTAGTACCGTGGAACATGGTAAAAGGGCATTTCACTGGGGAGTAGGAGGGTTAAGCACTGCTTCAAGCATCACTTTTCCCTTTCTGCATTTTAAATATGCATTCAGGAGGAAAGTACTCAGTAGGACACATCTTTTTTAGTAATACAGAAATGGGAAAATAAAATGCATGTCAGCCATGTAGTACATCCTAAGAGCTTTGCATATCTCATAGTAGAAGCATATTATACATGTCAATTTCTTTTTTTGCTTAAAGTGAGATTTCACTTTAGATTGGAGGTATGTCATAGTTCAGATGGAGTTCACCTGTTCCTCCATGGTGCTTCCTATGTTTAGATCTTTTAAAACTGATGTCAGGCACGTCTTTTTTTCTTTTCTTCTGTCTCGCCAAAAGATATACCAGTTATAAGTATTCTTCTTCTCCTATAAAACCAGAACTTGGGAACGGTATTTTGGACCACATCTTCCAGAATTCACTTAACCAGTGATTCCCAACCTTTGTTCCTCTAAATTTTGACTTCCTCCATGTTTTGACTTCAACTCTTAGAAGTCCCGGCCTGCTTGATTGATAATCAGAATATCTGGGAGCTGAAGTCCAAACGTTATGGATGACCAAAGTTAAGAACCACTGTACTACACAGAAGTCCTCCTGTCTCAGTGTTCCAAGAGTTGTAGTCTAAAAAGCAACTTTGCCAAGTTTTGTACCTGACCAGTAGCTAAAGTGCATATGACTATAGTTGGGGAAAAGTTGCTCTTCTCCCTGGTGTTATGACCTTGATTCAAGCTGACTTTCCAAAATGTTTCCTTTTAAGCAAAAAAAAACAAAAACAAAAACAAAAAACAGTCACTTATAGCATATTTACTGTACTTACTTAAATCATATTTTCTTTGGATCCTTTGAACCTTTGCTGGTTACTGACCTAATCTTATTTTCAAAACATAAGTAGGTAGTTACACATACCACTAAAAAGGAGCAAAGCCATTTTCATACTTGGAAATGCCAGAATGTAAGCATTTTAGCACTTTTCTCCACAATCCCATTGGAAAATAAATCTGTACTGCTGGAAGAAACAAGATTTTCTAAGAGTGACGTCCAGTTTCAGAAGCATATATTGGCATGTTATAACCTGTGTTATAAGCATATCGGCAAGAAATACATCAAGACAAAAGATAGTGGTGGCATGGAGTCAAAATAGTTATTGATGCAGGCCTTTATATGCTTGTGTCATATTGTTCTGTATGTTCAACATGATACAGACAACTTGAAGCTGTATCTTGCTAAAAGCTTCCTGTTCTGTTGGTTTCTTAGCGGAGTATTGAACCAAACATGTTGTTCTTGTGTGCCTTCAAGTCATTTCTGATGTATGGTGAACCTATTGCAAACCTATCATGGGTTTTCTTGGCAAGCTTTGATCAGAAGTGTTTGGCCTTTGACTTTATTTGAGACTCAGAGAGTGTGACTTGTCTAGGGTCACCAGGTGGATTTCAATGGCCAAGAAGAAATTCAAACACTGTCTTCTAGAGTTGTATTCCAACTCTCTAACAACTACACCATGCTGACTCTCTTAAACCAAGCATGTAAGGAGAAGTTAATGGATAACGGAGGCGCACAGACTGTATAGTGTTTTGTTTTTTCTGTAAACACTTACAAAATAATACTTAAGTAATGCTTTAGATTGCCTGTGCTGCCAGTAACGATATAATTCTTCACCATTTTTCTTCTTAAAATAAATGAAAAGTTTTAGTAATTTTCTTGCTGTCACAAAAACAAAGGATTAAAAATTGTGCAGCTTTTGAAACCTGTTCATAATTTAGGTCTTACTCTGCAAAAAATGTTAAAATGAGAGCCTGTTGCCCAAAACACAAAAAACCCATTGTCCATGAAGAATGATTGCAAAGATTCTCATCAGTCCAAGATTCACCTCCCAATACTCTTTTCCTAGTATTTTTGAATATTTCTTCCACTCCTAATAGTTACCTGGTATCGTCTGTCTATTGTTGCCTATAGAGCCAGCTACATGTATTGTACTTTCCTAACCTGCTAGTTCATGAATATAATTTCTGGTAAAGAAATATGACTAACAAATAGACTTTTTAAAAAGCTAGACAGGTACATATAAAGTCTTTTTGCAGCCTTATTGACATGTTTGAAATGTGCACTTCGTTCTTACACTTCTTAAACAATATAAACAATTGCATGCATTCACAGACATCCTTCAATGTGAGGATTCTGCAGCAAAAATTGTATCCATCCCACAGGCAGTTTAGAAAGTGCGAACTGAGGCAGGTTGATCAGATGTTGGACTGGAATAAAATTCTGCACCCAACCTCTGAAAAAAAAGTTTTTCTATATAGTCAACTAGGTGTTATCCATGGTTGTGGTGTGTCTGTGCTAATCCACCTGATCGTGCCAAGCAACTGACACAAGACAGTCTCTTGTGAGTCCTAGATATTCTGTTTCAGTTCTATTGCCATCTAAGAAATGCACAGTCTACAATCATCTTTCTTTTTATAGAACTGTCCTTTTATACTTTTGGAGCCCAGCCATTTCCCATACAATAGTATTTTTCAAAGGCAAGCCCATGATCAGCCAACTGTAGCCAAAAAAAATCTTTCCCCACATGTATATCCACAGTGCCTTCTGTTGCAAGAGAAATGGAATTGCTTCACAGCAAATTGCCAGACAACCACCAAGATTAACGTGGCAACATGACTTTAAGTTTCCAAATCTCTTTATCTCAGCTCTGCAGTTCCAGTAGGTGATAGGAGCATTCAATGTGTGAGGAAGCCTGCAGAGTCACTGGGGAGCACAGAATGCCTTGAGTCCATGAGCAGCCCTGGAGACGCAGTGAGTTCCCAGGAGCTGACAGTGAATAAGGTAAAGTGGGGTGTTCTCTTTAGATCTTGGCAGTCCAAGGAATTCATCTGGCAGCATTCTGCTCATGTTTATGCTCTATTCATTTTAACACACAGGTTGTGCCATTTTAACAAGGCAACCTTCCTAAGGTTAGAATCCAACACTGCATCAGTAGTAGAAGCAGATAATTATGCTTATCTAGTTAATGGGCTAGTGAATAACATTCAGGTTTTAATCTAGCTTTTAAAAATACTCTCCAAGAGACTACTTGTCAGGAGTTCTTGCATGTCAGGGACTAGACTGCATGGCCCTTGTGGTCTCTCCCAACTCTGTGATTCTAATCCATGTTCCGAAATCGGTTTGGCACCTTGGATAGCTCTTCCAAAGGTTGCTAAAACCTGGGGTGAACACAATGCCTCATTGATCTGGGATCCACTAGCTGCCATTGAATTCATATTTCCCAATACCTCCTACACTTGTCCATCTAAAATACTTCTCTTTCTGCCAGCCTGTTAGAGTAGATGTTGAAGATGTGTTCCTGCAAATAATCAGAAAGTAACCCTGCATTTGATAACACCGACAGAAACAGGGAAAACTGCTTGGATTAGGCTCTTGTCTATATGTGTCATCAAAAACTACTTTTCACATCACAAATCATTCTCTTTCTAAGGCTAGCCCAACATTAATCAAAGAGAGGCAAACAGCTCAGGAAGCAGGGCTGGGGAGCCATGAATAGGCAGTGATTTCTTATTTTCTTTGATATTATTGCTTATTAGTGTCAGTAGATGCACTGTTTTTCTGCCCTGTATCCTAAAATACTGTATCTGGCTATGGCTAATATGCCTCTTCCCTTGGGTGGGTGAGAGGTACATTTGCATTTCTGCTCCAGAGAGCTAAGTATCTCAGGCCAGCCCTACCCTATTTTCTTGCTGATGTGCTTGTTCTACACATGTGACTATAGGTGCAGTCCAGATCTGATCAGAGCAAAATCAGTCTAGGTTGTTGAAACTGTTACTATACTGATTGTGTTCTTTTTTCCCCCCCTCTGTCCTATCATGCTACAGTGCTATAGTGTTATTATTCCGCTTTAAATACCATGATAACATCCTGTGGTATTCCGGGCTTTACAATTTAGTGAGGACCAAGAGCTCTCTTGCTGAGAATTCTAAAGGACTATTCCTAAACTGCAAATTCCAGGATTCTATGGCATGTTGGCATGGCACTTCAAATGGAATAATGGCACTATAACAGTGTGATGTAATAAAGCCCTCAATCCTCAAAATAGCTTCAGTGCCTTGGATAGCTCTGTTAAAATTCAGTCAGAAACCCAGATGCACTGCTCCATTAACATGGGAACCAGTAGACTACAATGGGTTTTGGTCTAATGTTCCCACAATACAACAACTAACGTGATACTGGCCATGCTGGCTGGACGATTCTGGGCTGTAGTATTTTAAAAAATTACATTTCAAAGTTCTGATCAAGATTGATGTCTCTATTATTGTATGTGTGATCCCATCCTGTGGACCACACAATGCTAATGGAAAAGGGTGAAAAAACATAGGATTTTTTATTTTGCCTTTATGATTCAGAAAAAATGAAACATCTGCTGCAAGAATATACTGATAATTTTTATAATAACAATGCAGATGCTATTATTTTGTCCATGATATCTGTTTGTAGGACATTTCAAACTAGTTGATTTGACTTTCTTTTTGACAGTATCATTCACTGTGTCAATTTCTGCAATTGCTTTCAGCAAGTATTCCATGAAGCAGAAATAACATGACAAGTTTTCCATTTGTTCAGATCAGAAGAAGCATGGGTGACCGAGCCATCATGTACCTCCTATAGATTAAATACCTGAACTTGGAGGTCTTCAAATATCCACCATACAATCCTAGAATTTGAAATGCTGTAGTAATACACACATACAGGCACTGAGAGCTACAGGAATCCCATTTTAAAAAATAGAAGGAACCTAAACTAACTTGCATATTTCAAAGATGTCCCTTTAAAAAAAAATCTCACAGATATTGGGCATCATTAAAAAATAACAATGACTGTGTATAATTTTTATAATTTACATCAACAAATCAGTTTTAAAACCTAGGTCACCTGATCCACAAGTCAATATGAATACTGTACCTTAACTCTTATCCAAAGAAAAGAAAAGAAAAAAAATACCATCCCCTTCTCTGAGCAATGTGGTGAAACATGAAAAATTAATCCACCCCAGAAGAGCTCAAAAGAGGCACCAACACACACCAACCTATGCCATAGCACTATTTCTGGACTTTTTGAATGTGAGGAAATGACAATGGTGGCCAGAGATGGCTCACCCTTAAGGCAGAATTAGTACTGCAGCTCTCTGCCCTGTGGCCTTCCATGAGTCACATCAAAATCTATAATTTTGGCCCTAAACCTGCCTTTGACTTATACGTGAGGTAGGCTTATACATGGCTATATACACTAATTTGTTACTTATTATTTATTTATTATGATTTAATAATAATAATAATAATAATAATAATAATAATAATAATAATAATAATAATCTTTATTTATATACCACCCTATCTCCCAGAAGGGACTCAGGGCAGTTTACAACAAAGATACAGACATACAATACGCAACAATATAAAAACACATTAAAGGTAAAGGTTTCCCCTGACATTAAGTCCAGTCATGTCTGACTCTGGGGGTTGGTGCTCATCTCCATTTCTAAGTCGAAGAGCTGGCGTTGTCCGTAGACACCTCCAAGATCATGTGGCCGGCATGACTGCAAGGAGCGCTGTTACCTTCCCGCCGGAGCGGTACCTATTGATCTACTCACATTGGCATGTTTTCAAACTGCTAGGTTGGCAGGAGCTGGAGCTAACAGCGGCTGCTCACGCCGTTCCTGGGGTTTGAACATGGGACCTTTCAGTCTCCAGCTCATTGCTTTAATGCACTTCGCCACCGGGGCGAACAAATTATTACACAAAAATAAAATTTACATTAAAATAACAATCAGTAAAATCACAATTGAGATTTCATGGGAATGTTGCATACTTTGGATGGTTACTTCACATTAATATGCACTTTAACTTGCAAGTGTAGTGGCACTGTCTGCTGCTCAACCTTTGGCAACATATTCTTCTGCACATTTCTTAATGGCAATCATTTTACTAATTGAGAAGGGTACTTGGCTTATATATTTATATCCTATATGAAGAGGCCAATGCTTATTACTTTTTCAACATCGTCTACTAGTGGAGGTATTTTTCTCCATGCCCTAACTAACCACTTCATCTTCTTCTTCAATCACACAGTCTTTTCTGACCCTTCTTGACCTCATGGACCAGTCCACTTCATCACATTCATTAAATAATACTGAGCCGCCCACTTAAGAAATGGCAACCTACTGTGTTCATCACATGATGTAGGCTTCAGGTGTGGGTAGAAAGATATCTTCGGGTTAAAAAAGTGTTGCAAAGGATTATCTTTTCAGATGCTTTCTAAGCTGGTTGGCAAGTGAATTTTTGGAAATTATCTGGATAGAGATAGGCAAAATGGTCAATTATGTCATGGGATGGCATTTGTCGTTCTCAGATTTAAAATGATACTGTTAGGCAGTTTTTGAAAGGAGCCAAAGAGCAGAAATACTCCTTGGAGAAAAAGCTCCATCCTCCCTCACTCTCTCCCTCCCTCCCTCCCTTCCTTCTGTGTGTTGTGTATTTCATGTGTTACCTCCCCCAGACATCTCCTTCCCTCATTCTCCTCCTTTGGTTGACACCAAGAGCCATCTAGTCCAACCCCCTTATTTCTGCCATGTAGCAAAAGCACAATCAAAGCACCCCTGACAGATGGCCATCCTGCCTCAGAATAATAATAATAATAATAATAATAATAATAATAATAATAATAATTGTGTGGTTTTCTGGCATTGTATATTTCTGCCGCTTCTGTGACTGTTCATTTGTATTTTGATTCTGTAGCCCACTTGTCGATGAATGTCCAGAATCAGCAGCATCCACCGCAATCCTTTTTATCCTGGGCAACGACTGAGCCAGTATAGACTTCGTTTTGGTTTGATTCTCCATAATGCTAATGGGTTAGGTGCTCTTAGTTCCACTCCTCAGCTGAGACCTCTCTGGCTTGGTTGGACCTACTGGTAGTTACACTACCGCCCGCACAGCTCTCAGTCATCATTGGAGCGGTTAGGCCCCCCCCCCCACCACCACGTCAAGGTGGCATCTTTATATCAGCATGGAGTTTGGTTTGGACAAATGTTTGACAGTGGCATTGAAGAAGGGAAAAATCATTGAAAGTGAGGGCATAAATATGCCTAATGGCCAAACAATAAAGTGTCACCAGCCAGAGGCCTATAAATATCTGGGCATATTACAACTGGACAACAAAAACCATAGTCCAGGAGGGGGGGTGTTTCTTTTCACAAAGAAAACAGGGGAGAGACAGTGGGTGGGAAGAACTCTCTACAATGTGATGGCAAATCAACTGAGGACTCTTGAATAAAAGGATAGTTTGCTAGTGTGTGATTTGTTGTTTATTTGTTCAGTCATTTCTGACCAGCCCACGTGAGATCTCCCTGTCAGTTGTGGTAACCCCCATCTCTTTCAAAATCAAGCTAGTCACTTCAAGGATGACATCCATCCATCTTGCCCTTGCTTGGCTCCTCTTGCTTTTTCCTTCCATTTTCCCCAGCATCATTATCTTCTCCAAACTATCCTGTTTTCTCATTATGTGGCCAAAGTATTCATCTTTGCCTTTATTATCTTTCTCTCTAATGAGCAGTCGGGCTTTATTTCCTGGAGTATGGATTGGTTTGATCTTCTTGCGGTTCAAGACACTCTCAAACTTTTCCTCCAACACCACAGTTCAAAAGCGTCTATCTTTCTTTGCTCAGCCTTCCTTATGGTCCAGTTCATGCATCCATTGGTTACTATGGGGAATACCACTGCTTTAACTATGCGGATCTTCGTTGCCAGTGTGATGTCTCTACTCTTAACTATTCTATCGAGGTTGGTCATTGCTCACCTTCAAAGAAGTAAACGTCTTCTGATTTCCTGGCTGCAGTCTGCATCTGCAGTAATCTTCGCGCCTAGAAATACAAAGTCACTGCCTCCACGTTTTTCTCTATTTGCCAGTTATCAGTCAGTCTGGTTGCCATCATCTTGTTTTTTTATGTTTATCTGTAACCCAGCTTTTGCACCTTCTTTCACCTTGGTTATAAGGTTTCTTAGCTCCTCCTCTAGTGTGTGATGGAGGTAGGAAAATCATCAATTTAATTTCAAAACAGAGTATGCTTGAGCTGTATGGTAATCTATTCTTCCAATCACTTGACATGTTCAGTGGGATGAAATCTTAAAAGAAACTCCTTCTGCGGGTGATAGTAGAGACAACTAATCATTTGCAAGAAACATGAACTACATACGTTTGACACTCATTGGAAATCTATTCTGGACGTGCCACAGAGATCAGCAAAACTGAAAGGACATGTGTTAACCTGTTCTTATTAACTGTGAAATGTGATTTGGTGAAAATGTTATTTCTGTTGCTGTTCAGATTTAACTAAAACACAATCTGCTACAAAAGAAAGCTATAATGATTGTTTTTGTTTGGCTTTATTGGTTTGCATTTTTGTCTGAATACTAAGCAGCATTACTAGAATTGGTCTCTTTACTCTTTATGACATTTCACTGAATGCTGGAAAACGTGAAGAGTTTTGCTGAGGTTCAGTGCTAGGCCACAAACTCAGCACGTTAGAATTTCAACTTTGCAAAGGTTAATTTGGTGACTATTGCAACCTGACGCTTTGAGGGAACACCACAGTGCACCTAATAAATGGATCCATGCTAGTAGGCATTCCCCCATTTATTTCATAGTTTGAAGATGCCAGCAGAATTGATAGATTAAGAACTGGAGCAAAAGGGGTAACCATGGCTTATATGGAAAATAAATGAGAGAGAATGTGGAAGAGTTCACATAAATCTTTTTATCTCATATTTGACTAGCTGTAAATTTTGAGGACTATTGCCCTTAGACAGGAGGAGGAAACTGCACAGAGGGAAAGACATGTTTCCTCCCTGCATCTTCTTGGTAGGCTGCAATGCAAAATTTTGGCGTAGTCCAAATGATGTGATGTCACTTCTGGTTGCCACTTTGTCTAATTTTCAGATTTTACCTGCCTTGTGTGCGCGTGTATGTGATTTGGAGGGATTAGAAGCGGTTTCAGGAGGTCAGGGGGAACAAACACTTGTATTATGGGCCTTTTGGGGGAAAATGGCTATTTTGGGAGTGTTTTTAATTTACATTTTGGGTGGGGGTCTAGACACTTTTAAAGTTTCTTTCAAATATGAGCCATCATGCAAAGCAATTTGTAATACCACAGTCTGAAACACATCTCCATGCATGATTTCAATTCTTTCTTTTACTTTCTTTGCTGAATTCCTTTAGCTGCCCCATAACATAAGCTCTCTGTTGAGTTCACAAAACAAACATATAATTAAAATGCAATGTAAAAGAAAAAAACTATTCAACCAAGAATGCAGTGGCAGCTTAGACTTTAAACATAAACATTCAAGCCGTAAGACTTTTGTAAGCCCAGCTGAGAACTTTGTTCCATAACTAAAGTGTTATTAACAAGAATTTACTCTTTGATGGTAGGAATGTAAATATTCACTTATCGTCACATGTAGAAACAAGTAATTTGTGAAGTTTTGTACTTTCTCAGTAGAGTTAGAAAATGTTTTATGCAATTTTGATTTTTGTTTTCATATTTGGGGACTGCTGTTCCAGTATGAAAGCTGTTTCTATGCAGAAGAATGCTGTTTTCCACAAAAAGATTGTGTAAATTTCTCCCAAAAGTCCTGAAATGTGAAATAAATCTGCTGGTGTTTTCTTGACAAGTGTCTAGATCAGGGGTTCCCAAACGTATAAAGCTGCAGAGCCATTTTTAAAGGAAAAGTTCCTTGTGGGCCGCATTGCATTTTAAAATTTGACAGACCACTGGTCTAGATGTATCAGAAATGAGGAAATTTATGGATATTCCTTACCTCCCTAGTCACTTGTTATCCACATTAGACCATTGGTAGGAGCACTCATAAAAGCACTCCTGAAAAAGAGCTTAAGGCTCAGGCATTGCCATTATATTGCCATATAATATGATTTTATAATACAGTTTAATCACATTGAACTGCATTATATGGCAGTGTAGATTCATATAATGCAGTTCAATGCAGTTACAGTGCACTATGAAACTTCATTATATGGTCAGTGTAGGTAGGCCTCAGATAGATACGTATGGAAATAGGTGGTAAAGAAAGCTCTAGAACTAAGCTTTAGTTTGGTTCTCGAAATGGATCAGGAGTAGATATGGCTGCCACCAAGACCCTCTCCCCACACCTTTGACCTCAAAATAAAGAAGGCTCATATAGGATTCTGCACTTACAATTTTTCATTTAAAAATAAATTTAAAGAATTTCAAACTGTAAAATGGGAAGATATTTGTTTGGAAAAACTCTGTAAAACGTATTTCTTTTTTAAAAGGGGGAAAGTTTATGTTTAGAACTTGAAACAGAATGAGTAGTCACATTTTAAATGCTACGTGCTCACTATGAAAGTCAAAATGTACATCGACAGTAAACCAATTCATTCCAAATACATACATTGTATAATGAGAAATGTATTTTCTTCTTCCATGACCAATACTTGTCATTACCAGAGAGAAATGCATAAGGTCATTTGTGAGATCAGATAAACAGGAGTATGCTCTGGAGATATACTCTGCATGTAGGGTCAAATTACATTTTTCTTTGAACAAGGCTTTTTATTTGATTGCACTATGAAAGAATGTAGGAAATAGGATAATTGAATATGAAATGTTACCAAGCATCAACAACAAAAAATAATGTCTTCCAACCTTCATTCTATTTTTTTCTGTTTGAAAAAAACAGAAAATAAGAACCAAAGAGTAATATATAGAAAATATCTAAGTCTACATAGGCTTCTGAATGGTGGACATTATTATTTCATTGAGAAAGTATTGATTCATACCAGCAGTTAATTTGTTTTCCAAGAAAAGCAAGCTGAAAAATTGAGATATGACCTTAACTGTAGAAATAAACGATATGTGTCTTAAAAGGTGGAGTGATATACTAATTTCACATATGTACTATGTGTACATACATTTGGATTGTTCTTGCTGTATTTTGATTAATATTAGTTACAGGATGCGTATATCTTACACAAAATGCTTGGGACAACAATTGTTTTGGATTTTGGATATTTTTGGATTTTATAAAATCTGTATTTGCATATATATCTATAATTACATATCTTGGAGATAACACCCATGCCTGAACATAAACTTCATTTATATTTCTTGTATGTTTAATACACATGACCTGAAAATAATTTTATACACTATATTTGTTCTTATTTTGTGCATGAAATAAAGCTTGTGTACTCTATATTGAAACATCCATAAGAAAGCATGTGGACAGTTTGGGGTTTTGGAGTATTTCAGATGTTGGGATTTGAATAAGGTTTGCTCAACCTGTATTGGCAGGGAATTTAGGGAGCTATGGTTTAAAAAAATCTTTCCCATGCTCTGGGAGTGACTGGATTTGCTCATTTATTCACTATTTGCAAGAAAACATGAATTTCTTTGCCACCTCTGTGAAGAAGCTGGAGTAGAAATATCAACTCTGCTTTGTGCTAATAATATCTAAGGACTTCATCACACTATTACTTTTCAGCGTTGTAGGATGCTTCTGCCCCAGTTGAGCCACAGAGCCCCATGCCACCCATCAGAGGACATAGCCTCACTTCGTGGCTCAACAGGGGTGGCAGCATCCTACGATGCTGTGCTAGCAACACGGGAACCTCCCCATGTTCCATTAGGAACAATGGCGCTAGCGCGGGTAAAGCCACATGGTGACGTTTCCTCACAAGGCGATGTGCCAGTCACCGGAATTACCCCGCTGCCCCACCAATTTGCCATGGAGGCTGATAAATCGATGCGAGGAACCTCATCAATGTGATGAGGTTCTAAGAACTGATATAACCATGCTTGATACCAAATATTAATACTAAAGTACAGTCAGCTCTCTGTATCCACAGACTCTGCATCCATATATTTAATCATCCATGGCTTGAAAAAATAATTTAAAAAATGCCCCAAAGGCAATCATGATTTTACCATTTTATATGTCATGGACATAATGAGACATAATGAGACATGAGCACCCACAGAGTTTGGTATCCAGGGAGAGTTCAAGAACCAAACCTCAGCTGATACCAAGGGTGCACTGTAAGCATTGTCAGTAAAATAATGCCCCCTTCATATAATTCTTTTAACATTATACTCTTGCAGTCAAAAATTTTCATATTCATAGTCTTGTGAAAACTGGGAAAAACCACATTTTGACATATTGTCTCATCTGAATTTTATGAAATTCAAATTATTGTCACCCTCAATACGAAAAAAAATTACACAGTTTCATCAGTTCTTCAGAATAAGCAGAAATGAAATTCCCTCCACTGGCACCTGCCAATATTCACATAAAAGTTCAACAGGGAAAGTGGGGAAAGTGACTTTCACTCAGCACAGGTCTTCCAATCTTCTCAGTCTTCCTGGAAAAAAATGAATATGCTCTGTAATTCTTTACGTTGGTTCACATGAACACTTTTTAACTTAAGGAAAAGAAAGAACAGAAAGAAAGTTAAACAAGATAGACTCTCCGCTGAGCTCTGTGGTAGAAATCAATTCTCCCTGCTTAACTAACATCAAAGCAAGAATTGATTTTACTGATTTCTCCCTTGAGCACCACTCTGTCCTCTTAATTGTACATGCAAGGACTGTTCTAATGCCTCAGAAACTCCCACTTGTTTCCACCAATATCCTTTTCCTCCATGTACTGGAAATCTGCTAAAATGACATGATTAGCAAGGGTCAGTGGCATCTGTAATTCATGAACACGACATCATCCATAAATAAATAACATAAATATGTCATAAACCAATTCACACACTTAATGGGTACACGATGTGGGAACTCTTGTGAAGTCCTACATAAACATGTCTATGTATAGCATGGGCTGGACAAACCTACAGTTGTGTAATAGTTCTCATCCAATCTTTGAAAAGGATCAGAGCCATTGAATTCATGCATGCATACAACTCCTGTGACATGGTTATTGTATCATTTAGCTGTACACATAGATTGCATGATTATGTAGAGAGAGTACTGGTTATAGTAGTGATGTGGTGTGCTTGCAAGTCATTTTCTGCCTTATCCTAGGACAACCATATAATGGGTTTTTTTGAGGCTAAGAGTGTGTGGTCCTTTTGATAAGAGTGTGTGACTTGCCCAAAATCATCTGTGTGTTTCCATGGCTAAGTGGGGATTTGAACCTTGCTCTCTAGAATCATACTCTAACATTCAAACAACTACACAGTGCTGGCTCTGCAGAATAGTAGGGAAAAGTCAGAAGACTAAATATTCCAATAATGGAAAAAGGAGATGGAATTGACTTTTATACAGTCTACACTCAAGCCCCTTCTACACTGCTATATAATCCAGATTATCATATCAAATAATCTACATTATCTGCTTTGAGCTTGATTATATGAGTCTACACTGCCATATAATCCAGTTCAAACCAGATAATCTGGATTTCATATGGCAGTGTAGAAGGGGCCTCACTTTCCCTGACAATTCCCAACTTTAGTGAGTAATGACATACTATACCCTTCTAAAAGCGAAGGGCCATTATGAGAGGAAAATGAAGTCTTTCACCAATATTCATGTAACTTAGGTAGTTTAACATTTGTGGTATGCCTTCATGTTGTTTCAGACTTATGTCAGTCTTAAGGTGAACCTATCACAGGGGTTTCTTGGCAAGATTTGTTCCTCCCTCTGAAGTTGAGAGAATATAATTTGCCCATGGTTTCTGAGTCATATCCTATGGCATAGTGGGGGAGTGGAACCCTGGTTTCCAAAGTCAGTTTCCAATGCTCAAAACAGTACACCATGCTGACTCTTCAGTGAGACACAGAAGCACCTAAAATTGTTGATCTAGTATCTTATATAATGTGGAATGACCTAACAGAAGAGATCCAATAGCTAAATGAGCTGTCAGAACTTAAGACACAACCAAAGACTCTCTTCCAGCAGGCCATTAACTTTGAACCTTTTTGCACTCTATTGCTGCTGTATCTTTGTAACATGTTTTTTAGTGTTTTTATTTTATAGTGGTGTGTTTTGATGTATGTACTTTGTTGAATGTATTTTATGTTGATGTGTTTTGACTGTGTTGTATCCTGCCTTGAGTCATAAGGGGAGGCAGGTAACACATAAAATAATTATAACTATGCAACAGTTCTACAATTCCAAGATAATTTGTTTTACAAGACATTTAATCAAACGATACATAACTAAATACCCTGAGCACTTAAGGTTCATGATTTTGTTGTGGTCATAGTTGGTTCCTCCACCAATGCAGATTCCAACTATATCACATTTGGAGAAGTTTGTTGTTGTAACCAGTTTATTGCCTGCTGCCCTATTTTTTTCTTAACTTTTCTATATTTAGCTGTGCTGCTCAAAGACAGCTGCCATGCAGCCTGTCATCAGGGCTAAACTTGAATCTTTTTAAGCCTGGAAGATTGGCACAGACTTGGAAAATTCAGGATTGCCTTCACCTTGCACTGAGGCATCATGTTGGAATTTAGGACTTCATCAGACAGGCAGGGAGAAAGCAGGGGAAAGTGTAGGGAATCATCCTCCTTCGTACCCTACCACCTTTTCCCATCTTCTGGGATAACCAGCCATCCCACATCCTTTCCTCATCTTCTGTCGATCTTTCTCTGTTTTAACCCATTTGGAGTTGAGCAACACTCGACTCCTGAAGACTGCTTTAGGGCTCCTTTTCCATGCACTGTGAAAATTGAGCCCCATGGAGCCCATACATCATGTGATGGCCTCTGTGGGACTCTGGTGGGGATCTGTTTCTACAGCTCATGGAAACTGTGCTCTAAAGCTCTGATGGGGTCCTTAGAGAACAATTATTGTATATACTCAAGTATAAGCCGACCCAAATATAAGCCGAGGCACCTAATTTTACCACAAAAAAACCTGGGAAAACATTGACTCCAGTATAAGCTGAGGGTGGTAAATTTCAGAAATAAAAATAGATACCAATAAAATTACATTAATTGACGCATTGGTAGGTTAAATGTTTTTGAATATTTACATAAAGCTCAAATTTAAGATAAGACTGTCCAACTCTGATCAAATCATTATTCTCATCTTCTTCAATGTAAATGTACTTATGTATCCTTTTAATAATAATAGAGTAAAATATTACATGTACTAATAATAATAATAAATACAGGAAAATAATGCATGTAATAATAAATAGAGTAAAATAATAAATTCAATAATATCCACGTGAAATAATAAATATAATAAATATAATAATAATAATAATAATAATAATAATAATAATAATAATAGAGTAAATGTAATAGTAGCAACAATAATGGAGAAAAATAATAAATGTAATAATACCAATAATAATAGAGAAAAATAATAAATGTACCATATATTCTCGAGTATTAGCTGCCCCAAATATAAGCCAACCACGACCCTCACCCGAATATAAGCTGAGGGGGGCTTTTTCAGTCTTAAAAAAAGGGCTGAAAAACTAGGCTCATACTTGAGTATATACAGTAACCAAAAAGCAACATAACCCATAAAAAACCCTGAATGAAATGGGTATATACTTCTATACTACGTACTATGCTATTTTGCATAGAACGTGGCATAAAAGAAATTTTTTAAAAATCCAACTTTTTCCATTCAATGAATAAGTATTCTCACCCACATCAATATGGAAACTTCCCAATAAATATATTGATATGGACATTATTTATTCAAATTATAAAAACACCAGAAAAACATTGCTTTCTGTTAAGAAAACCCTTAACGGGATAAATGTGAGGGCATTTCTGTGTCTGACATTGTGAATATAATTGTATGCACATTTAGAGGTTATCCACTCTCATTGCTTTCACTCAGGGCCCTCCTAGACAGGTCCAAAAATGTGGGGCCTGTCACGCTTTTACCTGAGGTGTCCAAATGATGCCTCAGGACAAAGCAAATTAATTTGGATTAATCTTCTTGAAAGGGTCTAATGGGGTATTGGGCCAGTGGGGAATCACCGCCAGGTAGTCCTGAGACTAAAATGGATTCCACCTCCCCTTCTCCTCACGTGCCATTTTAGCATACCAGGAGAACTTTACAAGCAGAATCCATGCCTGCCAGCTGCTCTCCGGTAAGTTTTAGTGTGCAAATTTGAGGTTTGGGGGTGGCTGGCTGCTAACCTGATACAATCTAGCCACCCGGGAGGGAAAATCTGGGGTTTGGAGTGGGGACTCCAGTGCAGGCCAAAAATTATTACTTTAACCCATTTTTGCCTGCATTTTCCTGCTGCCTGGAAGCATCCTTCAAGGATCTTGTTACTCACACATGACTATTTCAGAAGAGTTTAAATATTCCCAAGATTTCCTCTGAAGTATGGTGGAAATTGATATTTTCAGGTTCAAGGCCTCACACTATTATAAAACCCACTGGGTGAATTTGGGCCAGTCAATCACTTTCAGTCTGACCTAACTCACAAGCTTTTCATGAAGATATAGCCACATTGATTACTTGATTATTTGAGGCAAAAAAAGGTTATAAATACAACAAAGAAGTTGCAAAAATTCACTTCACAACTATGCAAACTCAAAGCTTTATATGATTTTGGAATGCAAGATAAATATTAATGTGCTTTATGTCCCACTGATAATCAATGGTATAATAAACAAACATAATTTTTGTTAAGATTCTAATCCACAGCATAAATTAGACAAGTTCAAAGAAAATATAGTTTATCTGAACTATAATTTCACTTCTTTGACAGAATAGCTGTTACATGTCAACCCATAATTTGATATTTATGACATATAAGATTTTGTCATTTTTAGCCAGTTGACTGCATCTCATACACGCTGTTAGCAATGGGCATACTTTTCTCCCTCTTTCCAATTATAAAAAGTTGCTGAAGTGATTTAAATGAAGTCAAATTATTCCACTTTCTATATTCATTCGAGCCACAAATGAGGACAGGACGTATCGTTGGCAGTTTACGTACAGACAAAAATGTGTACAAAAGGAATTTCTGATGAGTTCATGCTTGTAAATTCACAAAACAAAGTGGTTTCTTTAATCTAGCCTTGTTTTTGACCTTGATATCAAAAAGTAATGGAAATTGCTGTTTGAGCCAATTATCTTAAAACAAGATAACTTTGCCAGAAGCATATTTTTGGTAAGGATTCAGCATTAGTAACTGCCAGTATTTCATACGTTTAACTTTACATCTATATCTGCAAATTAAGTCTCAACAATTACAGGCAGTATTCCCCTAATAAATCCTGTGCTCATGTGTGCATCCTCCCTTTAGTATCTTAATGAGCCTATGTATATGGTTACGATATCCCAGTGCCTCAAACCTAGGTAACCTTATATGCCTGTTATACAAACTGCTAATTAAGCAAATAAGTTGGATATTTTATACCAATTGCTTTGTGTTTATTCCTGGCACAAAACACAAATTATGCAGAAGTAGCTGTGGCAGACACCTGATTATTTGCTTTTTGTCATCAAAGCTCTTTCACATATATCCTCCCCGACTATCCACACCTTAAGCATATGCAATGAATGCAGACAAAATGTGTGCCAAGTGGCTGACTTTGATAGCCTCTGTTTTTGCTGCTTCTGCATTAAAGGGATCTGCATCTGTTTTGTTATGTGAAAGGGGGGGAACCAAGGGGCTTGTACACATCACACAATTATAGTAGTTTGGTTCTTTTTTAAGGGTCTTGACTGCATCTTATGAAATACTGGGTTTCTGGTCCACATCTCTCTGCTTGAGATTTCTAAAATTTCCTCTCTAAATTGCAAATCTCAGGATTCCATTAGCTGGAACCATGTTAGTTAAAGTGGAATCACAGCGCTATAACTGTGTAAATGTGAAGAGGTCCCAAGTCTACCAAGGCAAACTTGAATCCTTATTTGTTCTGTATAGGATGGGGATTCCTTATTCAGAATGCCAAAATATTCCAAAATACAGAATTGTGCATTTGGAGGGTTATGAGAGATTGCCATCTTGGCTTTCTGGTGCTTCAGTGTGCACAAACTTTATTCCATATATAAAATTATTTTCAGGTTATGTGTATAAGATCCATATGAAACATACATGAATTTGGTGTTTAGATTTTAGTCTTACTTTTAAAATATGTCTTGTGTCTTATTCCAACTGTAAGAGTCTAAGATTCTGTGTGGAATATATGACGTGTGATTCACAAGTGTCACAGTTCATCCAATAGAATTAAATGTTTTTTATATATTTTTCTCCATACTTGTTCAAAATGTTTTTATCACACCTGAACAATGCCAGATTTTCAGTTATTTGCTTCCACAGAAAAGAGAAATGGATACTGAAGCAAGATAGAGAAGGTGATTTGCACTAAAGAAGAAAGCAGAAGGTTGAAAATAGCTTTTCCCTTCATCTAGTTTCTGAGAGATGGTGAAGTTTTTCTTCTTGTGTCCCTGACAGGTGTTACAATGACAATTGTATATTAAATCAGAAAAATTGCCTCTGTAGGGTTAAATTTTGTTCATTGAGTTTTGTAGCAGTTAGCCTTGGTATTAGCAGAGATCATCAAAGGTTCAGACTAAAGTAGAAGCATGGGGTGACATTGCTTAGCAACTAAGTGAATCCTAGACTGTTCTGTCTAATATAGATTGTCTCTGCCTCAGGTAGAAATAATTAAGGGTACTGCTGCTACAGAGCTTTGTATCCATTTTTTTGTGTGTTGTTAGCCACTTTGGGTCTCCTTTTATTGAGAAAAAGAGGGATATAAATATCGTCATTGTGCTGGTACAGCTGTACCAGAACCTTCTATTTTACTTTCTTGCTGCAAATGTTTGCAGCCATAGGACAGGCCACCTGTCAATCACCATTAAGTTTGGTTCCGCCCCCTGTTCAGGGCTCTGGGAGGGAAGGAGCCATTTTTAAGTTAGTCTCTTTTAGGAAGCTCAGCTGTAGGACATAAACCAGCTCGTCCCGTAAAAGGCTTCCTATTTCAAGAATACCAGGGATAAAGACCTCCAGGGATAAAGACCACCGGGGTTAAAGACCACCGGGGATAAAGAGCACCAAGGTTAAAGAACCCCAGGGGTATTGACTGTCCAGGGATACGACAACAGCACAGAAACATCTGCAAGCCATTGGCTGGTAGGTCCACTCAACAACCAGACGCACTTGGAGTTGGCAGTGGGTCCCAGACTAGCTAGGCCCAGATAACAGATAGCCTGGGAGGGGTTATAAGAGGGTTTTCACAGTTATTCAAAGCCTATCGCCTGTCCTGTGGGACAAGACTCCTTGAAGATTTATTATTTGTTCGTCAATAAAGACTTTGTTATTTCTTTAAAGACTTCAAGGCCATCTTTTCAGGAAAACTCCTCAACGACCCTTCTTTTAGGCCCCTGGCTTCCCGCTGGGCGTAAAGCATATGTCCTACATAACAGACAGTCAGTCACAGGCCCAGCGCGTGACAGAACATTGAAATAGGTAGCTGGTGGCTTCTGCCACCCGGGAGTAAAGTAAAGGACTTGAAAAAGCTAAAAGACAGTGCATAAGGGAGCCAGTTCAGGGCCATTCCAAGCCTCCATTACCTGCTATCCATGTGAATGTGTTCCTGCATTTTCGGCCATCTTGGAAGACAGCCCATGTGACCAGAAGGGAGGGGCCGGTGCATTCCTCCTTTTTTCCAAGTTTGCTACATTTGCAGCAGCCTCTGCAAAAGCAAGCCTTCCACAACAGTTTGCAACATTTTGCTCCAGCAACAGAAGCAAGCCTTTCCCGCCCTTTTTGAAGCAAGGCCTCACAGTTTGCTACATTTGCAGAGTTCCAGCCCTGCAGAAGCAAGTCCTGCACAACATTTGCTATATTCGCTCTGCAGAAGCAACTTTCCACAGCAAATTGCAACATTTTGTTCCAGTAGCAACAGGACTAAGTCTGTACAGTGCTTGCTACTTCATCTACCAGGTGCCTGCAAAAAGGGGTTTTGCAAACTCCTTGGTGCTTGCAGGAGTTTGGTTTGCAACTGATTTATTGCTGTGTTCTTATTTCTTGCTTTAAAGTAATAAGTTTTGAGTGTGCTTTTGTAACTGCATTGCCATTTTGTTTGCTTAATTTGTGATTATGGCTCATACTCTAGGCTCTGCAAAATCAGAGGGAAAAGCTTATAGTTTGAGATCTCAGGGTTCAATTCATCCTACCCAAAAGGCTTTAGACCTGCTTTTGCTAGAAGAGGCTCAGCTGACAAATAAGGCTGAAAGCGTCTGGCTTTCTATTGTTAACCTTGATGGTCAACTAGAAGGTTCTAAAGACACTAGGGAGTCTCAATGTATCAGGGCAAATATCAAGGTTCTGATTAACAAATGGAGAGCCCTAGTGGATGGCATCACACAGGTGCTTAGCAAAATAAACAACCAGGAAGCAGATCTTAGAGCTCTACAGTTTCTAAATAGTGTTAAACATAGGGAGCTAAGTTATGCACACCTGTTTCATGTAGCTGACTTCAGCCCCTCCCCCAGAAGGGAAAGGGATGATCAAGCTTCTCCCACCCGTAGCGCGAGCCCTGAGCTCCTTAAACATTCCCTACAGGCCTTATGTTTGAAGGATAGTCAGGGAGGCACGTCTGCCCATAGCAAACACAGCCACCCCAGCAAGAAGTTTGGCAGCAGACATGACTCTGCGCCTGGATCTTCTGTTTCAAGGAGCAGCTCCTCATCGATGGCGGCCTTCTACAACAAGGAAGCCAAGCGCATGGAGCTGCAGGAAAGGATCCTTGAGGCGGAAGCTGAGGCAGCAGCAGCAGAGCTAAGCCTCAACTTCGAGCAGGCTCAAACTGAATTAGAAGCAAAGTTAAAGCTCACACGCATCCAACAAGATGCAGCTCAGAAGAGGGTTCGTGCCAACATCCTGGCGAAGGCGCTGCATGGAGAGTTGTCTCAGGAAAACGTCAACCGTTTACCAACACCACCAACCACGCCTCTTCTGCCAGCCCACATTGGCTTCCAAGACAACAAGCTGGTGCAGGTGGACAGCGTCATCGTGCCACGCAGGCAGGTCGAAGAATCCAGGGCCAGGAGCCCACAGCCATCAACTCAGATTGCGAGGCCAATAGAAACCAGGGTTTCGCCCATACCTGAGATCACAGATGTTCCTCTGAAGGGACCTTCTAGTTTTGAGAAGAACTTCACCTTTACCCCTGACCAAACACCCCTTCCGTTTCTTCAGACTCCTCAGTCACAGCTTGAGTCTCTGTTTAGAAACCCGAAGAAGGATTTGAGGGACAAAGGTGTGGAGAAATTCTCTGACCGGCCAGAAGATTTCCTACTTTGGAAGAAGACCTTTCAGCGTGCCATACAGAATTTAAGACTCACCTCTGAGGAGGAACTAACTCTTATGGTTGCCTGGCTTGGTCCAACATCAGCCCACCAGGTGAGAAGAATCTTCTCAGCCCTCATCGACCAACCAGAAAGAGCACTGGACACTGCATGGACAAGGCTTAACCAGCGTTACGGGTCCAGCACCCAAATTGAAGCCTCGCTGATGGACAGACTTCATAAGTTCCCGGTGCTCAAACCTAAGGACTTTGAACAGCTTTGGGACCTATCAGACTTATTGATTGAGCTCCAGTCAGCTAAGGGAAACCCACAGCTTCCAGGGTTTGCCTGCCTGGACCAGCACTTGTCTCAAACTGCCATCACTCAAAGACTGCCCTTTTTCTTGCAGGAAGAATGGGGCAGGGAAGTCTTCAGATACAAGCAGGCCAATCATCAGGTCTACCCACCATTCACCCATCTTGTGGATTTTGTTACGAATGCTGCCATGCAACTTAACGACCCACAGACAGGATTTCCAACTCTTTATGGGGCTCCAAGGACGGATAGGCCCATCAAAGAAACCAAGAAACCTGCTAAAGACAGTAACACCAAAAGAAACATCGCCGTCAAGACTACGGAGACCATCCCATCTCTACCTGATGCCAAGATGACACCAAAAGAAGTTTTGTGCCCACTGCATGCAAAGCCCCACAGTTTGGCCGACTGTAGAGAGTTTGCCAGAAAGCCTCACGCAGACAAAGTTGAGATCCTCAAGAAATCCAGGATCTGCTTCAGGTGCTGCGGTACAACCCCTCACCAATCAAAGTCATGCAAAGAAAAGGTAAAATGCGAGGTGTGCCAATCCGTCAGACATTGCTCAGCGATGCACGACAAGGACTTCGTGCCCTTCAAGGTCAAGAGCGGAGCAACCAGTCAACGCACCCCAGAAGTGCATCCAGAAGATTCGGCTGGACCTTCATTGGGCACTGAGGCACCCTCTGTGGCCTGCACCCAGCTGTGCGGCAGCCTAAAGAAAGCTAAGATTTGCCACCCCATTTGTTTGGCAGATGTCTATCCCGCCAGCCAGCCATGGATGAAGAAGAGAATGTACGTGGCCCTTGACAACCAAAGTGACAGTTCACTGGCCACCCCTGACTTCTTCAGCTTCTTCAAAGGGCTGGCAAAGACTATTGACTATTGTATTTCTACTTGTACGGGTAAACAAAGAAGACAGGGCCGTGTTGCATCTGGATTTATCATTTCGCCATGTGGCAAAGACATTCGTTTTGAGCTACCTGACCTTATTGAGTGTGCGTCCATCCCACGAAATAAGGACCAGATTGCTACCAGAGAAGTGGTGCAAGCGCATCCTCACCTGAAAGGACTACAGGACCTCATTCCTACCTTTGAGCCGGGCATCGACATCGTCCTGCTCATCGGATCCAACTGCCCAAGCCTGATGAGCGTCCGGGCTGAAAAGAGAGGTCCTCCTGGTGCACCCTTGGCACAGAAGACTCCCTTAGGATGGACCATACAGGGACCTGTATGTGTTGACAGAATGCATCCTCCATCTTCTCTGTGTCCAGATCAGCCAAACACTCTCAGCTGTGGCAGAGTCACCCTCATGCAGAGTTGCCTCAGCCACATCTCTGTCTGCTGCCAAGGAGTTTCATCTGAGTTCTTATCCATCAGCGAAGTATCCCGGGATGAAGAGAACACAGCGCTCTCCCGAGATGAGCAAACGTTCCTGAACATCATGAACTCCGAGGTCACCCTTAGTGAAGAAGGGAATTGGATAGCCCCTTTACCCTTCAAAGCAGACCGGCCTACGCTACCTTCCAACAGACAGGTGGCAGAGAAGAGACTGCAATCTTTGAGACACAAGATGCAGCGTGATCACAAGACCAAGCAGCAAATCGTTCAGTTTATGGACGACATGTTCACAGCAAGGTATGCTGAGCCATCCAGCCCTGGCTTAGACAGAGAAGAATCTTGGTTCCTTCCATTCCATAAGGTTACTCACCCTCAGAAGCCGGAAAAGGTGCGCATTGTGTTTGACGCCAGTTCCAAATTCAAGGACATCTCATTGAACGATGTGCTCTTGAAGGGACCAGATCTTCTGAACAGCCTTATTGGAGTCATACTAAGATTCAGGGAATCAAAGTATGCAGTCATCGCTGACATCTTTAAAATGTTTTATGTGTTCCTGGTCACACCGGAGCATAGAAAGTTTTTTAAGTTTTTATGGTTTGAAGACGCCCAGGCTCAAGATCTACACCAGTTGAGCATCCCGCGTCAATTCATGGCCAGGAGCCCTTTACAGAGCTTGCACACCGAACTCCACATTTTCTGTGACACTTCAGAGAAAGCCACTGCAGCTGTGGCTTATGCAAGACAAAGAGACTCTAGTTCTTGCGCTTTAGGTTTTGTTATGGCCAAGGTCAAAATTGCTCCATCTAATACCACTATCCCTAGGTTAGAACTGTGTGCAGCCGTGCTAGCCATCCAAATAGTTCAGATAATTAGGAGAGAAACTGGTATTTCAATCAGGGGACCGGTTAAGACAATCAGGTCCAATTGCAGCACAAATTTTGTTGGGGCTACCAAAGAGTTAGACTGTGTTTTTAAGTTTGCCAAGGACCCCAGTGTCAACAGTTATTTAAGTTCAGAAAAGGTTACATGGCTGTTTAGTGTACCGCATGCATCTCACATGGGGTGTGTGTGGGAACGTATGATTGATTTGTATAGAAAGATACTGGACGCTATGTTTTTGAACTGTAAATATTTGACCCACGATGTTTGGGTCACCTTGATGGCAGAGGTGACAGCCATTGTAAATAGCCGTCCATTGGTGCCCATCACCACAGATTCGGACAACCCACAGCTTCTCACTCCTGCATCCATTTTAACTCAAAAAGCATCTGAATGGCAGGAGATTACGTATCCTGTTCCTGAAGGATCTTACAGAGCACTTTGGAAGCAAACTCAAACTCTTGCCAATCAGTTATGGAGACGCTGGAAGGCAGAGTACCTGGCTCAACTCCAGAGTCGCAGGAAGTGGAAAGACTCTAAACCCAACATCCAAGTTGGAGACATTGCACTTCTCAAAAACAAATCCTTACCTCGTTTCAAGTGGCCTTTGGCCAGAGTTGTAGAGACCTTGCCAAGTCCGGACGGATTGGTAAGGAAGGTAAAACTAAGAGTGTGCCAAAATGGCAATGTTTCTGTTTTACACAGACCAATTTGTGATATTGTGTTGTTGTTGAATGTCTAATCAGTTCATTACCAGATTTGTTTGTTAATGTTTTAGTATAGATTTCTCATCATTAAGAAATCTAGGCCAGGAGTGTGCTGGTACAGCTGTACCAGAACCTTCTATTTTACTTTCTTGCTGCAAATGTTTGCAGCCATAGGACAGGCCACCTGTCAATCACCATTAAGTTTGGTTCCGCCCCCTGTTCAGGGCTCTGGGAGGGAAGGAGCCATAAAGACCACCAGGGATAAAGAGCACCAAGGTTAAAGAACCCCAGGGATATTGACCGTCCGAGGATACAGAACAACAGCACAGAAACATCTGCAAGCCATTGGCTGGTAGGTCCACTCAACAACCAGACGCACTTGGAGTTGGCAGTGGGTCCCAGACTAGCTAGGCCCAGATAACAGATAGCCTGGGAGGGGTTATAAGAGGGTTTTCACAGTTATTCAAAGCCTATCGCCTGTCCTGTGGGACAAGACTCCTTGAAGATTTATTATTTGTTCGTCAATAAAGACTTTGTTATTTCTTTAAAGACTTCAAGGCCATCTTTTCAGGAAAACTCCTCAACGACCCTTCTTTTAGGCCCCTGGCTTCCCGCTGGGCGTAAAGCATATGTCCTACATAACAGACAGTCAGTCACAGGCCCAGCGCGTGACAGAACAGTCATCATCATCATTATCATCATAATCTGTGTAATGCGTCTCTTCACAGCTATGTAAAATTTTGGTTCACCAAGTCTCCTGTTTGTTCTTATATGTGTATAAAGGAATCATGTTCAGATCCTTATTGTCTAACATCCATATTGTGATACAGGTTTAATATTCTTCTTCCCAAATGCTTGGGACCAGAAATATTTGTGGATTTGGAATGGTTTTTGAATTTTGAAATATCAGTAGTTCCATAATGTATATAATGAGATATCCTGAGATAGGACCCACATTTAGACACAAAATTAATTCGCTAGCGTATATAGCATTGTCTAGGTGTTGGAGGGGCCACTTCTCCCTCCCACTTTTCCTTCTTTCTCTTTTCCTCCTCTATTGGACTATTGAATTATGACCTGTTATGATCGCAATCTATTGGGGATTATGACCTATTAGGATCGTAACCTATTGGGGAATATTGGGTAGCAGAGTTTCAGGAATGCTCCTTTAGTTTATTGGGTAATGTATGATCACTGGACACATAAATATCGTGCTTCTATTCCACACTCTCAGCAGACAAAGATTCAAGTAGGCTTCTTTAGAATAACATGTTTGTTTTACTCACAACTTTATGTATTTAAATATACAGGTACATTGCTTGTCAGGTTAATCTTCAAAATGTTTCGCTTTGTATCTTTAACTTATAGTCTTTAACAGTCTCTTTAAAACTATAATGCTCTGTGTACCTCTCTTTTATAACAGTCTACTTCCAAGGAACTCAAGCCTCAACTGACTTCTAACTTCTAACATTGGCTTCTGTTTTCAAACAAACTCAAGCCTCATCTGTCTTCCTTTTAAAACTGAATATTCTAAAGTCACATGATCTGAAATCCCTTCCACTGCCTCAAATACATACAGCTAAAGAAACTGCAAACCAAGTAAGACACCCACTTCAGGAAATAAAATGACACATTATAAACAGACAAACATCAAATACAGGAGTCTTGAGAAGGTTCCCATCTCCAACACATACTTTTCCCCTTTTCTTTTTCTTCCTTCTTTCCCCTTCTTTTTCTCTTTCTTTCTTTGTGGCTTTCTTTGTAGCTCTTTCCTCCCTCCTGAAAATAAAGGCAATAAAAGAAGACAATAATATTCCATTTCCCCATTTTACAAGTGCAATGTTTTTCGCCTTGCAATTTGACTCTATCCCTGTCCTGTATGAAACCACAGACCCCTAGGTCATGAGAATTGTGGCTGATCTGAAGTTCTTGTCCCTTCTGGTCTTGTTTGAATTTAGGTGATTTGACAGGGACAGTTTGCCAAATAAACAAAACTTGATCACTTTGTCCTGTGCTGTAAAATCAAATACTATGGTACTATAACCAACAGTCCACTCTCTCAGGTTAAGATTCTCCTGTAGTCATATGGTTCTGACTCATTCTTTCAGAAGTCATTGTTAAAAAAAGGATGGATAAAATATTGAAAGCCAAAAGCCAAGCTGCCAAAACCTAGAACAGAACTACAATCACTTTCAGTCACAGTCATTGTTGCTGGTTGGCTTCTGATAGTGCTATAGGGAATCCACTACCAATTTTAGTCAAAATTCTAAAGGAACCCTCCAAGATACAGAACACCGGGCTTAAAACTGGTTCTAAACTTTGGATAATCATATAACATTTAAAACAAAATCTATAGTGACTGACATTACAGCTACCAGCAGCCACTAGGTACAGGAAACATTTTAGTAGTTGGGGCCATGAGGAGCTTGATTCAGCACAAGTGCTACCAAATCATTAAAGATTGTCCGGCCATGTACACTGACAATTTGAAGCTATTTCAATTCAGTGTTGAAGAAAGTGGTTTCAATGTGCAGAAACCAAGAAATCAGTTTGAGGCCAGGATGGTGATTGTACAAACCACAAGGCATTGATATGCATTAAGTTCTTTCTTTTGCATGGGACTTCATTGTCTAGATACCACGGTGTGAAGCTAGCTTTGAACTGCATTGTCAGTGTAGATGAGTTTTCTGCTTTTAGAGGGGTAAAATGGTATAAAAAGTTTATCTTGTCTTTATGACAATTGTCTTCAAAGAAGGACCAAGAACCAGACTTTGAATAATTTGTCTGAGACCTGGAGCCCATTTACATTACAACATTTTGGTCCAACCTCTGCATCTGTGGAGAATGAAGTCCAATGAAGTCTCCATGGTAGAGTCCCAGTAGCACAGCATGTTAAAGCACTAAGCTGCTGAACTTGTGAACTGAAAGGTCACATGTTCGAATCCTGGGAGCGGAGTGAGCACCTGCTGTTAGACCCAGCTTCTGCCAACCTAGCAGTTCGAAAACATGCAAATGTGAGTAGATCAGTAGGTACCACTCCAGCGGGAAGGTAATGGCGCTCCATGCAGGCAACATGACCTTGGAGGTGTCTATGGACAATGCTGACTCTTTGGCTTAGAAATGGAGATGAGAACCAACCCCCAGAGTCAGACACAACTGGACTTAATGTCAGGGGAAAACCTTTACCTTTACCTTACTCTCCATGGAGGCCTGAGATCATAGCACACCATAGTATCTCACTGGAATACCAAGTGAGACCCACAAACACTTTGTGGGCAGGGAGGGATAAACTGATAAATCCGTTATTTTTTATAGTGTGCTTCCCCCTGCCCCCTTTAAGTGTCACCTTCAGCCAAGCTTTGTAGGTCATTGTAGTGCTCCTCCTCCCTAACCCCTGAAAAGCTATTTGCCAGTACCATGGCAAAAAGAATAATTATCTGCCAACAAGCCAATCTGTTTTCCTTTGATTATTTATATTCCCATAATTGTATCTTAAACTAGATTAGGTAGTTTGTGAAAACGACAGAAGGAAGTATGTAGTACCTCCTTTCTCTGCATTTTTCCCTGATTTTTAATAGTAACTCAATGGTACCAAGTTTTTCCCTAGCCACAAATTAGTAGCCTGTGTGTACCTGAGCATTGTCCAACTCCCATTGTAGAATGAAGTCATCTTCATCCTCCTGGACCTCCATCAAGTACACTATTCCTTTTTCTCCAACTGTGCAACACAAACCAGCCTGGGCAGAGCTTCATTTCCATAGCCACTGATTGGTTATGGGGATACAACCAAGGACCAGACAGGGCCTCCAGACTAATGGGAAATCTTTTGGGCACAACTACCCATTTAATCAATCTATTCAAAAGCACAGCTTACTAAAATCCTCTGCTCCAACTGTGTCATTTTAAGCAATGGCAGGAATTAAGTTACACTCAGTACCTCTTTGATTGCAATATCTTTCAAAGTGTTGGTTTTTGTTTTTTATATCACTCATTAAGAACTGAAGATTAGATGGTGCGCTGCTCACTGTTCAGTGTGAGCACAATGACAAAATTGCATAAATATATAGAATGAAGGTCATTCATATCAATTTGAAAATGTTCCTAAACAGAAATACCCTAGTGTTTCCTCCCTTCAGATCCCCCTCTCCGTGTTAATGTGTGTTGTATTTAAATAACAGAACTGTTAGTACTTTTTTATTATTAAACTGTTCAAATATTTCTGAATGGATGAAGCAACGGTGTGCAGAAAAGCATCCCATTCTCTAAGGTCAAAACCAAGTTGAATGAACAAAACCTGAGTGTGCAGATGTGTATGCATGTCCGGGTCCATGTGCATGTGTGCAGAATTGTTTGTATAAATAAATATTTTAGTTGTCTCCTACAATCCTATTTTTATTTCCTTTAACTCAGATAGATGCAATCAATCACTCTAAAATAATGTTGACATTTATACATTCATCCAACAAGGCAGTTTCACACTCTGTTCAATATATTGTTGCTAGGGGATTCAGACAGAAAAGGAATATGGAATCCAGATGCTGGGTGAAACAAATCATTTGTAACCTACAATAATTTTTTTCAAACCTAGATTTTCCTCCCCTCTCGTTTCCTGTTTTTGGCACTATACCATTTTTGAAGGGGGGGGTGGGTTAGACTGGGAATGCATCTCTGTATTTGCACCTCTAGTTATCCTATGCCTTAATCCGGTTGTCATTCCAAGTAAGAATAGACCCATTAAATCCATAGGCCATGGATTCAGTTGGTCTCATCCAGTTAACATAAATAACTGGGTTCATGTCCTTACACATCAGGTGTGTCATAAAAATAAGAGTCCCTATCTTTGTATTTCTCTGTGGTGACTACCTGTTATCACCAGTCACTGATGAGAAATAATAGATAGGCTGTTTCTGGCGTGCTGTCCATATCTAGCCCATGAACCAAAAAGCATCCTGCTTTGCTAAATAAAATGGGGGGCAGTGGGGTGAAATTATTACCTTGTGTACAGCTCCCTCTTGGCGACTCTACCCCTATCCTATGTGGGGAGCATTGCCGAGTGTCAAGGATCCGTCTTGGCTCCATTGGAGTCAGAACAACACAAGCAGGTTCCCATGTTGGGAGGGAAGCATTGTATGATGCTTCCACTCCACTTGTGGATGGGGCCTCCGCTAGAAGTCCAGCAATGTTGTGGGATGAACACCATGCCCACCTGTTGTTGGACTGCCAGTGAAGCATCCTATAATGCTTAAAAAGCCCTGTCTGATGAGGTTGTGCCTATGCTATAGCTCTGTTTCCTCTTTCTAATTTTGATATTATGGTATTCCTTTCCATATGTGTATTTCCTTTCAAGTTGGATATGGTACCCAGGATCTCAAAGCTGAGGAAATATCATCTAGGGATTTGTCACAACACAATCTATAGCAGTGTGATTGCAATGTAAATGCCATGGTTCTATCTGATAGAATCCTGGGAAATGCACCAGATTCCATTTGATGCTAGAAACTAAGGCCTGGTTGTTGGATAGGAAACATCAATTAATACTAGGTGCTATTGGATACCTTTCAGTCAGGCCTGTAGCAAGGATTTTGTTTCAGGAGGGGCTGGGATTTTGGTTCGGGGGGGGGGGGCTGAGTCTGAGCGGGAGAGGATCTACCCTAGCAAACCTTTTGTGTCGTTATCCCAATACCCCCATGCACATGGGATATATTGAGCATGGTGATCAGATCATGATATGAACAAACATAACAGTTTAAATAATAAATATAAGGCCTTCCTGTGAACCACCCTGAGAATTTCGGGGGGGGGGGGCTGAAACCCCTCAAGCCCCCCACCTGGCTACATGCCTGCTTGCAGAGAAAGGAACTGGCAAAAACACCTTTGAGTATTCCTTGCCTTAGAAAGTCTTTTGAAAAATTCATGGGATCAGTATAGGTCAACTGGTCATTTGGACACCGTCTACACTGCCATGTAATGAAGTCTGAAATATTGTAGACTCATATGAACAGTGTAGACATATATAATGCAGTTTTGCTGCATTGAACTGCATTATATGAATCTACACTGCATTATATGGTGGTGTAGATAGGGCATTGAAAGCATAAATTTGTCACTCCAATCTCTTAAAAGGTGTAGCTCCAGAGACATAGGCAGCAAAATAACCAGGCTCTCGGGTAGACAAAAATACAGGGAACTGGAGCTCCACTGGTGCCTCTGAACCAGGAACACTGAACAGTGTCAATACATTGGCTTTTATAGTTTTACAGTGTTTTACCAACCTTTTGGATGCTACTATATTCCACACTCTGCAGCCTCCCTCTGTCTAGTTCTAATCAATAGGGATTGTTCGTCCCAACCCAACACATACACAGTGAGTGCTGATGTCAATTGGCAGGGGAGGGTCCAGCTCATCAAGACCATCTGTGCCCAGCAGAGTGGGTGATGGGATGCTCAAATACGTACACACACATTTTCCAGCCAAAAACACCCAGTCCCTCACTAAATTACAAACCCCAGTATCTCATGGGATGCAGCCAGGGCAGTTAAAGTGGAATCATAGTGCTATAATGATGTAGTGCGGGAGGGCCCATGATCCCATAGCATTCTTTCCTTGTAAGAATCATGAAAAGAAGAGAAATTACTCCAAGTACCATTCCAGAATCTTTCCTAGCCATGCTACTGTTCAGAAAGATAATAAATTGTGACATGTTTAAAACCAGAGTGAAATACCCCAAAGAAAAATCCCTCTTGTGCTCTTATATATTTCTAAGCCCTTTTCCAGTGAAAGAAAATAAGCTGGAGGAGAGACAGAGAAAAAATACATTTGGAAGATTTTTTTCTAATCCTAGACATGATTTGAAAAGACAAACAGGGAATTATTATTGAATGCTACCAACATTATAAACATGTTATCAGTTTTAGGCTAGTTTTATATGTTTTGGCTTCCAACAGAGAAACCTGGGAATGCTTGATGAGGGCACTGAGAATTTTCTTTGGCAGATTCTTAACTATCTTTGGCTTAACTATCCACAGAGAACTGGAGTTCTCCGAGTTCCTTGCTGTAAAGGAGAAAACAATAAAGCGAATATCTGTATCGTAGCTAGATATACCTTGAGACAGAACATAAAGGTTGCATTTATTTTGACAACAGAAAGGTCGTTTAGGCTGAGTGATATGCCCATAACTTCACAAACATATGTGGATGTCACATGGGTTTAAAATCACATATACGGTCATGGCATTCCAATGCTTAAATGCTTTTGAGCTCAATTTCCAACATAGAAAAGACCACAAGGAGGTATAACTCCTGTAAATGACTAGGAATCCTAATCATTTTCCACAATGGACATGAACTTACTTATAATATTATTTGAGAGAAGGGGGAGTGGGTATTGTGGACTGATAATTTTATATCGGCATTGTCTGAATATTGACGATGGTTTTTTATTGCAGAAAGATGGCAAATTGGCATTGAAGCAGAACTATCACCTTTTGTAAGGGTTCTGATTGCACAGCATGATGCACAATGTGTTGCTGGTCTGCCACCTCCCCCATGACAATCGTGTCCCTTGATATTTTTGGGAAAATCTATACATTGCTCAAGATTGCACTACAGTCCCATCACTTATCTTGTGCAATGAGCCAGGTTCCATTTCTATCCCAGCATGCTGGCAAAAAATGATATCACAGGGCAAGACTGTTCTGCTGTGCCACTCTCCCCCACTTTCTCTCCCACTAAGAATTAAAAAAAAAAAGACATACCTAAATTTTGCTGGAATTGCAAAGTTGTGGGTCTGTAATTTCCACTATCCCTTATTACCAGCTTTGCCAGACATTGCAATCCAGTGTCATCTGGAAGATGATAAGATCGCATAGAAGGCCATACCTCAGCATTGCTGGGGATGCACTGTGATCTGCATCCTCTCAAGAGAACCATGACAGATCCTAAAGCTTCCCTGTCTGTGTTGTTTGTCATCCTTGCTGTTCACTCTGAGCAGGAGCAAGGAGAAGCAACAACACTCTCCATTCCTTTTACTGGCTGAGTTAATGTGACCAAAAGGGAGAGGTTTTCCAGATGGACAAGAGGTACAGCAATTCATAGACATGCTGAGAAGATCTTGTTTGAGATTTTCCCCAAGTGTGAAGCCAATACATTGAATGAAAAATTGGAAGGTCATGCTAGTCCTTTTTAATAAGATGAGGATTACATTGGCTTCACCTTCCCTTTCCCTGCCAAATGTTTGAAGCAGGTTTCAAGAAAGCACTCAGATTTGTGGCTGCTCTGTGGCCGTTTTACATGGCATATTTTCTGATGAATGCATTTCAAAGCCAAAGCAATTCAAAACGGCTCTCTCAAACATCACAATGGCTTTAATAACTACTGATTGTCAATGAAGTAGACACACAAACAAAAGAAATGTCACAGTCCATCAGTGCGTTTTTATTTCTCCAGTTGACTTTCGTTTTGGTTCTACTTGCCTTGAATTATAAAGAGGAAAGGGAGAAGTAAGAAATGTTTCACTTCAAAGTTCATTCAGCTGACAGCTGAAAATTATTCATATGCCTATTCCTTGCATTGCCTTCTTGGCAGATCTCTGTGTGAAATCCATTCTATCATCATCATCATCATCATCATCATCATCATCATCATCATCATCCTGGTTTTATTAGTGTCCCGGACATTGGAAATAAGATTCTTTTGGCATGACAGTCTTCCTCCCCAATTCCTCCTTCTTTGTATTTTCCCTTACTTCTTAGCTGGAAATGTATCCCAGTGCAGCTTTAAAAGATCAGCAGTAAGACAGAGCATGCCCTCAGGCTTACAATTTTTCTTTCTGGCAGGGAATGGGGAAATGAGCTCCCTGAAGCTGCTCCTTTTCTGTTCAACCCACAGGGCTGGTTTGGTCTTTGCTTGCCATTGCTATGTAAGGAGGAATCTGCCAGCTGTGTTTTAGCTTACTTACTTCAGAATGTCTTTCTTTCATCTCAAATTCTTCTATCTTCTTTACAATAAGGAAGGTAAATTGTAAAAAGTTCCTGTTATAAACAGGTGGAATTACATTCTCCGCCATCTTTACAGGATGGGATCAATTATTCTCAGCATGAGGAGGACCAAGTTGTAGTTAACCTGACATCCAGCCATTAAAGATGAGAGGCCAATGAGGATGGGGAAAGATATGATAATCACTGATGAGAATTGAAATTCAATCAGCAGTTTTATATGACACGGTGGGTTATCTGCAGAGAATGGAGGGACACTCCCACACCACTTTCCATGTCCATACCCACACATTTTTATGAAAATGGAAGGTTATTTCTGCCTTCATAAAGATATTTGTAGCTAGCAAGCCTTCATTTCATCTGTAGCAACATAAGCAAAGTTACTAATGTCCTAAGAAACTAATCTCCAGAACCCACCTTAAACATGAAGGAGCTATTCCATGAGATAGAAACCTTTGTTGTTGGTGCTTAGGGTACTTTAGAATGACATGCCTGATCACCTTCTATCCCCAAGTCATGATGCAACAAACAAAAGCCTTGAACTGTGGCTTAAGGCTGAAAGAGAAATGGCTGCTTCATTCTGAAGAGCCCCACTGTCACACAGATTGGTGTCCTTCAATTTAAAGTAAGTTCTAGGGGCTACATCATGACAATGATTATGAATCATAACAATTATCTTGAATATGGACCATAGGTCAGTGATGTCACTAGGTTTGGTGTTACATAGTGTATACTCCTATAACCTCATCAGATGAGCAAAAATGCTTGTCCTACAACACTTGTATTTCAGTTGAGGCACGGAGCCTGCCGACACCCATTACACAACGTCGGTCTACTTCTGGTGGGGCTCAGTGCCATTTTGGCAACACGGAGGCTTCCTGTGTTGTACAGGAAACAACGGGGGTAAGCCAAGTGGCAGTGTTTCCCACCGTTGGATGGGGTGAGAAGCAAGGAGAGTGAGTCGGGGCATGAGGCGACAGGTTCCCCATGTCGGGCCCTGCCAGATTCACCATGATCCATGGTGAATCCCAGCCTCAATGTGATGAGGTCCTAAGTGTCACTCCCCTGAACCTCACCCTGTACCAAACCAGTTCACAGTAGCATAACTGAAATTTCAGGAAATTTGACATAATCAACATCTATTTTAAAAAGACCAGTAGCAATGAAAACAACAGTGCATACATTTAGCATGTGCATTCAAAACCACCTTCAATTATCCAATTACAATGACATTCAGGATGTCATTGTAATTGGATAATAATGACAGCTCTGATAGAGTGCATGCACAATAGAAGGTTTAAAAAGTAAATTAGTGTAGAGTTTTAGCTGCCTTGTAGGTATATTTCATAGATTTCTGATGATATCGCCCAATGCAGTTTGCACTCCTTGCATGCCTTAGTGACACTACTGCCATAGGAACATACAGATTAGGAATTCATAACTCTAGATTGCAAATCCATAACGGCGGTGCAGCATGACAGTCTTATCGGAGGTCCAAAGAAGGTGTCAGATGAGAAACAAAGGCCTTCAATTGTAGGATGACAGCTCCAGGATGCTTTTTAAGGCAGAAATGTCCATTGTTCATTAATTTTGTGTGTCATACAATTCTCACACATTTTGAGAGCCAAGAGCTACCAGGATGTGCTATGGTTTAAACCTTCTCCTACAGTCATTTTTGCAAGCTCAAGCTCTTTCCATCGTGTCTCTGAAGGTATTGCAAAGTTTGGAATATTCCTATAAAGAGTTAAATGAAATAAAAGGCATTATGTTCTTCTGTTGATATGTCTTTCATTGACCTCACAGTTTTCTGGCTAGTTGTTTGGCCCAGAATCTGCTGTTTTTCTGTGATTTAGAGTTGTCAGGATTTTCCTGCTTAAGAACTTTGCATGGTAACTACAAAATATTTCTTTTACATAGGTTGAGCACCATAAGTACTGACCATAAGAGAGCTGGAGTTCCTCCTGGAGTTCCTGTTTTCTTAAAGAATATTTGAAAGTATTTGATTTTTTTTAAAGAAAACTATGTTTGTCTTGTTTGTATAGGGAATGATGATTAAATCCTGGATTGACAAAACATCTTCACAATTTTACATTTTGTGATAATTTTCTTTATTTTCTCCCATATTAGGATTCATTTATTCTCAGAACTATAATTTTGATACAGAAAATGCTGCTTCCAGTCCAGAAATGCTATTTTATTTCAAAAACACCATATGCGAATTGATGCAAAATAAATCAGGGATTATAATATTTTCTGAAGAGAAAACAAACAGAATTGTCTAAACATAAAATAGCATTTCTAAGCAAAACTACTTTTACTGTGAAGAAAATGCTTTTGCAGAAAAATATCATATGTGGATAAGTCCTGAACTGTGAATAGTGTAATGATCCAAATTGCTTGTGGCTTCCTTTGAAAACAACATTAGTCAAAAACTTAATTCTCAGCTCTTAAACCCGAGAAGCAATATAGATGTATCTCTGATGTCACACTCTGTTTCATTTCATTTTTTAAAATTTCATACCATATAGCAGCATCACAATTCTATGCCTGTTCCAGCTAAAGTCAAAGCAAGGCAGGACAGATTTCCTTTTCAATGATACTTCTGGGATACCCTCAGGAACATAGAGAAAACCTGGTTCTCCATTTCAGCCTGGATGGTGGCAAAGGAGTGTCCCCACATTTGTCTTTCATTTAACATTTGAGAGCCAGAACCTTGGAAATTATGCTCTTGAGTATGGTTTTCTTATGTAATACATTATCTATTTTATTTATTTATTTATTTATTTATTTATTTATCTTTATTTATACCCCACCTTTCTCCCCATGGCAAGTGTTAACATAGCAATCTGAGAAATAGGATCAGTTCTGGTGTTGCAACAATGGACAAGAAAGCTCTCCTCTGCAAAGAGTTTTTGAAAGAATGAAAATGAAGGGCACCATTCTCAAAATAGGAATAAAAATTTGAAGAGCTGAAAAAGCGATGGTCCTTGCTTTGCAAGAAAAATGGCAAAACAATTACGAGCTCATGCTTGCAACTTTCTTTTGTCATGGAGATTGCCAAACCCCATAAACCATGAGGTTGGATTTGATTCTTTTTATTATTGTATGGATTGACTTGTTCTAGCAAAGGTACTTTCCCCCCAACCTAGTCCTTCCATTATAGATAAAACTACAGCTGCCAAAATTATGTTGTCCATAATGCTATGACAAGCATAGCATCCAAATCCCATCTGACAATTCTAGATATCCAAGATCACTCATAATCACCAACACCTAGTTTACTTTGTTTGCTCTGGTCTCCAGTTTCCCTTCATGTGCAAGGCATACAATTTGTCCTTGCACAGTTAACTTCTACTTAGACTTGCTTATTGGTGCTTTGTTTATGTATGTATGGCATGCATGTTCCCCAGTCTTCTCTGAATTTGTACATTGAATTTCCTCTCATTTTTTCCCAGTTAGCATTTCTCTGTAATATGTTTGCTCTATCTGTCAAAACTGCAAATCCCCCAAGCCAAACATCTTTAATGGGAAAAAAAGAGTTTGAACAAAATGACTCTGAACAAGGGACAGAAGAACTTAGAGTAGAGCTTAATGTGATGTTTTATTCAAGTTTTATGGGTACACTTTCAACTCCCTTATTTTATTTAGTTTGCTTCAGAAGGGGAGAGAAAAAACCTTTTGATAGGCTTTACTCAGGGCTAAGGGAAAAATATTGTCACAGCTAGCTAGCTAGCTTGCCTTGGAAAAACTAGCCAATCACTTTGAAACTAAAGCATTAGTTTGAGGATACTTTTTAAAACCCATAGTACACAAACAAGAACATGCTGTCACTTCCACATGAAGTGATACACTCTGTGCTTGCAGTTTAAATAACATCAAAGTGCTCTTGCAAGTTACTCTCGTGTTGGAAAATGTTTTGTAGAAATGTTTAATGGATTCAACAAGCACAGAGGCAGCCATATAGCACTCAAATAACTTCAAGAAACATAGAAGTCACATGCCTGCTGTATTGCCAGATGGGAGGAGTTTTTATATGTATAGAAATAGTGCTTGTCTTATCACTAGACAACATGGGGTATTTGCCTCTTGTACAGATAAATGTTAGAACAAAGGAAAACATGGTTTTGAGGTGGGGTGCTATTAATGTGTTGTTCACCTCATGATCCTTTACCATTTATCTATTTGTCTGTATTTCTGCACATTTTTGTTGTTCATCCATTAATACTGGTATTACTTTCTGGGTTTTCAGTGCTTCCATTGTATCCGATGTTCCCTCACACCTTTTAGCACTTCTGTGAGGAGGCTGACCACTACAGAAAAAAACCCTATAGATTAGGCTTGTGCATTTCGGGTGAATTGCTATCCGTTTCTGCTTGCTAAGTACCGAAAGCCCCCCGTATGCATTTGCACGCTGCCAAATTGGCAGTTTTTTCCGCATCTGAAAAAAGCTGCTCTTTTCAGCTCAGGGGAAAGGCCCTTTCCCCTTGGAGCCTTTTCTTTCTTTTCTTTCTTCCCTTCAAAGGAGCCTGAGTGTCAGCAACAAGATTAAGAAAACTCCCTATCCAGCCCATTTGGGGGGGGGGGGCTTCTCATAGTCTCCCCTTCCATATCCTTCATTAAGACCTAGATTTGCAAAAAGCATAAGGATTAAGATACTACAGTAGAGTCTCACTTATCCAAGCTAAACGGGCCGGCAGAACGTTGGATAAGCGAATATGTTGGATAATAAGGAGGGATTAAGGGAAAGCCTATTAAACATCAAATTAGGTTATGATTTTACAAATTAAGCACCAAAACATCATGTTATACAACAAATTTGACAGAAAATGTAGTTCAATACGCAGTAATGCTATGTAGTAATTACTGTATTTACGAATTTAGCACCAGAATATCACAATGTATTGAAAACATTGACTACAAAAATGCGTTGGATAATCCAGAACATTGGATAAGTGAGTGTTGGATAAGTGAGACTCTACTGTACTTTTTCTGGATCCTTTCCCTTCTGTTTGTAGAGGAAGAAACTGTGTTAATGATTCTTAAAGCTGTTTCTACTCTAGAGGAGAGGTATGTGCACGCGCTTTCTCTCCCAGCACCAACAGCACACCATGCAGCTTTCCAAGGCATTTTAAGCAGGCTCAGGGAAAAAAGAGTGATGACCTGGAGCTCAGTGAAGCTATCCCCCCTGGACTACCTTAAAAATCCCTTCTCTTGCCTGCAATTTCCTTTCAGCTTGGGGTTTTGCTTCCTTAAAGCTGTTTATACTTTCTACTCTAGAGGAGTGATAGGCTTCTCTTTTTGTTTGCTGAGATTACTATTTATCATCATCATCATCATCATCATCATTATTATCTTTTAGAAGTATTTTTTTGATGGAGAAGAAGGGAAGGAGAAAAAGAATCTAAGGGAGTGACTCTCCAAGCCCCCAAATTCACACGCATCCCACCCACTGTCCCTCAGGTCCCAACTCCCAGTCAGTCCCAATAAATAAAAAGAATCAGGAAAATAAAGGAAAATAAAAAACTTTCAACTTTGATGCCAAAGAGGGGAGGAGGAGCTGTAATCATCTGCCACATGCTCCCTTTTTGGATGGGAATCTGTGATGGCTGAGCCCTTGCCATTATGGATACCAGATCAAACCAAAAGAGCCAGATGCCAAAGGGATCAGCTAAAAATGGTTCCGGGTTCTAGTCTACTATAGATGGCAACAATATCATCCATCACCATTTCAATACCAAAAAAATCCAGTAGGAAAAACAGAACAAAATAGGCAAAAGGGACATACCAGTTTTTTCTTCCCAACATAGAAAGGACTAATGCACTATCATCATGACCCTAATCCTCTCCCTAGTTTTAGGACTTACGAGAATAGGTTGATTTAGTTAACCATGTAAAATTAGTACCTTACATCTAAACTCATTTGTCATGACGATTTACTAATTATAGTTTCCTGTAGGATCATCACTACCACCATCACCACTTTAACTTAGATGGTAGAATTATATGATTTTCTCTCAAGGTCAAATCTGGCTTTTCCTTTCCACCATTACCACCACACCCCTCTCCACATTGATTTTAGAAAATGTTGAGGAACAGGTTCCCTTGGATCAGGTTTAGGCTAAATCTAGTCCTCCAGATGTTGAACTGGAACTTCCAGCATTATCCATCTTTAGTGACAATCATAAAGCCTGACAGAAGTTGTGCTTGAACAACTTGTGGCTATGGTTTGCCTTTTCCTGCTGTGATAGTTTCTGTAAAAAAAAACTCCTAGAGATGTGGTTGGTTCATCAATATATTTTCCAGCAGTGAAAGAGTTGGTTATATATACAAAAAGTGCCAAATAGGAAGTAAAGTATTAAGCTGCCCTTAATATATAGCCACTTTCTTAAAGCTCAGTATGTCTGGCAGCAATCAGAACTTCACCATGCATATATGTTGTTGAATGTAAAAATCTGAATAGATTGTCTTTAGGGCTTTATTTCCCTGGCTTTAGATACATCTGGAAATTTTATTCAATTATGGAGAAAAGTGATTTCATGTTCCATCTCACTCAAATCAGAGGCAAGGCTATGTCTGGGTTAAAGAGATGGCTAATGTGAATGTACAGCAGGATGGAGCTGTTCTTGTTTTCTAAGTAGAAGTCATAATCAATATGAATTTGTGACCTGATGCCTATGTTACAAAAGACAATAATGCACTGGTTAGAGCACTGTTGACCTGGCATGCACTGAATGTGACTATGTAATGAAGAGCAGGGATCACATCAGTATCTTCTATACTTAAATAGCTGGAATGACCCATTCCTGACATTTGTCTTTTTGTGGGGGACAATATGAACTACTTTTCCAAGCAGAATAGTCAAACTGGATTCCTACTGTAATAGGTGAGCCACAGAACTTGCTAAAGTTGTTCTTTTGTATTGTAAACCCACCTCCTGATATAGGAGAAAACATTCAAAGTGTAACTTTTCTAAGATTTATTGAGCAGTAGAACAAGGTGCATATCATACTGTCCTATCAGATATCTTACACAGGTGCCTCATTAGATGAATAAAGGAGCAAGATAAACTTTTCCTGGTAGATAGTTTCAAAATTTGCCACAGTCAATAATGAAATTTCTTGAGTTCTGAACCAATTTAAGGAATATGGGTTTGCTTTCTTGGATAGCTCCACTAAAATTTGGACTACAACCTGGAGATCATTCATCACTACAATGAGATGGAGCCACCTGCTACCATTGGAAGTCTTCAAAGGGAGGCTTATATAAGCACATTGCAATGGCTCAGAAACAAAGTCATTTTGTAAACCTAAGGCAGAGATTGCAAAATGGATTGGGGAAGAAATTAGTTTAACTTGGTAAGAAGTGAGCAAGCAAGCAATATTCACATTTTTAAAATATTCTATCTTCTTTCCTTGGAATTAATATGGCTTAGGGTTCTCATTGGCTATCTATGTAACGTATTCAGTCAAAAAATAACAATGGTCCTCAAAGATAATTGTGTGAAATAGCTTCTAATTATCTTGCTTCAGCGTGCCAAATAGATACTAATTTCCCTTTAGCCAAGGTTCATAGCAGTGGTTCTCAGTCTTCAGCTGTTGAAAGATACATGTTTGTTTTTAGATTCCAAACATGAGAAAATCTGTACACCATAATATGATAAAAATAATAAGTAAACTTAGTTTAAAAGGATTGAGGGTTCAATACTAAGTATATTTACTCCAAAGCTAAGTCTTAAGGAACACAGTGGAAAAGGCAGCTCAATGCTGACTCAAAAACCATGACAGTTATAAGTAGTTAGGATTAGTTGTAAGCATTTTCAGCTAGTAAAAATGTTCTTGGCAGTCACTTGATCTTAGAAGTCTTCCAACAAAATAATCTGTCAGTGGAACTATCTTGGTGGCTGAGATCTGCTGGGAAAAGAGCTCAAAATGGAACAGAGAAGAGGTGCATTGAATAAGAATCAAGTTACATAGGACCCAAATGTCCTCTATACCTGGGACAACCATTTGTCATTTTATACTTTCAAGTCATATTCAATTTATGGTGACCTTAAGGTGAACCTGTCATAGGAGTTTCTTAGGAGGATTTATTCAGAGCGGATTTGCCTCCTCTAAGGCTGAGAGCATGTGAATTTCCCAAGGTCACCAGTCGGTTTCCATGCCTGAGTGGGGATATGAACTGTGCTCTTCAGAGTTATAGTCCAACACTCAAACCTCTATACCATACTGTATGTCACAAAATGTAAATAATTAAGCCTCGATGGGTTGAGGAGACTGGATCCAGCATAGCTTCAAGTGGCCTTGTGGCAAGTCTGCTGGTCTTTGGCAGTTAGTAGGGTGTTATTAATTTTCAGTAACTATACAGAGGATAAAGTTTGACGTTGCTGTTTCACAACACTGTGTTGGTGAAGTTGGAGGATGGCAGAGAGAACCAAATAATGGAAAAATTGTTATTACAGAACCCTCTTTCTCTCCAATTATCTCTGATGCTGAAAGCATTCTGCATAATTGCTTTATTTGTTAATTGCTACTGATTATGTAGATAGATACTGCTCTTCATGATGGAAGCACAAACCAACGTAGTGAACTTGAAACCTGAAAAAGCCCATTAGTCCCAAACTCTAAGGGTTAGCCAGGATTATAATATGGGATAGCACAACTGAAACTGTTCCTTAGTGTCAATACATTATGAGGCAACAAATGCACTATACTACATTGTTTAGTTTGTTGTTTAATATAACAACTCAAACTCCTTCAGCTCTTGGGAAGTAGGGAGAAAGAGTTACCTATTTGAGGCAGAGAAGTCTTTGGAGGGCCAGGCGCGCGCGCGCGCGGGGGGGGGGGGGGGGGCTAAAGGTTCCTTCCATATTGGAGAAATGAATCTGCTCCAGATTATAGTCTAAAGTATAAAGGCACTACCCAAATTACTAAAGCTCTTTGAGTAAGGGGTTCAGCACTGTAGAATGTTCCTCTGAAGCTTCGACTAACACAGAGTGAGCTAGGATGCCACCAGACACCACTGATAGTGCTTTGAACATATAAGCATCATACTAAAGAAATGACCTAGGCACAGGCCATGGTCCAACATTTCATTTAATCAAATAACCACAAGGCTGTCTATTTATTTGTTTATTTATTTACAACATTTATACCTCGCCCTTCTCACCCAAGGGGACTCAAATCTTATCTTGCTTATGGCACAGGGCAAAATGTTGATTCTTAAATAGTTTTGGCATATAGCAACTGAAGATAATTCCAACGAAATTGAGGGATCTAAATTTGTAAAATGCTAAGTATAGGTATACTACTGTTAGACATTTTTCAGCCTTGTTATAATGCTTAATTTTTTCTAATTTAACACATTCCCATCCCAGTCTGAGTGGTCTTAGATGATGTTGGAATGATATAGGTTGAGTTAGGGCCATAGCCAGAAAAATATTTGTGTGTGTGGGGGGGGGGGGGGGGGGTTAGGGGGGTTGAATCATGAAGAATAGTTCCATAACATAAAATAATTTAGAAAATCAGGCTCCATCAATAAACTTCAGTGGACACTCAAGACAGATAAACTTCACTGGACACTCATGGGGATTTGGTTAACCAGTTAAAATTCATGAGTAAACCAGGTTTTATCAAAAAAACTAAAAAAATTCAGGGGGGGGGGGTTTACCCCCAAGCCCCCCTCCCCGGCTACAGCCCTGGGTTGAATATCTGTTATCTGAAATGCTTGGAACCAGGAGTGCATTGGATTTTGGACTTTTTCAGATTTTAGAATACTGCACTTGCATATTTATACATGGTGAGATATCTTGGTGTTAGGTACAAATCTAAAAATGAAATTCATTCTTTTTCATATTCATTTTATGCACATCACCTGAAGCTAATTGTATACAGTAGTTGTAATAATTTTGTGTATGAAAAAAAGTGTTATGCACTTTATATGCTTTTAAATTTTTGTATACTGTTTTATGTATATTATTGCTTAATGTTGATCATTTTGATTGTTTTTACATTTTTATCGTTATTGTTGGTTTTTACTGGCATTGAATTTTTGCCAGAGTTATAAGCCACCTTGACTCCCTTCGTGTGAGAAAGGCGAGGTAGAAATGAAGAAAATAAAATAAATAATAAAACCAAATTTGTGTACATTGCACCATCAGAAAGCAAAGCTGGCACTATCTCAGCTATGCCTCTGGACAATTTTGGATTTTAGAGTATTTTAAATTTGAGAATTCTAAATAAGAGATGCTCAACCTACATTAGAAATAATTTGCCAGTGCTCTCCAAAGATTGACGTTTGGTTTATATACTAGTAGGCATAGCAATAGCATGCTGAATTCTTCAATGGGCTGTCAGTGCATTTACACAAAACCCCTTTTATTAAGATTTAATGTGTTGGTTTTTTAAATTATGTTGTTATTATCCCTCAGTTGTGATCAACATTACCAGAACAGAGGTATGCAAAATTTTGAGAGAAATTGTGTTCAAAATTATTTTCATTCCCCCAAAACATCTAAATTGTTTTTCCACGTAAACTAAGAAACTGTCATCTCACTCAGTTTATGTTGAAATTCAGTAGCATGCAAAGGATCAAAATGATTTTTATATGCCTTCAGTATTTTTCAGACATTCTTCCCAAAGCAAGGACTTGCAAATCCCCCTTGACATTTCACTCAAGGTTAGAAGGACAGAGCACACTAGAAAGATATGGCACAGAAAGACATTGCTCCCAAGGCATATCTTGCACTTAGGGCTCTTACCCTCTGGAGAGTTCGATATAGTTCAGAACTTGGAAGCATTTATAAATAACTACTCACCTGTGTTTAATTTGTTTTTGCAGTAACAAAAGCATAGTAAGATTACATTATAATTTCACAAAGGAGATCTTCATTCCTTTTCTGATGTAACTGTATTTTTTTTTACTTTTAAAAAAAGACTTGAGAATGTACCCTCCTCACAAAATGATGGAGGAGGAACACCATTGGTTCAAATGGTGAGTGCTGCTCTATTGTGCTGTGAATTTTGAAGTGACAGTGAGGTGGACCGAAGGACTGTTTTGTACCATAGGCTTTCCATTGTTTTCCCCTTCTTACTTTGATTAGCTAAAAAAAAAACCAATGTGGTTTCTATTGTGAATCAGGAAAAAATTTAAAAAGCCATAGCTCACTGGGTAGACAGCATCTTTGTGACTACCTTGGAATTAGGAATTTGCAGGATAAGCTTTCATGGATTCAGTCCACTTTGTGGAAACTTACTGGGAGTGCATGGGATGCAGAACCAAAATTAATAAGAACATCAGCCCTGGCTTTGTCTTTCTCAACTCCTGAGTATGCCTGCCCTGTTTGGCACAAGTCTGTCTACCGAAGCAGGTGAAATAAACTGTTGAAAAACTACACCTAGCTGGCATTGCCCCCCCCCCCCCAAATGCGCGATGAGAAGTTGTTAGTAGCTGTGAGAGAAATAAGGTTGCAGGGCTATCAGGCTCCTCCAAGTAGACTCAAATCAAGGAAAAGCTTCATGAAAACCACCACTCCTCTTAATCTTCCTCCAACAACAGCAGGAGTATCCCTCTGGGCAGCTAAACCAGAAAATCCCAACTGGATGGCCCCCCACGAGGGTCTTTCTCCAGGGGCAAACCAAGAATGGGCAAGTTGGAATTCCCTGAACAGATTCAGAAGCGGAGTGGGCAGATCAAAAGATAATATGGCCAAATGGCACTACCTAGAAGAATCCTCCAACTTATGCGACTGTGGAGCAGAACAAACAACTCCACATATGTGTACTTGCCCACAATGTTCTGCCTCATGCACAGCGGAAGAATTGTTTAAAGGTACAGACAATGTGGCCGCTGTTGCCTGTTTCTGGTCAAAAATTATTTAATCATTTTTGTGCCCTCTATTTTTATCAGTTTTATATTTATTTATGCAATGCTTTTGACACGGAATAAAAAATAAAGTCTACTTTATGAGATGCATGGAGTAGAATCTCTGTAGACAGAAATATCTACAAAGAAATGTATGAAAAGTAATGAAAATGTAAAACATGTTCCAGTGATAATAAGTATCAATTTAACTATGGTTATAATGAATAGTTAAAAGCAGAAAGGCAGGAACCAGGTTTTGGATGTAATCTCAGATAAGCACATAAAGAAATATACTATTGCAGAGGAAAGTCTTTGTGCCTTGCCACACTACACCTTGTTCTGTTTGAAATTTGCTCCAGCTAGTGTTATGGGGATAAGTTATTGTTGATGCTCTCTGTCATAGCCTTTCCATAGTCACACTTTAACAGAGCCATTGTGTGTGTGCCCTACCCCCAATAAATGGCATTATTACTGACTCCTGTTCCCTACTCCTCCCTTTATCATTGGTTTATCTATTTTTTAAAAGATAATGTATCCATAGTAATGCAATAACACAATGACAATGTCATTATGGTAGGACTGTATGGTAACTGCAAATCCCTTTGTGACTGCTGAGATCTTTTATTGGAAGATCTCTTTTATTAGAGAAATGACACAAGAAAATAAAGTGACCTCCAACATCCCTTGCCTTTTATTCTTTTCTCCTGGAAAAAGAAAAGAGACTGCCACATTTTTAACTGTGTCATTTTTTCCTTCTTTATAACACTAGTTTGTAATGGACATGAACAGAAAGGAATGATGCTATAACGTTATGACAGTGAAGGGAACAAGTATAACAGGAACAAAAAAATTATACCATGTGATGGGCTCCAGCTGGCTCCGTGCTGGCTCTGTGTTGAAAGCGTCCTTCGATGGGGCAAAAGTCCCATGTGATGAGGTCCTTTGTCTAATAGTATTTTGTAGTTTTAGTAGATTTATTTATTTTTACATTTTGCTGTATAGTCATCACAGCCGCCTCTGAATACGGCAGAGAATTTGTTGACTGAGATATTCCTGTATATTCTATATCCGATGAAGCGGAATAAGTCAATGAAAACTTATTCTGTTAATTTCGTCCTTCCAATCAATCTCTAAAATCCTAAAGGATTCCTTTATATCTTTTTATTCTAAAAACAGACTAACACAGATATTTCTTTGAATGCTACAGAGGTGAAGAGAAGGGTTTGCAACTATAATTCATATAATGGGACAATCATTACCAACTCACTACTTTTGGGAGGTGTTGGAGGATAAATCCTATTGTCCCCAAAATGGGTAGAAATGGTGAGGATAGTGCTCCATCAGATCTGACAAAGGTTGGGAAAGACTGGGATGGGCTCAGCTTTGTGATATTTGAGATAGCATTAAAAGTGAGACGAGGCCTTCTTTGAGTCAGTCCTAATTTGTCAAGAAAAATGGTGGCATGTTTTTTGTCTGAATTTGTATTTCCTTTGGATAGCTCAATCCAAAGACCTTTCTGTAATGGAATATGAGCAATAAAGCCATATTCTTAGAATGTTAACCATTTGAAACAAACCTTTCTTTGAACTGTTTTGCAAGTTTTTCCACCTTTTCCAGATGACAATCACCAGGAGATTCTCAGCAGCTGATTTTCAGCTTGCCATTTTATTGCCCTAATAGCTCCCAGTAGTAAGATACCTTCCAGAGAATTGCTTTGCATTCGAGACTGGTTCTGACAACTTGTCAGGAGAGAAAACAAAATTCGAAGCATAGTTGCAATTTGTGTACAAAGTATACTGCGCAAAGCCAGATTAGGATGATGTTCTAACATAAACAGTTTGACAGGCGTGACTTTAATAAGATTTGTTTCCTGCAGCTTTTACTGAAATTTCATTAGCTATTATTCTCAGTGGTCATCTAAACCTGGCTGTCTGGTTAGCAGAAAGCGCAATACCGAGAATCCTTCATCTTAAGAGCTTCGTGGTGTTTAGTGCAGTTTGCTACAGATCTTGACACTAGGAGAAATTGTGTTTGAAGCTTCCAGGATTAGCATCCAAAAACAAAAAGGGATAGTCTCAAGTAAAGCTGAATTGTAGTAGTAGGTTTTTTAAACAAATGCATTGTTGTTTTAAATGGAGCAAGAAATGTGGAGGCCCATATCTTAATTGCAGACTACAAGGTTTACAAGCAGATGGTGCATGCTTGAAATCAGTTTGAAAAGGATCTGTTGGTGGATGACATCAAAGCCCCCAGTATGGGGGTGCATATACACTGTAAATTAATGCAGTTTGACAACACTTTAACCGCCATAGATCAATGACATAGAATCCTGGGGTTTGTAGTTTGGTGAGGCACCCATGCTTTTTTTGTCTTTTTGTAAAATTACAACTCCAATGATTCCATGGCATTGAGCCATGGCAGTTAAAGTGGTGCCAAACTGCATGCTTTGGCAAATGCCAGAACCCTACTCTGGTGACTGGATCCATCTTGAATGTGAATTACACAGAGTATCTAATCTTAATGCCAATCTATGGTATTGTAGGTCATTAGAATTGTGCAGCTACTTCCTCAGATGCTTGAGAAAAGTAAAGATTTTTAAAGTAATAGTTAATTGTAACTAACTACTAAGGACTCCACATAGGAACAATAACTTATTACTTTGTTAAAAATTCCCAAGCATTGATCCCTGCACAAATACTGAATTTTCCAAGCTTTGATAAATAAGATGCCTTATGGTTACAACTCACATGATTCCATAACATTGAGCCATGATATTTAAAGTAATGTCAAACTGCCACAGTCTTTAGATACACAGTCTTCATGTGGAGAACTAATACTATCAATTTATACAATAACTTTACAACTACCATGTTTCTTCAATTTCAAGACGCCATTGAATGTAAGATGCACACTAATTTCAGTATCACCAACAGAAAAAAGCTTGATAAGAAAAAATTCCTGTGATTCTAAGAGGCACTCCATTTTTAGAGATTTTTATATGGAGGGAAAGTGTGCATTAGAACTGAAGAAATAGGCTAATTCAGCTGACTATGAGTTACTTTTCTATGTAGGTTGAGTATCACTTCTCTGGAATTCCAAAATCTAGAAAGCTCCCAAAAACCCAAAATTGTCCGTATGGATGACTGAGATATTGACACCTTTGCCTTCTGGTGGCTCAGTGTACACAAACTTTGTTTCATGCACACAATGAATAAAAATATTGTATAGAAAATTATCTTCAGGTTTAGTATGTATGTATGAAACATCAATACATTTTATTTTTAGCCTTGGATCCCATCTTCAAGATATCTCATTTTATATATATGCTAGTATTCCAAAATCTTCCCTGAAAAAATCCAGGCTCATCCCGAAAAGGAGAGACATTTGTGCCTTGTGAGCATGTGCAAATTGTTTCTTTCAACATTGAATACAAACCCCATAGTACATTGTTAATCGCAAAGACTTCAGACAGATCTGAACATCTGCAAAGGCTACATATTAAGAACGTAGCCAGAAGAACAGCCTTCTGGATATTGGTACGATAGCCCTCATTTGCAGTTATGCAGTTTTGACTTGCATGGATTTAATTATTCACAGATTTAATTTAAACTGTTATCGAGGAATGGCTTATGCTCTTCAGTGTAGCTCTATGACCAACTTCATCTAGGCATTCTGAAGGGCTTAGTGATTTCTAGACAGAATCTCTAGTCACCTCATCATACAGCTCTTAAACCGATGGCATAAACCAGTTAAACCCTAGGTCATCCACAGAGCCCACTGGCTCCCATGAAACAATGCCAGCAGAGCTCTATGAGTGATGAGGTAGTATGTCCTCCGATGTGATTTTATGTTCAGCTGGAAGATGTAGAATTTCCTAGAGAGAAATTCTCAGGAATTTCTTTATTTAGAGTGTTTAGCTATCATGGGCGTCCTGTGCTCTTAACCCCAGCAAATGAGGAGGGCTGACAATATTATGCATTGGAGAAGCTAAAAGAAGATCAGGCTCTTCCAGATTATATTCAGAAGTATGAGTTCTTATGATTTAGCACCTTAGATTTTATCAGTTGTCACCTGTGTGTTCACTCCTTCCATTCTTTTCATTGAATTGAAGAATCATAGAGTTGGAAGAGACCACATGGGCCATCTAGAAGAGCTATTGGTTGTGAATAGTACTTGGAACTAAACCAGAACTGTACCAAAAATATTTTTATTTGCTTGAAAAGTTAATGTATTCTTCTTTGGATTTGCATAATTTTTAAAGAGTTATATTTTGTAAAATTGACATTTCACTCATGCACTGATGCATTATAGCATTGTAATATTTAAAAAGACAGAAGGAAAAGGGAAAGAACATATCATTCCAGTGTGTCTTGGAATAAAAAGAAACTCACCTGATGGGGAGTAAAATGTTGCAGCTCATGTCAACAATTGTCAGGAAACAGTCTGAGACAACAGAAGCATTGCTTAATGGTGATGATGAAGAAGATGAAGAAAAATAGGGTTCTTGTATGTTTTCCGGGCTGTATAGCCATGTTCCAGAACATGGCCATACAGCCTGGAAAACATACAACCCTGTGATCCCGGCCATGAAAGCCTTCGACAACACATTGAAGAAAAATACCTCAAACAACCTTCAGACACATTCACCTTGTCTGAAAAAGCACATTCTCTTCTTTTGATGAGAGTATTTTATTTCCAGTTGCTTAAATATATGATTTAACACCACCAAAGGAGAAATGTTTTCTTATAGAACTGATACCACTCTGTACTTCCAATCAATTTGTCAGTATCATTGCTAGAGATTTAAACAGAAAAAAACATTCACACACATATATATAAGACATTATCTTTATCTGTTGGCATATATCCATTTTCAAAGTTTTAGATTTTAGCATATTAAAACAGCCCATGGAAATTTTCCATACAGGGAAAATCTGTACCCCAGGCAAAAAACTAAGCTGACTTTATTCTTTGCAGCCATCAGCAGGGGGCAGTAGGCAGGTGATTTTAAAAAATGCAAACTTCCAAGCCACAAAACTTATTTAAAAGAGTAATCCACCGCATATAACTCCAGGGTTTCACCCACTGCTAGGGCTTTTATTACCGGCAGCTCAAAGCACTTCAGATGTTGCCAAATTAACACTTGAATATTTGCCTCAAGGTTTGCTTTAAAATAAAAACAAACCTGGAAGACAAATTCTTCATGCAGTGTGTGCATATACATGTGCAAAAGATTTAAAGTCTTTTTCACCTTTCCATACTTGCTTCTCCTAAGCCACTTCCTCGCTCCTCAAAAATACCCCAAGGATGGCTCTTTGATATCAAAGGGTCGCCTTTGCTCTTTTGCACAAAAATGCAGTTGACAGCGATTGCAGTTTGGATTGAAGCACAATCACACACGCTATTTCCAGTGCTCAAAATATAGGATGTTTTTAAAAAATGGGCCTGATTTAAAATTTGTATATCTCTGCAAACCGTGCATGAATGAGACACTTTCCACTTGAAAGGGTGGGGCATAGACTTTCAAATGATTGCCGCTAGATGCCTCTCCCAGTGCACAAACAGCCCCTAGCTTCAGTCATTTGCAAGATGGTGACTCCACAACTTGAGGCACTTTGTGTTCTGCAATTTAACTAGACTGAATCTGTAATTGTGGTGCAGTGTGTATCTTAACAGCATTTTGAGAGACACATCCACTGATAATCATTTGAAACTCTGCCCCACTCTTTCAAGGTTTCATTCATAAGCAGTCCATGGTTGCAGAGATAGAGTGATTTCAAATCAGGTCCATCTTTTTGAAACTCCCTGTATTTCAAAGCTCACTCTAATCCTTTCCTCATTGCAAGAGCTCTAAAAATTGTACCCTAAAAGCCTATGGGCATACCACACTCACTCATAGGACTTCATCATATGAAGCTACTCTTCCTTGGCACTCACTCTATCATAGATAGTAGATACAGACAGGGATGAATGCCTTTGGTATATCACCTATCTTCATTCAAACAATGCTCTGATTCAACAATCCATGGTCCCACAATCATACTTCTGCATGCTCTCTAACCCCACTTTCCCACACTACTACTTCTTCTTCTTCTTCTTCTTCTTCTTCTTCTTCTTCTTCTTAGAGTAGTTTCAGTGATGAATACCAAAACAAAGTAAACATAACTGTAGACTATAAAATTAATTGGGAATAGCAAGCGGAGAGTCAGGGATTTGTCTGTTGCTTTCTAAGGGATATATATAATTGTTTGAAATTAAGCTCTTGAATTTCATTCTTCATTTAATATGGATCTCATCTTCTTTTAAGATGCCATCTTATTTTAAGATGGAACTCAAGCTATCAGAATCTTATCTTTGTAAGGGAAATGGAACATAAATCCTATAAATACAACTAATTGAATGCAAGAATCTGGGGGTTATGCTTTGGTGCACAATTGTCATTTCCCTGAAACATGTTTGAATGGAAATGATTATGGATGTAGAAAAGATTTGAGAATATGCATAAACTGGTCAAAATATGTTTCTGAAGTTCCAAGAAACCCTAGTCAGAAGAATCGTGGACCAACAGTCTAAGTCTGTGCATAGAAAACAATATTTCTCTATAAGAAAATAACGTTTCTGTGCAGAAAATAGTCTTTTTCTGCACATTCTATTCTGCACAACCATGCAGTCTATTTCTGTGCAAAACCACCACAGCCTATTCATATAGAATAAGTCTCAAACTGTTGTCTTTCAAAACTCAGTTCTTTGAAGACTTCCTTGAAGTGACAAGTTGTAATTTGCAAATAAAAAATCAAGTACTTTTCCAGCACATAGCAATTGTTTATGGCTCTTTGGACAACTACTTTCACTCTTTGAATAAGGATGCATCTATACTGTAGAATTAATGCAGTTCGACAGCACTTTAACTGCCATGGCTCAATGCTATGGAATCCTTGGGGTTGTCATTTTCCAAAGCCTTCTGTGCCTAAGAGTACTGGATGCTTACCAAATTCCAGCTTCCAAAATTGCATAGCATTGAACCATGACTGTTAAAGTGGGATCCCTAATGCACTCCAATAGAAAGAATCGAGCTCTGTCACATTTTGTAGTGAGGTTTTTTTTTAATTGTTTTAAGAAAATCACTCTTCCCTGGACACAGGTGAGGTCCTGGTGATTAAACAGGAGTACCTAGAAAACTGGTTGTTTGATTTTCTTTCTTTTTTTAACCTCTGGTGAGAGAAGCCATTCAAAAACTAGAGGGTAGAGCCTGAATCAAATGAAGAACCCTATTTAAAAAAAGGTTCAGCGTGATCAGAGACATTCAGTAAAGATGTCATGAAGTAAAAATGGTTATACTGCCTGCCTCTGTGAAAAGGCTATGAAGAAGTGGATTTCAGATCTCCTTCCATCGATTTTTATCATACCATACATCATATCTGTTTTCATTATGGAGAAGAGACTTGCCTTCAAAGCCCATGAAACAGAGCATTTATTGATATTTTTCTTCTGCTTCTGTGTCCCTGTCATAATAGGAGCGACACAAAGAAAGAAGGAGGGAGGGAGACAGTACAACTGTACTGAGGGTGGAAGCACAGTCCATGGAGTGGATTGTTGTGGTTCGATGAGCAATCCTCATGCTATTTATGTAGAACACTTCTAAATGTAAAAGGGGGCAACAGGTTCAATATAGAGATGAGTGGGTTGGTACACTTGCTACGTTGGGGTATGAGGAAAAGGAAGATCGATTCCTGAAATAAAATATGAATATGAGAGAAGAAAATATATTTTTTTCGGGAAAGTATGATTATGTCATTTGAAGAAGCTAAGAAGTTCATGAAAAGTCTAGAAGATAGTTAGAGATGGATAACAAAGATAAAACTGTGTCAGAGATGTTGTAGCATGGGAAGACTGATATAACAAGACAGTATTGATCTACCTAATTCATCATCTAACTAGCCTTCTCCTGCCTGGTTGACAATTCTCACCAACCTCCATCAACATGGCGAATCATTGTAGATTATGAGAATTGTAAGTAGAGTGACCACATGGCTTTCATATACAAATGCAGAAGTAACTGTATTGACTCTAAGGCAAATTCCCAAATTTATAGTGGTTTAACAAGCTTTTTAGCCAACCAAAAGGGACAAAAATTATGTGCATGTTTTCAAGATATCCAGGTTCTGTTGGCGGGCAAGCAAAATCAAAAAAGTAGGAAGCATTGATGCGATCTTAAAATTATGTCATGTGCAAGTTGTATTTAGGATACAAGATGAGACTATCCTAACTCTGTCACAGATGCAAGGGATTGAAATTGTATAATGTGAAATTCAACGTGAGCTTCTCCTAGACCCATATCAAGAAAGAACTGGAACTGTATACAATATTTATAGCATCACTGACAGATCTATATACAGGCATCATAATAATGATTTAATTTAAATCTCAATAATCTCTAGCATTTATTTTGTCATCTTTAGCAATACAGTACTTTGAGTTTCTATTAAGCTGTTTACCGCCAATAACAGTTTTTATTAAGCTGTTTACCACCATCCCACTATCTTTTTCCTGGTTTATAATTACAAAGCCCAAAAAAATAATAATCTTGGTGTCTTGGTTGTTAGGTCTTTTCAGAACTTGCATTGTATGGACCTCATCATTTCTACTTCCTTAGAGATGGTTATCATGATTTTTTATGGGCGAGCGGATGAAGACTGATATATGGCATATGTTCTGTATCTCAAAAACTGGAGCTGATAGGAAGAAACAGGTGCAACTTTTGGAATCAGCAGCTTAAATATACCCAAAATCAGGTCTAATATTTGAGGCACAAAATGTCTGTTAGCCAGTGTTATCATTTCAAACTCTTATCAGTAGATACATGGTTATGAATTATTTGTTTGCACTAGTATTTTTCATTACTCAGCTATTTATTCCTGATCTTTTGGTAGCTACAGGTCACAGTCTCCCCAATGGTCATGCTGGCTGAGGTATCTAGAAGTAGTAAAAAAAAACTTTTCCAAGCTCTGTTTATTCACAGTATGCTAAAGGAGCATGAGATTTATTACAGCCCCAAGAAATATCCTTGTACTTTAGGAAAACAAGGGAAATGTGAAATAGGCATATTTGTTCATCTAATGCACAGAATAGAATCAAGTAGACATCTATGACATCTCAGAATCCATTTTAAATCCATTACTCGAAGCATATTGCAGCTACACACCATGCTTCGCTATCAGTGCATTTATCTATGTAATGTCTCTTTCATTTTGAATTCATTGTTAAGTAATATTTAAAATGAAAAGAGACCATGATCCTAAATCTGATTTAGAGTTTTTCAGTGAAGAGGGCCAGCCATCATCCAAATGACATAGTGAGTTTGCATTCCCAAATGGTGTTGGGTAGATTTTTAGATAGGTGTCGTTATAATCTGCCTCCTATATATTTATTAGTGTTGGAGAAAATAAATTTAAAAAAACAAAAACAAGCTGGTTTTATGAAGTCTTCTTACTATTTTCTTTAGGTGTTTAAAAGTAGGTTTTCCTTTTCTGCCTGCAAAAATCAATGTGAATATATATGTACTTGCTCATCTGATTATGGAGCCCCCAGTGGCGCAATGGGTTAAACCCTTGTTCCAGAAGGACTGCTGACCGAAAGGTCAATGGTTTGAATGCGGGCAGCAGGGTGAGCTCCCGTCTGTCAGCTCCAACATCCCATGAGTGGACATGAGGAAAGCCTCCCACAGGATGGTAAAACATCATGGCATTCTCTGGGCAACATCCTTGCAGACAGCCAATTCTCTCATAACAGAAGTGACTTGCAGTTTCTCAAGTTGCTCCTGACACGAAAGAAAAAACTGACCATGTTTCTAAAGATTAGTCTGTAATGAAGCATGAGTGTATATTGAATGGGTACCAGCTATTTGACTAAGATCACACAGAATTATATTGTATACTTGAGCCTTTGCATCAGTCTGTCATCAGCCGAATTTAAAATTCATAGTTCTTTGGGATTGCATTGTGTGTGTGGTTTGAGACTGTCAACAAAATTGTTCAACAGCTTGGGACCAGAAGTGTTCAGATTTCAGATTTCTTTTAATACTTGCATATCTATATATATAAAAGAGTAATGAAATTTCGGCCTAGGACAAAACAACAAAACTACACATCCCAGAAACACTAACCTTGGCAGCACAACCCCTCATCCATGCCTCTACGTTCATACAGCAAAAAGCTCCAGCTACTCCAGAAAATGGCCAGGCTTTGAGACTGCAAGGCTATTCACTGCTATTCCACCTGGCCAACAAAGGATTCCCATAAGCCACAGCAACGCGTGGCCGGACAAAGCTAGTATTGTATATAATGAGATATCTAGGAGATGGGATCCAAATCTAAACACAAAATTCACTTATGCTTAATGTTTAGTGTTTAGTTCATCCACATAACTTGAAAGAAGTTTCATACATAAAATGCCTGCACAATTTTGATTGCACATAAAATTGATTGCAAAATGTACAGAAAGCAAAGGTCTCACAATGGCAGCTACTGGTGTGGAATGTTGAATAAAAGATACTCAACCTGTACTTACTTAAGAACAGAGGTTTATGTGTTTAATGGATGTCTCTGTATTAGTATCTGTATTGTACTAGAACAAAGATATGCAATGGGCAGTAGAGCAGTTGTTGATCAATTGCTGTTCTCAGCATGCCTCACCACGCTGCCTACACTTGATGGCAGTTGCAGCCCAACAATATTTAGAGAGCCAAATTTTGCCAAACATGGCTTGAAAAAACAATTCTTAAAATTATTTTAAAGGTAGCCGTAGCCACTTTAAAAACTATGGCCATCTAAAACTATGTTATTGTATACTTTAATTAAATTAATCCCCAAAGGCTAGAATAAAATCATGTTTTACCTTGGTACCACTCTAGAAGGAGTTTCATAGGAATGCCCACACTCATTAAAATATACGAACAGCAAACATTAAAGTGGAATTACACATGCTACAATTCTTAGTACAGTTCAATGAAAAGATAGATAAGACAGACAGATAGTATATGTGTGCTATCCTATATACACATATATGTATATGTTAAAACCAATTCACAAGCACCATGCAGCAGACCATGGGACATTCTTTTAAAAAGTTTCTGTTTAAAAAAATCTATCTAAATAAAAGGGTTTTAGCTTGCTGCTGGAAGGACATCAGGAAGAGCCTCGTTCTGGCTTTCTTGGGAAGGGAGTTCCAGAACCCAGAGGTGGCAACTTAGAAGGTCCTGTCTTATGTCCCCCCTCCAATTAGCATAATAAAGTTATTATTATTATTATTATTATTATTATTATTATTATTATTATTATTAACAGTTATGATCACATTTTACGCACCACACAACGGGTACTTCTCGGAACACCCTGTCAGCACTACTTGTCAGAGCTGCTATCTTACCCTTTTTTTTTTGGTATATGTGTGCTATCCTATTTCATATTTTGGAATTCCTGATAAAGGATGCTGAACTTCTACTAACAAACTACTTTATTTATTTATTTATTTATTTGCTCCATTTATATCCCGCTCTTCTCACCCTGAAGGGGACTCAGAGTTGCCTTGCAAAAAGGTCTTTGGGTAAAGACTCATTTGATGTAATATTTTTCCATCAAATAAATAAATAATACAAATAAAAATAAATAAATAAATAAAAATGAATTCACAAAACTGGAATGTTGGAAGGAAATCTAAGCTATAGATCTTTTTCCTAAAAATAGTTTTCTCTGTGGAAGCCACTGAGATATCAGTCATCATACCCCCCCCCACCCCAGTCAAACATGGTACAGCCCACACAGAGCTTTATCTCCCTAGTAGAAACTAGACCTCAGTCAGTCAGTTGAACCAAGTTCAAGGGAACACTTTGTTCTGTCTGTTTACAGATGCACAAACCCAGCATAATTTATACATATTTATTTATTCATCCCTTCAACTTATGAATCATCCTATAGCCAAAGCTCTCAGGCCGATGTACTAAAAAATAGATAAAGCAAGTAAAAGTCACTTCAGGATATCCTCATTAGCTCTATCATTACAGATGCACTTTTGAGAAAAGAGCCTGTTGCATAGGCTGTTTTACAAAATTACATACATCATTTCTTTACTAAACATACATTTGAGGACAAATAGATAGACGGGGTGACACGTGCCAGGATGATGAGTCATGGAGGAGGTTTCATAGTGCCAGGGAAGAAGCCCCGTCACCCAGCTTGACTTCTACACAGCTAAAAATAAACCAGATACCCATATGAACAAAAACAATATAACCCACAACTACCTTCAATGGAATCGTTACATATCAAAACAATGTTGTTGCTTTGGATTAAACACAGTGCTAAAGTAAACCTCTTTCTCAGTGAAGGATATCCTCCACTCAGATCTTTTCTTCAGCTCCTAGATTATAAACCCCTTTTGCAATTGTCGACATCCTGCCCTCGCTCTTTCTGTTCCCACATTTTAAACCTTTTCCCCAATAATACATTTCCTACCCTTTCTGCTTCTGCAACCAGCTTTTAAACCCCTTTCTCACAAAAACAGGTCTAACATTTTGCACCAGAAGGGAAGGCAAGAAAGTGAATCAATGGGAAAGGGGTTTAAAATCTTGCTGAATCTTCATAGTGGGAAGCTGGGAAAGTGACTGATGTGCTGAGGCTGTTGAGGGGTCTGTCGCATCCATGTTTGGGATGAGGCTTACCATATTGATGGTTTTTCTACTTCTGTGTGGAGAGCAGGGAAGATAACAACCATAATTGGTTACCCTGTGCTTGACTAGTCCACACTGCCCCACTGTGTTGCTTAGGTATTATTGCTAATAGCTCTGAGTTCATTGTTAGATTTGAGAAAAGGGGAGAAATCACCAAAGAAGAATTCAAACATATAGCCAACTCCTGTAGGGAAAATGTTTGCAAGACTAAAGCACAAAATGAGCTCAGGCTTGCCAGGGACATAAAAAACAACAAAAAAGGCTTTTTTGCTTACGTTGGTAGAAAAAGGAAGAACAAGGAGGTGATAGGGCCACTGCAAGGAGAAGATGGGGTGATGGTGACAAGGGACAGGGAAAAGGCAGAACTGCTTAATGCCTTCTTTGCCTCTGTCTTCTCACAAAAAGAAAGCCATCTTCAACCTCAGCAACATGAAATGGATGAAGGATTTGGGGAAATCCAACCCCAAATAGGGAGACAAGTTGTCCAGGAACACCTGGCTGCTCTAAACAAATTCAAGTCCCCAGGGCCAGATCAGCTACATCCAAGAGTATTGAAGGAACTAGCTGAGGTTATTTCAGAACCACTGACAATTATCTTCGAGAGTTCTTGGAGAACGGGAGAAGTCCCAGAAGATTGGAGGAGGGCAAATGTGGTCCCTGTCTTCAAGAAGGGAAAAAAGAACGACCCAAACAATTACCGTCCGGTCAGCCTCACGTCGATACCAGGCAAGATTCTGGAAAAGATCATTAAGGAAGTGGTCTGCAAACACTTAGAAACAAATGCAGTCATTGCTAATAGTCAACACGGATTTACCAAAAACAAGTCATGCCAGACTAATCTGATCTCTTTTTTCGATAGAGTTACGAGTTGGGTTGATACAGGGAATGCCGTGGATGTAGCCTACCTAGATTTCAGTAAGGCCTTCGACAAAGTCCCTCACTACCTTCTGGCAAACAAACTAGTAAAATGTGAGCTAGACAAAACTACGGTTAGGTGGATTTGTAATTGGCTAAGCAAACGAACTCAAAGGGTGCTCACCAATGCGTCGTCTTCATCTTGGAAAGAAGTCACGAGTGGAGTGCCGCAGGGTTCCGTCCTGGGCCCGGTTCTCTTTAACATCTTTATTAACGACTTAGACGAAGGGTTAGAAGGCACGATCATCAAGTTTGCAGATGACACCAAACTGGGAGGGATAGCCAACACTCCAGAAGACAGGAGCAGAATTCAAAACGATCTTGACAGACTAGAGAGATGGGCCAAAACTAACAAAATGAAGTTCAACAGGGATAAATGCAAGATACTTCATTTCGGCAGAAAAAATGGAATGCAAAGATACAGAATGGGGGACGCCTGGCTAGACAGCAGTACATGTGAAAAAGATCTTGGAGTCCTTGTGGACAACAAGTTAAACATGAGCCAGCAATGTGATGCGGCTGCTAAGAAAGCCAATGGGATTCTGGCCTGCATCAATAGGGGAATAGCATCTAGATCCAGGGAAGTCCTGCTCCCCTTCTATTCTGCCTTGGTCAGACCACACCTGGAATACTGTGTCCAATTCTGGGCACTGCAGTTGAAGGGAGATATTGACAAGCTGGAATGTGTCCAGAGGAGGGGAACTAAAATGATCAAAGGTCTGGAGAACAAGCCCTATGAGGAGAGGCTTAAAGAACTGGGCATGTTTAGCCTGCAGAAGAGAAGGCTAAGAGGAGACGTGATAGCCATGTACAAATATGTGAGGGGAAGTCATAGGGAGGACGGAGCAAGCTTATTTTCTGCTGCCCTGCAAACTAGGACACGGAACAATGGCTCCAAACTACAGGAAAGGAGATTCCACCTGAACATCAGGAAGAACTTCCTCACTGTGAGGGCTGTTCGGCAGTGGAACTCTCTCCCCCGGACTGTGGTGGAGGCTCCTTCTTTGGAAGCTTTTAAACAGAGGCTGGATGGCCATCTGTCGGGGGGGCTTTGAATGCGATTTCCTGCTTCTTGCAGGGGGTTGGACTGGATGGCCCATGAGTTCTCTTCCAACTCTACTATTCTATGATTCTATGAGTGCCACAGTGACATTTTCCATTGTGTGCTTGATTATAACAAAAATAAAATCTGTATAAAATAAAAAATAAAATAAAATTTTGGAGTACTTCAATTATTAGAAAGTCATTCACAATTCGTATTTCTAAACTTATCCTCTTTTGTGGCTAGGTGCTCAAGCATTTGGTGGAAGAGTAGCTTCATCCATTGGAGGGCCAACTAATGATACAGCCTTGGTTGCCCTGGGTGATTTCATTTCCAGTTGAAAGTCTCTATTGATCCTCCTGTGTCTGTTAGCAGTTTTTGATGCCCTTCCTCGTGGTATCTTACTGGTATTTTCCTGCTTCCAAGCAGAAGAATGATATCTAGGGATCATCTTTATTTTCACAGCCACTCATTTTAAAGCCCCTTTATACAGTAACTCAGTGAAAAGTTACTGAGGATTCACTTGGACTTATTCCTTCCCCTGTTTCTGCAGAAATATTCCTTGGGAGAGAGAATCAGATACCATGTGTGCATGAATACATATTCCGAGCAAAGACATATGAAAGAGTGTGACTGCCTTAGGCATACGCTTTTATACTGGAGAGTGTGGTGGCCATTTATACTGTATGCTTCTCCACTAAAATGCCTTTTTAGGCTTAAGCATAAAAATAAGGGGATCTCTGGATCAAGTAAAGGAGCAATAACCAGGTGGAAGCACTTCTCTCCTCTGCCTCTTGTCATTCAATTTATGCTAGATTTAGTATATAAATGGACCCAGGTTTTTGAAGCAATTTTGTCACTTTTTTCCAACTTTTTGTATGAGTATATACCATATATATGGCATTGATAAATTGCAGTCAGTATTTGAATTCAGCTTTCCCTGGCTTAATTTCTGCAGTCAAGATTTTGAGAACAGAGAAATCATAGGAATATGCCAAGTCTGTGGCTGTACTATTGAAACTCAGATTCATGCCGGAGATATGATATAAGCAAGAATGATTTCAATCAGAGGACCTGTATGTTTGGGTGACTGTTCTACCCTTATAGAACCACAGAGTTTCACCCTGTTTGTTTTAATGAAACTGTCAAGAACTACCGTGAATTATTTGACAGCTCACAGAGACATCAAAGACACTGTGTACTTAGTGGCATCGACAGCCACTGGAAGAAAGTCTAAGGGCTACATTTCTCACAGTAATATAATTCCAGAGGAACCTTCATCTCACTCACCATAGTCCCTAGTATGTAGTCTAGGACAAGTGCAACCTTGTGATGCAATCAAATTGAAAGGAAGAGTGACAGGTCAAATATAAAAGCCTCCAGGTCATCATAAAGCTTCATGGTAGTAATAATTTCAACAACAGTTCTTGAAAAGTGCAGGCTAGAGACAAGACAGTAATTAATTATTCAGAAAATCAAAGTCAGGAGTTGTATGTTGTGAGCTGGGACCAAATTATTACAGGCTTCACTGTCAGGAGGCATTGATATTCCCAGCCAGTATTCAATTTTCCCCGGCTGGATTTCAGAAGCCACAGTGAGCCTGGATTCAGGTTAGATATGGGTCATCTATGATAATTTTGCCAATCATTTCAACCTCCTGAGTAGGTGATGCTAAATGAAAACGATCCATGCAAACATCTTCCCTACTGTTCTTCATTAAATTGGGGAAAACTCGTATATTTAACAGACATGAAAAATATCGTGAATATTTAGTGTGAGTGCCTGTATGCATGCATTACTTTGCTATACTCTCATAAACCTCCTGAACTATATAGTGAGTTCCTCCAGATGTGTAATTGTGTTCCCGTAGAAACAAATTTTATTTTAGAAGTGCATATTCTTTTTTCTTCATCTCAGTGTATTTCTTGGAAACTCCCATCATTATGAAATAATTATTCCTATTCCCATTCCTGAGGTTGATTAAAATTAATCTAGTACTTTCTGAAGTGAAATATGTTGGTTACTTTACTTGTGAATTTCTACCATCCTAGGTCCAGCAAATGTGAACAGAATAAATACAATTATTGTTTCCAAAACACAGATTGAATAAAGATTATGTAAAATGAAATTATTCCAATGCTTAATTAGAATTTTAACTAGTAACTAGAACTTTAGTATTTTAACTATTACTTTTGACTTAAAAAAAAGCCTCAATGGAAATTAGTGAAAATCCATTCCTGAAATGTTGCATGAGACTGGATGGAGCACAAGGAAAACTTGATGTGGAAAAGGAAAGGGGACAGATATAAGGGTGGATGGGAAACCTGGCATTTTTCAAGAGAGAACTGAATGTTTTCTTGCGAATATGCAATTACAATTGAAATAAAAAATTCTAAAGAATTATATTGAGACATCCACATTTATGTAAGGCTTGTGGGAAGCAGTATTATATGCAGAAGCACTACAAGGGTTTTTTCTGGGTTTTCAGAAGCAATTGCTACTGTAGTAACCATGTTTCTTGGTCTGCATATATTCATCATGATTTTACAAATCTGTAACATCAGTGTGATCAGAATTTGTATTCTTTTCATGAGCTCTCAGAAATCTTTCGTGAAATGCAAAGTTTAATTCAATCTGCATTACTACATTTGGCTTGACAAAATGAGGAGCAAGCTTCAGATGTCTGCAAATATGAACTGAGATGGAAAGTGGTTGTCCTTCTCAATGCCATTTAGCATGAATCAGTAGGTTTCATATCATATTATAGAATAAAAAGATGCAGTGAAGGGAACAGCAAAAGAAAGCTATTTCCAAATGGATCACACAAATTACCGGAAGCTTCCACATAGCTAGTATTTAAAGAAACTTGTCCTAGCAACAGCAGAGATATTATTCTTTTGTATCACAAAATAAAACAGGGTCTGCTTACAGGGACAGACCAAGACTGGTGAGCAGCCAGAGGAGTCCCAAAGTAGCAGCTGGAGAGAGAATGTCCCCAGATTGGTCAGGTAATGAATGTGATCAAGATGTCTCTCTGACGTTCAAAGGAATTATTCCGGATGGTAAACCTATCTTGACCAAAGGATTTTGTAGCTTGGATCGCTTCTATAAAGTTCAAATTAAAACCTAGAGAGATTTTCCTACCATGATTACTACGAAAATTCTACTGATTCTTCTCTTACCCTCCAAATTGTTATACCAATGAGCAATTTACTGCTTTTTTGGATGCTATCCTGATTCATATGCTATCCATATCATTACTTTTGCAGATCTTGCAGAGCAAGCTTCCCAGTCTCTACCACACCCCCAGTCCCAACAACATTGTGTCCTAAAATGTGTGCAAACAGGGGTGGGTTGGGGACAATCCATTCAACATGATATCTTTGATATGCTTTTCATTTTGTTAAAGCTAGAGATCCATGAAGAAATGGAAGAGAATGAATTTGTTAATATTCAGTCGCAAAGCTAACACAAAACACAATACATGCATCCTTGATGTTAGGATCAATCTACAAATTTATGGGCTGCAGTCTATGAAGTCACTTGAATTCTGTTAGTTGGGCAGATGTTTTAGAAATGTAGAGTATGATTTTCTTTTCAGATAACTTTACAGACCTCTGCTTTTGAAGTACCTTTGGTCATCCACCTCCCCTTGAAGTTGGAGAGAAAAGCAAATTAGAGACATCTAAAGATTGGGAACATCTAATAATAATAATAATAATAAAACTTTATTTATATCCCGCCACCATCTCCCCAATGGGGACTCGGGGCGGCTTACATGGGGCCATGCCCAGAACAGTACAATATAGCAAATATAAAACAACATATCACAATACAATTAAACAATACAATAAATAATCATATACACTGCAACACAATATATATATATATATATATATATATATATATATATATATATATATAAAACAGGGCGGGCCGCATGAGACACTTAATTAAAACTTGGGGTGAGAAAAGGATAAGAATACAATCACGGAGACCAGGGACATAAGATAAAAACAATCTAGAGGGTAGATGATGGGGGAGTAACAAAAGAAGTGTGTAATTGTTACTCTCCGAAAGCACATCGGAAAAGCCAGGTTTTTAAATCTTTCCTGAAGGCTAAAAGAGTGGGGGCTTGCCTAATTTCGATGGGCAGTGAGTTCCATAAACGGGGGGCCACAGCAGAAAAGGCCCTCTCCCTTGTTCCCACCAGGCGGGTCTGGGATACAGGCAGTGGCGACAGGAGGGCCTCCCCTGATGATCGAAGAGATCGGGCAGGTTTATGGTAGGAGATACGGTCACGAAGGTAGGTGGGTCCCAAACCGTTTAGGGCTTTATAAATGATGGTCTGCACCTTGAATTGGGATCGGAAAGTGAACGGCAGCCAGTGGAGCTCCTTAAACAGGGGAGTAGATCTCTCGCTGTAACTCGCCCCCGTTATTAATCTGGCAGCCGAGCGTTGGACCAGTTGTAATTTCCGAGCCATCTTCAAGGGAAGCCCCATGAAGTGCCTCACAATCACTGCAATTTTTAGAAGGACATTCAAAGGGCACCAATAAAAGGACAGAGCTCACTTTGGTTACTGTTGCCTTATAAAGCCAAATGCTATGTTGCTGCTTGTGGAAGGAGAGCTCACACTTTATGCCCCCCCCCCCCGTGAATGGTTTTTGTCACCCTTAGATACGTAGATATGAAGTTAGGTAATTTAATGCAACTATGAAGAGAATGACTGGGAGGCACAGAATGTAACATCTTGGCATTCTAAAATTCAAATTATACCTGTGCATATTTCTGAAAAGCCAGAGAGGTAATAGAGGAGGGGGTTAATATCCATATCAGCTCCTAGTGCAAATTGTAGTAATAACCTTCTGTCATATCAGATTCATTGAACGAGCTGAAACCAATAATTTCTCATCCTACTGCTGAATTTCCCTTGCTATTAGAGTCATTACCTGCCTTTCTTTGTAATAGGACAGGAGATTATTTGGATTAAAAAAACTAAGAAGTGCAAGTCTTCTTATTTCTAATAAAATCTATGTCAGGAGATACCAATTCAAGCACTGAACAAATTTGTGACCAGGGTCCTGAGGGCAAGGGTGCATTACTGAGTAAAAATTTGGGAGAGCACATGCTTTGCATGCAAAATACTAAAGGACATCAGGTAAGATAGTTGGGAATGCAGTGGCTAGGTATGGTGACAGAGGGTGACAGGCCATCACTCCATAGAGCCAAAGTAGCCTGCAGGATAAAGCTTCTTCTTCCTGTCTGAAAGACAGGAAACAAGAGACATGGACATGAAGAAAGGATTTAGGGATCTAGGAGTGTGGTGTGGTGGCCAAAAAGCCAATGATATTCCAGGCTGCACCAATGGAGTACTAATGCCAAGGGATAATATCAAGGGAAATTACTCTGCTTTATTCTGCTTTATTCAGATATCACTTTCAAGTACATCCAGTTCTGGTGCCATAGTGCAAGATGCAAGAACATGTCCAGAGGAGGGTAGTCAGGATGGTCAGAAGTCTGCAAACCAAGGGGTTTGCATAGCAGCTTAGAAAGCTGGATATGTTTAGCTTGGAGAAGATTTAGATAATATGATAGCTATCTTTAAATATCTGAAGGTGATAGAACAAGCTGTTCTATCACATCCGCCTATTGTCTTATTGCAATCTCCTTGGAAACATACTGTTGGAACAATCACTTGGTGTTGTTGTTGCAGTGTTGGTGATGCAAATTCACATGCCAGGACTTGAACACAACCTTGCTTCCTACCCATATTTGCCTTACCCAGCAGGTTTTCCCCTATTTTGCTGCAATTGCACAGTCATGCAGTTTCAGAGTTCTTGGGAGACCTCCCTCTACTTTACAATATCAGGGCTGCAGTGGAATAAAATGATCATGTAAGGAAGAGTGGTAGAACAACAGTGATATTGGATTCATTGATGGGGTTTTCCATGTCAAATAAAAGAGACCACCAAAACACAATTCAAGTATCATGCCACTCGGGTAAGCTGTGATGCTGGGTGGTAAGCTTCATCAAAAATGTTTGTAGATTGCCATAAATGCATTTTATCTGTCACATGCGATAAAATCCTAGAACCCAAATGAATGGGTTCAAATTGCAAGAACACATAAATATTAAGAGGAACTTTGTGATTATAAGTGGAAAAGACTGTCACAGAGTATGGTAGATTCTCTTTCTTTGGAGGATTAAAAGAGGATAGTTAAGGATGAATCATGAACCTGGACTTCCGGTGAGCTTTCATGGCGGCAGGTCGGGTTTGCTGAGGGCTCCCAGCAAACCATCGATTGGGTACGGTCGGGTTTGAGCTTTCAGCTCCCCTCTCCCCGCGGATCGAGGCGGGGAGGGACGCAAGGCCCCAAGCACCTCCGTTGATCCGAACCTCGAAGGGTCCGAGGCGTACGGGTCCGGAGAAGTGCGGGGATCGCGGACCGTCCCAACGGCAGCGGGCTTTAAGCCCGCATATACTGCCGACCCAGCTCACACTTTTAAACCAAAAAGAAGAAGACGATGAACAAACAAAAGCCATAACAAAGTTGAAGATTCTATCCCCTATCGGCAATCCGGGTTCAAAGGAGAGGATATAAGAACAGAACAGATCCAGATCCAAAAGTGAGTAAAACTGAGACCGAAAAGTAGAGAGGCGAAACGGCGAAAAGGCGTCTCTCTAGAAAGACATCCTCTAAATTTTCTTAAATACCACCAAAGTTACATCTAAAAGTAATTTAAAATTGAAGAAAAGAATGGAAATTTCCAGGCGGGTCTAATTGTAATGTAACCGAAGATTGGACTTACTTAATGGCGGACGACCTTGACTGGAGATTGTTTTGACTACTCTGCAGCCTCTTGTAAACAATCTTCCCGGCCTTGGAGCGACTCAGCGGAAGGCGCGAGGGAGAGGCAAGTGACAAAAGAGGAAATCCGCCACAGTAAGGGCAAGCGTGCAACCTCAAGGTGAGGGCGGAATAAAGCGCTGAGCTGGTGTTGCACTAAAAAGGGCCCGGCCGGAAACTAATAAACTAAAAATTTACCAGGGGCAACCAACGGAGATCAGCGGAAAGCTCTGAATGGGTTTCTCCCTGAAGTAAAGATGCTATAATTACCTAAACCTGCGGCGGAGCGATCGAAACGGAAAAGCGGTGAACGGCAGGTGAACGGCAGGAGCGGTGAACGGCAGGAGCGACGGAGGTGCGGTCTGAGTTCGAGTAGGGGACGACGAGGGACAGGAACAACGTGGAGACGTACAGACTTCGTGGGATTTCACAAGACGGAGAAGAGAAGAAATACACGGACGGAATAAATAAATAAGCTACAAAGAATTGTACAGGGTAAAAACCCAAAATAGTAACTTTTAGAGTCAATATAGATTAACTTGTTAATTTGGTTTATAGATTAGCCTGCTCATTTAATTAATTAATTGGTTGACGACAGGTACATCGAAATTAATTGATAGATGCATTGGAGTTAACTGTAAAAGTCAAATGTATTTGAATTAAGGGGGAGAATTGTCCAAGTGCTATCTTTTTGGGGGATAAAAAGAGAGGTTCTATAAGACTTATATGATTTATATGAACTGTAAAGGGCCAGACGGCTGGTGAGACCACAGTTTGGGAAGCTATAAAAGGAGAAACATTATTTGAATTTAGAAATATTTAGAAATATTGGGAGTCTAGACAAGGTGAGGATCCCCTTGATTTTAAAAGATGGCAGGTGCAAGAGCGAAGTTTGAAAATAGCAAAAGTGCTTTGAGAAGGCCTTCACAAACTGAGGATATTAATCTTAAAGACATTTTTAGAGAAATTCAGAAATTGGCGGAGAAACAAGACGAATATCAGAAGGAATCTCAGACAAAATTAGATAAACAAAGTATACAACAAAAAGAAATATGTCAGGAATTGCTGGATATGAAAAAAGAAATTAAAGAGGAGATTGGCTCTCTGAAAAAAGAGATGGCAAGAACAAATAAGGAGATCAATCTATTGAAAATAGAGAACTCTAAAATAATAAAACAACAGAACATGATTCAAAAAAAGATGGATGATATAGAGCAAAAAAATGCAAAAATTGAAAAGATAGAAAGACTACAAGAAAAACTTGAGCAAAAAGAAAGAGATTTTCAATTGCGATTTCGCAATATCCAAGAAGAGGCGAAGGAGGACATTAGGCAAACAATTAAAAATTTAATTGCGAAACTCTTAAATCGCCCAGAAGAAATTATTGATAATGAGATCGATACAGTTTATCGAATTCAGACCAACTTCTCGAGGAAGAACAGGGTAGCGAGAGATGTCATTATACACTTTGTTAAAAAAAGGATTAGAGACGAAATATTAATGCAAAATAGCCGCAACCCAATTTTCTATAAGGATAAAAAAGTAATAGTGCTGAAAGAATTCCCCCAAACAATCTTAAATAGAAGAAGGAAATATTTTTTCCTAACAGATGAACTTAAAAGATTAAAAATACGATTTAGGTGGGAAAGAAATGAAGGTATAATGGTAACATACAAGGAAGAGAAACATTGGTTAACATCGGAAGAGAAGGCAAGGGAATTCCATAAAAAACTCATAAAAGGAGAACACGAAACTTTAGCAGAAGATACTACACCACCGTCAGTAAAGAGGAAGAAACCTAAAAGAGCCCGACACACCTCACCACCAGGAGGAAAAGGGGATATAAGTCTATACCCCAAAACAACAAGACCGATAGATGAAAAGGAAGAAACAGAAGAAGAAGAAGATGAGATAGAGATAGAAGAAGAAGAAGAAGAAGAAGAAAAAGAAGAATTACCACCAGGTGCAGGCAAAGAATCGGAAGAAGACCAAGAGCTAATGAAATTCGACGAACCCCCCGAAAATAAACATGAATAAAGGAACCCAGATGGAATGTTTAAAAATCTATTCTAACAATGTCAACGGACTAAATTCCCCAAGCAAAAGAAAGGCGTTAATGTCCCAATTAATAAAAGAAAAATATGACATTGTGGCTCTACAAGAAACTCATATTTTAGCTAAACATGCACTGCATTTAATAAATAAAAGAATTGGTAAAGAATTCATTGCATCCGATATTGTAAAAAAGAGGGGTGTGGTAATATATATTAAAGAAAACATCCCAGCATGTGATGACCCATGGGCCTTGTAGTCCTGCTCAGGACATTGTAATTCCTGATGAAGATGAAAACTTGGGTTTTTTACCTTCCCAGTCTGAACTGGATTCCTCTCAGCCAGATCTTTCCCAGGCAGATCTGGGAACCTTGCACCTGCAAGAAAGTTGTCTCCCAGAAGTATGTCAAACAAGCCCAGAGCCTACTTCTCCCGTATTCTTGCGCCGGGAGTTTTGTAAACAACAGAGAAGTTTGGATTCAGCTTCGCGCAGGAGTGCGAGGATTGCAGCTAAGAATGTGGCCAATTAAGACTGCTTCTCGTGAGAATCTTTGGGGAGTCTCACATCTGGTCTCAGAGTTAGCTTTCGGTTCTGATTCCCAGAGAACTGCTTCGGCGGGAAAGCTAGACTCTATTTAGGTGTTTTACCCGCGTAGTAACTTCGCGGAGTCAATTCGTCAGCCTTCGGAGCGAGTTGTGTCTGGACAGCGCGCTCCGATTCAAGCCTCGCTCCTGCTCAAGCCTTGCCTTGCTATCCAGCCTTCGCCTTGCTTCCCAGCCTTGTTTATCTACGGACTTCGCCTTGTTTCCCAGGATCAATCCTTGCCTTGTTCCACGGATTTATCAAGTTATTCCACAGACCTTGTTCTTGTTCTTAGTTACCTTGTTCCACGTTCAAGCCTTGTTTCAAGTATCAAGTTATTTCCTAGCCTCGCTCAAGTTTCATGGACTAAAGGACCTTGTCATCTCCCCTCACTTTGCCTGGCAAAGTGAGTGTTTCGGTTATTGGATTACAACTTTGGACCTTAATATTTCTTATTGGACATTGCCTTTTTGGACTAATTCTGACCTTTCCTGAAAGGTCTAATTCTGAACTATTTTCTACACTTGTTTTTATTAACTTTATATATTCCTTCAATAAAGATATTAGATAGATTCTGGCCTCTGTGTATGGTTATTGGTGCTCTGCAGCCTGGGTCGTGACAGTTTGACTCCGCCACCCTAAGCACCAATTAACCTCGGCCAGAATGTCTACCGGAGTCGTACCTGGGCCGAGCGGCCAGCCGATTACCTACACCATCGACAAGGAAGAGGTGGACCGAATCCGTGATAAGCTCAATGCACAGGATGGAGAAATAAGGGGTTTGAAGGAACGCGGAGTTCGTCTTCCGGCCATGGCGTTGCCAACCAAGTTTACTGGAGAAGCTTCTAAGGTTCATGTCTTTCGTCGCCAATGTCAAGCTTATCTGGAGGCCCGTGCTGCCGAGTTTCCCCAAGAAGACATCAAAGTGGCATGGGTTTACAGTCTTCTAGACGGGCCAGCGGCCAGCTGGGCGACGGCACTGTTCGACCAAGCCTCTCCACACCTAAGATCAGCGCAACACTTCTTGGACCACCTCAAGGAGACTTGGGGAATCGAGGACAATTTGGAGGCAGCCGGTCACAAACTCCGTCGCCTTTTCCAAGGAGACAGACCTATGTCTCAGTATATAGCCGAGTTCCGAGTGCTGGCCCACAACACCGGCTGGAACGATGTAGCCCTCAGGGGACAATTCCGGGAGGGTCTCAACATTGAAATGCTGGAAGAAATCTCCAAGGTGGATCCTCCCCAGACCCTCGAGGCACTCATTGATCAATGTTTACGGGCTGAAGTCATGATTGCCAACAGGAAACAGTGGGTTCGAGGCCAGGGCAGTAGAGCCGGGGCAAAACCCCCCGCTCCCGCCAGCGTTCAGCCACGTCCGGTGTGGAGACCCCCACCGCCAACCCCATACCCCAGAGGAGGCGAGGAGGTGCCGATGCAGTTGGGCAATGTGCGTCCCAGACTAGATGCCGCCGAGAAGGCCCGTCGTCAACGCTTAAACCTCTGCTGGTACTGCGGGATCGGGGGCCACTTCGCCAGAGAGTGCCCAGCCAAAGGGAAGCCTGCCGCCCGTCTTGCGGCGGCGTCCTCCACGGAGACGAAGGCGTCTGAGCCGACTGGCACACAGCCGGCGGGGGAAGCCAACGACCGGGTGTAGAGAGGCTCGCCAACCCGGTCAAAAAATCCATCCAAGAGCCGCCAACCGGGGTCCTGTTCCTTCTCGTGGTCACATTATGGTCAGCAAAAAGGGGACCCGTCATGATCCACGCCATGATAGACTCTGGAGCTACCAACAATTTCATCGATAGAGAGTATGCCGACTCTCTGGGATTACAATATCATGATTTCAAGAATGCCCGTGTGGTGCAAGCCATAGACGGCCGTCCCCTCAAGACGGGCCCCGTAAGTCAGTGGTCGGAACCCACCAGGATGTGGATAAGGGAACATATGGAAGAGATTTCCTTCTTTGTTACCGAGGTCCCCCATTTCCCTGTGATTTTGGGAATTCCATGGCTGACTCTCCACGACCCTAACATCTCCTGGTCCAACAGAGAACTGCAGTTTGCTTCACCGTATTGCCAAAACCATTGCCTCGTAGCCAAGGTATGCCATGCCACAGACACCGAGCCCATCATCACCTTGCCAAAGAAGTACTCCGAGTATTGGGATGTATTCAATGAGAAAGAAGTCAGGGGAACTACGCTTGGTGGTGGACTACAGAGCATTGAACAATATCACCAAGCGGAACAGCTATCCCCTGCCCTTAATCTCGGATCTACTGGATCGGCTTCGAGGAGCCAAGGTTTACACCAAGCTGGATCTTCGGGGGGCTTACAACTTAGTTCGCATCAGGGAAGGGGACGAGTGGAAGACCGCCTTCCAGACCAAATTCGGATTATTTGAGTCCCGAGTTATGAATTTCGGTTTATGCGGAGCCCCCGCAACGTTCCAGCATTTTGTCAATGACATTTTTCAGGACTATCTAGACAGGTTCTTGATAATCTACCTGGACGATTTTTTGGTGTTTTCCAGATCACAATCAGAACATGAGAACCACGTCAAAATGGTGTTACAACGATTGCGGGATCATGGACTTTATGCCAAGCTGGAAAAATGCGCTTTTGATCTACAAGAGGTAGATTTCCTTGGTTACCGCATCTCGCCTCTAGGGCTTTCCATGGATCCAGCCAAAGTTTCAGCAGTATTGGAATGGCGGGCGCCAACTAACAAGAAAGAGGTGCAGCGTTTCTTGGGGTTCGCGAACTACTACCGCAAGTTCATTCCAGATTTTGCCCGCTGGTCCGACCCCATCACTAGCTGCATCCGTGGAAAGCAGCCTTTCCGCTGGACTGATCAAGCAGAGAAAGGGTTCCAGCAACTAAAGAAACTATTCACCTCCCAGCCAATTCTACAGCACCCAAATCCTGGAACCCCTTTTGTGGTGCAAGCGGACGCCTCTGATGTGGCAATTGGGGCTGTACTCTTACAACCGGTGGGAGATCACCTCCACCCCTGTGCCTTTTATTCTCGTCAACTAACCACACCAGAGAGGAATTACACCATTTGGGAAAAAGAACTACTGGCCATAAAGGCAGCCTTTGAAACTTGGAGACATTGGCTAGAAGGGGCCAAATTTCCCATTGAAGTCCACACTGATCATCGTAATCTAGAACATCTAAGAACTGCCCGCAAACTAAATCAGAGGCAGCAACGTTGGGCTTTATTCTTTGAACGTTTCAACTTCCAGATCCATTATGTGACCCCAGCCCAAACCAAGCAAGCAGACGCCCTGTCACGTAAACCGGAATACGCTGCAGGACGCAAGGAGACCTTTGAATCCCAACTGCTACAACCTGAGAACTTTGCCACGCTCACGGTGGGGAACACCAAATCCATTCCCATTGGTTCAACTTCCCCTACTCCAGGACCCATCTGTGCTCAAGAAATCAGGGCTAGTCAGCAAGCAGATGCCTGGGCGCAGGACCAACTTCGCCAAGGTCTGCATTTCCCCTTTTCGCTTAAAGATGGGCTGCTCTGCTATAGAAATCATGTTTATATCCCACCCGGACCGGGCAGGGAAAAAGCGCTTCGTCTGTGTCATGACTGCAAACCAGCAGGACACTTCGGACTATTTAAAACTATGCATTTGATCCTAAGGGATTTTTGGTGGCCCAAGATCCGCAAGGATGTGGAAAAATATGTCAACACCTGCCCAGTATGCCAGCGCTCCAAGATACGAAGGGAGAAGCCCTCAGGGCTTTTACACCCCCTTCCTACCCCATCTCGCCCATGGGAAATAATTTCCGCGGATTTCATCACTGACCTACCACCTTCCTGTGGATTCACCACGATCTTAGTGGTGGTGGACCTATTCACCAAGTTAGCCCATTTCATTCCCTGCGAAGGCCTCCCCACGGCCAAGGAAACTGCGGATCTATTTCTTCAACATGTTTTCAGACTACATGGATTGCCCAAGAGTTTAGTCACAGACCGTGGATCTCAATTCACCTCTCGTTTTTGGAAGGCACTACAAAAACTATTGGGCATAGACTCTCGCTTATCTTCAGCTCATCATCCCCAAACAGATGGGCAAACGGAGCGCACCAATGCCACTTTGGAGCAGTATCTTCGCTGTTATGTAAACTATCAACAGGACAATTGGGCTTCTCTGTTACCACTGTCTGAGTTTGCCTACAACAATGGAATTCAAGCTTCTACAAAAGAAACGCCGTTCTTTGTAAACTACGGCTTCCATCCACGTTTCTTCCCCCCTGTCATTGAAACTTCAGAGGTTCCCGCAGCAGAGGATTGGCTGCAGGAACTCACAGCGGTGCAACAACTTTTACTCCAGCAACTGGATCAAGCCAAGGAGGACTATAAACGCCACGCTGACAAACATCGCCAGCCGGGCCCCGAAATCAAGGTAGGAGATCGGGTTTTCCTGTCCACTCGCTTTCTGCCCTCCCACCGCCCTTGCCGGAAGTTAGATGCCCGTTTCATTGGTCCCTATCCAGTGGTGGCGCAATTAAACCCCGTGACTTTCAAACTCCAACTTCCGCGTTCAATGCGCATTCACCCAGTGTTTCACCGTTCCCTGCTCCTTCCGGCGGATGGTGTGCGACCTGATACAGACCAACCGGCCCCCCCTCCTGTTTTGATGAATGGGGAGGAGGAGTTCGAGGTTGAGGACATTTTGGATTCTCGCTTTCACCGCCGCCGCCTACAATATCTCATTGACTGGGTGGGTTTTGGCCCTGAGGAACGCTCTTGGGAAGACGCCTCCACAGTCCATGCTCCTGATCTAACCCGTCGCTTTCATCAGACCTATCCCACCAAACCACGACCTCGCGCCTCGGGGAGAGGGCCCCAGTTTGGGAGGGGCCTTGAGGAGGGGGATAGTGTGATGACCCATGGGCCTTGTAGTCCTGCTCAGGACATTGTAATTCCTGATGAAGATGAAAACTTGGGTTTTTTACCTTCCCAGTCTGAACTGGATTCCTCTCAGCCAGATCTTTCCCAGGCAGATCTGGGAACCTTGCACCTGCAAGAAAGTTGTCTCCCAGAAGTATGTCAAACAAGCCCAGAGCCTACTTCTCCCGTATTCTTGCGCCGGGAGTTTTGTAAACAACAGAGAAGTTTGGATTCAGCTTCGCGCAGGAGTGCGAGGATTGCAGCTAAGAATGTGGCCAATTAAGACTGCTTCTCGTGAGAATCTTTGGGGAGTCTCACATCTGGTCTCAGAGTTAGCTTTCGGTTCTGATTCCCAGAGAACTGCTTCGGCGGGAAAGCTAGACTCTATTTAGGTGTTTTACCCGCGTAGTAACTTCGCGGAGTCAATTCGTCAGCCTTCGGAGCGAGTTGTGTCTGGACAGCGCGCTCCGATTCAAGCCTCGCTCCTGCTCAAGCCTTGCCTTGCTATCCAGCCTTCGCCTTGCTTCCCAGCCTTGTTTATCTACGGACTTCGCCTTGTTTCCCAGGATCAATCCTTGCCTTGTTCCACGGATTTATCAAGTTATTCCACGGACCTTGTTCTTGTTCTTAGTTACCTTGTTCCACGTTCAAGCCTTGTTTCAAGTATCAAGTTATTTCCTAGCCTCGCTCAAGTTTCATGGACTAAAGGACCTTGTCATCTCCCCTCACTTTGCCTGGCAAAGTGAGTGTTTCGGTTATTGGATTACAACTTTGGACCTTAATATTTCTTATTGGACATTGCCTTTTTGGACTAATTCTGACCTTTCCTGAAAGGTCTAATTCTGAACTATTTTCTACACTTGTTTTTATTAACTTTATATATTCCTTCAATAAAGATATTAGATAGATTCTGGCCTCTGTGTATGGTTATTGGTGCTCTGCAGCCTGGGTCGTGACACAGCAACAGTACAATTTAAGGATATGGAAGGAAGGTATATAGCAGTTTTGATCGACATGGATCGACAAAAGACTCTTATCTGTAACATTTATGCTCCAAATGGACCCAAAAAGCATTTTGTGAATGAGTTAAAGAAAAATATTATGAAAGTAAATTTTGACCATCTAATAATACTGGGAGACTTCAATGGAGTATTAGACGTTAGACTTGATACAAGTAACTCGACTAAAAATAGAAACTATGTAAATCCAGACTAATACCACAAAACTTTGTAAAATTAAAAGAAGAATTCGACCTACAGGATGCTTGGCGCATCCACAATCCAGGAGTACAGGACTACACCTTTTTCTCTGCAAGGCACAAGTCCTGGGCGAGAATTGATATGCTTTGGGTCTCTAATTCATTCTGCACCAAAATAAAAGATATTAAAATACACCCCAGAGATAAATCAGATCACTGCCCTATAACTACTACGATTAATAGAAGAGCATCAACCTATAGATGGAGACTAGACGAAAATTTAATAAAATTAGAGGAAGACATAAAAATTAATAAACAGCTGATTAAAGAATTTTTTACAATAAACAATACACCGGAAATAAGAGTCCAGACTCTATGGGACGCGTTTAAGGCAGTCACAAGAGGTTATTTTATTCAACAAAAGGCAGAGAAGAATAAGAGGAAAAATAAAGAATTAAATAAAATTAAGAAAGAAATAGAATCCTTAGAAACTAACCTGAAGGCAAACCCATCAAACAATGAAATAATAAAAGAATTGTCACTTTGGAAGAAAAAGAAAACCCAAAAGGAATTAGAGGAAACCGCTAAACAGCTGAAATTTATTAAGCAATATAATTTCGAAAATGCAAATAAACCGGGCCAATGGCTGGCGAGAAGGATAAGAAAGAAAAAACAAAGACAACAGATAACAAATATAACAGAGAATGGTCAAATATATACAACAGACGAGGAAATATTAGAGATATTCAAACAATACTATACGAATTTATACAGAAAAGAAGAGGTTAATTTAAATGAAATATCTCAATATTTAGGAGAATTCAAGCTTCAGAAAATCTCGGAGCAACAAAGAGAATTTCTAAACAAAGAAATAACAATAAAGGAGATTAGAAAAGCAATAATGACAATGAAACCAAACAAAGCCCCGGGTCCAGATGGGTTCCAAGCTGATTTCTATAAAGTCTTCCAAGAGGAAACATTGCCATACTTACAAGAAACTATGAATGCAGTTTTGAGGAATTCGGAAATGCCCGAATCATGGTTACAGGCAGAAATTGTTGCCATCCCAAAGGAAAACAGTGATTTGAGGAATATAAGAAACTATAGACCAATATCTCTCTTGAATGCAGACTATAAAATTTTTACGACGATTTTAGCTAATAGATTCAAGGAGTTTTTAAAAGAGTGGATAAGCCCTGACCAAAAAGGTTTCTTACCAGGTAGAAACATGAGTGAAAACGTAAGATGTATTGTTGACATTATTGAATATTATGAACTTCATCATGAAAAGGAAATTGCTTTGCTAGCTATTGACGCGGAAAAAGCATTCGATAATTTAAATTGGCCCTTTTTTAAATTACTATTTAAAGAGTTAGACATAGGTTTCTATTTTTTGAATGCTATAGAAGCGATATACAGTAGACAAACGGCCAAAGTAACGATTAATAATCAACAATCACGGGAATTTAAAATCGAAAAAGGAACGAGACAAGGCTGTCCACTCTCACCACTTATATTCATTTTTGCTTTGGAACTATTAATTAACAGTATTTGCAAAGATAAAGAATTGAAAGGTACCAAAATAAGAAACCAGGAATATAAAATTCGGGCGTTTGCGGATGACGTAATATGTATTATTGAAGAACCCAGACAACAAATTAACAAATGGATGGCGACAATAGAACGCTTTGGTAACCTAGCTGGATTCAAACTAAACAAACAGAAAACAAAAATGTTGACAAAGAATATTACTAAGAAAAACCAGACTACCTTACAAGAACTATCAGGTTTAAAGATAACACCCAAACTAAAATACCTAGGTATTTGGCTAACAGCGAAAAACACTCAATTATTGAAAAATAATTACCAGGACAAATGGAAGGAAATACAAAAAGATTTAAGACAATGGCAATCATTAAATATATCCTTGCTAGGCCGCATAGCGACAATTAAGATGAACATTCTCCCAAAAATGCTACATTTATTTCAAAATTTACCAATTCTTCGAAATCAAAAACAATTTAAAATCTGGAATAAGGAGGTATCTAAATTTATTTGGAAGAACAAAAAGCCAAGAGTAAATTATAAGGTAATGACAGACCTTAAAAGCAAAGGGGGATTTGGACTGCCAAATTTACATCTTTATTATGAGGCATGCGCCCTAAAATGGGTCAAAGAATGGATCACCCTGGCGGATGAAAACATCTTAACCCTTGAAGGGTTTGACTTGCGTAGAGGGTGGCATGCATACTTGTGGTACGGAAAGCGGGCGGTAGAGAAAAACTTTGGCAACCACTTCATTAGGGCTTCCTTAATTAAAATTTGGGAGAAATACAAGAAATTTCTATACCAAAAAACCCCATTATGGACTTCGTCGCTGGAAGCGAATCAGAGAAATATATTAGGATGGAAGAATTGGCCCAGATATAAAGACCTTTTAAAGAAAAAGGAGGGAAAATACGAACTAAAATCTCAGGAAGAATTGAAAGATAGGTTCAAAAGTATCTCCTGGTTTCAGTATGCGCAAATTAAAGAGCAATTTATAAAAGATAAAATAGTAGGTTTCAGTGGAGAGGAGAGTATTTGGGATAAAGTCTTATCAACAAACAGGAAGGAAATCTCTAGGATTTACAATATGTTGCTTGGTTGGTCTACTGAAACTGAAGCAGTGAAAAATTGCATGATTAGATGGGCAAAAAATGTTGGTCGTCCAATAAGAATGGAAGAATGGGAACAAATTTGGAATAAGAAGTTAAAATATACTTATGCATGGGATTTAAAAGAAAATTGGTTAAAGATATTTCACAGATGGTACATGACCCCTAAAAAGTTAAATTCAATGTATAAAAATTATCAGAATAAGTGTTGGAAATGTAAAAAGCTGGAAGGGACATTTTTTCATGTATGGTGGACATGTGAAAGGTTACAAAAGTTTTGGAAAATGATCCACGTAGAGTCGCAAAAAATTTTGAAGGTGAAATTCCCAATGAAACCTGAGTATTATTTATTGGGATTATCAGATACATCGCTGAAATTGGATACGAACGATGATAAATTATTTACGTATATTTGCGCTGCAGCAAGAATAACAATCGCAAAAAGATGGAAAACAGAAGAGATTCCGCAACTGGAAAATTGGTTGGAAAAGGTAGATGAAATTAAGGACATGGACAAATTAACTTTCTATTTGAAAACAAGTAGAGGAAAACTGATCAAAAACACAAATTGGGAAAAATTTGACACATACATCAACGAAAACTTAAAACAGTAAATTGAGCCGGGACACAGTAACAATTATATATTAATGAATTTGTTTTCCGAAAAGGGGATAGAATGGAAGTCATCATTGTACCCCTACCCCTCTCGTGTTGATCCTTAGGTGTCTATTCCCCTTCTCCCCCCCCCCCCCACCCTTATTTCCCTTCCTGGCTATCCCTCACTGTCATTTGTTTTTAAAACCATGTCTATGTATTGCACTTACCCTTCAATAAAAATTTATTAAAAAAAAATTAAATAAAAAATAAAAAAAGGATGAATCATGAACCTAAGACTCTTTAGGTTTAGGCTGATGTCAAAGAAACTAATTTAGCATTAACAACAATTTACGTCCAGGAGCTCAGACACAATATGCTGGGTGCCTTTCAGTGAAAAATATTTCTACATTTAAATAAGCTTGTTTCTGTAACGCCTTATAAATCCTCTGCCTCAGAGCCAAGCAACATTTGTCTCTCGTCTCTAGAGACAGCTTTAATACTTTCCTGTAGTTTGAGGTTTTCCAGGGAGGAGGCAAGGAAGACGGGAGAACACTCTCCTTTCAAAGGACGTAATTTTAAGGAAAATTAAGTTTTACTGGTACTCCCATCCAAATTATGCAGCATTAGTTACATTTTGCCATCTACAATTGGATTAATCTCCTCCAGCCTAATGAAGTGCAATTTGTAAATGAGCTGTTTGTTTCTCTGAGAGGATAGCCCCAGTCATCCTTTCTGTCAAGACTCCTTTCCCATCACTGCATTGTTAATCAAGTATGTCAAAGTCGAGCTCTTTTTAAATTAGGGAGGCTTTCAGGAGTTGTCACTCCACTTGGCTCTTTTAATGAGGAGTATGAAAGGCAGGAGAAATATGTGCTTTAAAGAAACAATTGCGTTCTCTCCCCCAACCTCTTTCCCCGAGCTCTGTTTCAGTGGAAAGATATGTTTCTTATGGTTCATCTTCCCAATCAGATTTTTTATTAAAAAAGGAAGAAAAGAAATAATAATAATAACCTGTTCTCAGCAATCAGATCTCCTTGTAGAACAGTTTCCAGCCTTGCATCTGTCATGCTATGACAGAGGGCAAAAGCAAAGAACAATTGGTTTATGATTATGGGTTATGATATGAAGGGGATGAAATAATGAGGTGTTAGAGAGAGTTCCTTTCTATCCTGCTACTGAAGGAGCAATGTGATGAGGAATAGGGAAGGTTAGCCCCAAGGCTGTCTTGTAAGTAAACTAAATACTTACAAGACAGCAACAAGGTATTTCTATCTGCGGTATCGTTAACTGTCTGTTGTATCATTAGAGCTGAGGCAAGATGCTTCCTATTAAACCCTACTGTAAAGTGGGTTGCCATCATATGGCAATTTTTAACAGTATATACTAAATGGCAAGGCTTCTGTCACTGGAGCCTCTAAATCCCAGTATTTGGTCATGAAACTCAAGTCCTGGGATCTCCTTCCCAGTCTGCTGGACAAGGGGGAAGAATTGCAGGTGAGGGTACCCCATTGAAAAAGATGTGTGTTCCTCATTTGTTAGCTGTGGTTGATCCGTAATGACATCACTTGGGGTTGTCCTTTACAGCATCTCTCTTTTAGTGTCAACAGGGCCCTCCTCTTGTGACATCACAAAGGGAGATCATTCATGGTTTTGGCTCTGAAATGTCTAAACCTGGGGTAGTCTTGATCTGGCAACCCTATGTAACCACACTGGCAACTATTGGTGAGAATTAGCCATTTTTTTATGGTGGTCAAGTCACCTGATTAATTTCATGCCCGATATCAAAATATTAATTTGGATTTGATGTTTACTTTTTATTGTCCAGGTCAGAACTCCACTACAGGTTGAGACCATGCAATGACAGAGTTTTCTTGGCAGAGACTGAAAATTGTTTTTCATTCTGTGTAAGATTTGAATTTGGAAGGGACTTCCAGAGGTAGCCAGAAGCATACATCTAATATAATAAATTTCATAGTACTAAAAAGAGTATAACAGAAGGAAGCTGTGGGAAAAGGAGAAGAAAGGAGAAGGAAGAAGAAGAGCTGGTTACAAAATGTAGTTTTTCATGGAGTTTGTAAACAAAATTTTAGTGACAACGTTCATTATCAAATAATACGCATGCATGCGTGAAACAGCTCAAATCTGCTCCTTAGATATACCAGTATATGTGCATAAAAAATAAAGCATGAAGTTACATTCAAGATAGAAGAATCCTGCTCCCTGTGATGTATCAATCCAGTTTAGCTTCTCCATTTCGTTAACTGTACTGTGGTCTTGCCCATTCAACAGAGTAGGAGATCTTCCTTCTTAATTCCTCTGCATTGAGCATCCTGAGTGAGGATTAATGAACTGAAACCAGAACATTTTTAACTCAGTGGCTAAATTGCAAAGGAGGAGGATTGCAATTGGCCCTTTGGTTATATGTACCTAAAAATGGGCAAAGGGAGGAAACAACATTCCTTGTAAATTTTCATTTATACATCAGAATGTGTAGTATAAAAACATTCAATATTATATCCCTTTACAGAAGACACAAATTGATTTGGAGTGGAAACCTTGTTTAGATTAACAGTCTTCTTTGGTTATGGAGTGTCTCCTGCAACAGATTAGTTCTAGAGCTAGACCAGTCTTTCAGGTTCACCTCCTTTTTAGCTATGCCCCATGTCTGTCTTCCCCAGTCAAGAGAAATATGCAGTGTGTCTTTGTTCATGGGCACATGTGTGTCATGTATAACTCTTGTCTATAGAATTCCTCCTCTCAGTATCATAATTTAAGACTTTTAGTCCATCAAGCAGGGACATGAGGCTATAACATATGGGCATAGACCCAACCCCCCCTCCTCCAATGATTCTAGATTAACCATCTTCTCAGTCTTTCCTAATATAGTCAAGGCTTATGGGAGTTGGAGTCAAGCGACTGAGAACACAAAGGTTTCTCAGTCTATACACATTGTCACTGCTATAGGCATAACTAGTACAGGCTGAGCATCCCTTATCGGGAATTGTGAAATATTTCAAAAATTTCCACACAGGAGACTGAGATAATGGCACCTTTGCTTTCTGGTGGCTCAGGGTTCATACATTCAATATTATATCCCTTTACAGAAGACACAAATTGATAATATTTATAATATAATATTACCATTGGACTATTTGTATGAAACGTAAAATAATTCTGTGTTTAGACTTGGGTCCCATCTCTGAGATATCTCATTATGTATATGCAGATAATCCAAAATCCTAAACACAGAACACTTCTGGTCCCAAGTATTTCATACAAGGCATACTCAACCTGTAATAATTTCTTCTCACAGATTTTTCTAGGGACTTCAGATATGTGTGTTTTGGGGGTTTTAGACAAATATGTGCACTTTATACTTAACCTAAAGCTGAAGTTTGTTCTGCAAGAAATCACAAATCATTCTGATACAGAGTTATGACATCCTGATCTGGCGGAAGCTGGCAGGTCAACCAGCTAATATCTATCAAGAAAATGGGATTTTGGCTTTCATTGGGCTGCCTCCCATTCTAGCTTTTTAAATACATTCATTCACAGCAATTGAAGTGCGAATAATATGTAGGACCATATTTTCTCACACAACCTGCAATCTTCTTATAGGATTTTTAATATTTTCCCCAGCGGTACTGTCAGTAAATACAGTATACCTGATTTATACTCTACAGGGTTTTGAGACCGAATGGTATGGAATGGAAAAATGTATGGTATAAACCAGGAACAGGGAGTAATGGATTGTAGGGAGGGAGAGAGACTGATACCATTCTTTCATTTGTTTTTCTCTCTAGTGCCCTACCTCTAGCAGTTGGCCTCTTGCCCAGTATTTTTCTTCCAGCTGATAATGAAAGCAAACAGCTGCCTTCAAAGCTGTCCCTTTTCTTGGTTAAAGCCAGTGGGACACTCTTGATTTAAGCAGTGCCTGTGGACCCAAATTCTTTGTTGCCTCATGCAGCCTGCTTGTACTTAAGCCAGTCAAAGGGCAATAAAACCAAGCACTCCAGATAATGAGGGCAGGCTTTTATAACCGCATCCTCCGGTTGACAGCATCCAAGTAGTAAGTGTTAAAAGAGACATTAACTGGACTCCAGGACCAGCCCTCCACTGAGGCAGGAGGTCATAAGGTGTTGCAAATCATCACACATACTCATACGCATACAGGATCTCTTGGGAGATTTATTGGCCACTGTCCAGCTTCAACAAATATTATGACAGGATAAATACAAGAGAAATAGAAATAGAAATAAATATTGACTTTCTAGATCTTCAAAGAGGTCTTCATTACAGGGTACTGTGGACAGGGTAAACAGGAAGATTGTCAGATGGATAGAACATCTGTACAGGAGAGGTAAATGTGTGTGTGTGTGTGTGTGTGTGTGTGTGTATCCTCCCTATGTATGGAAATTTTGTAGCTCCACGCTCCTTGTTCACACCATTAAAGGGGGATGAATGAGATACCCAAAATCAGGGTTGTGGTGGTAGCCACTTCCCAAAGGTGGATATATTGATAGGTTGTATAACTGATGATACCCACAACTACATTAGAAACTCTAATTCTTTTAATTTCATCTACTCAAAACTCTGCTTATCTGAACTGGGTTACAAGTGGCGGTTGGATAATATACTATGAACAGGACTCCCATGGATATTCTGAATTTTCTCAGATATGCTATATGTTCCTTTAAATATGTTTTTATGTATGCTTATTTTAATCTTAATTTCACTTTTTATGTTTTATGTTGTAGGCACTAAGTAGTGCCATTTGTAAGCCACCTTGAGTCCCCCAGGGGTTGAGAAAGGCAGGATATAAATATGGTAGGTAAATAAATAAATAAATACATTTTGGAGACATGTTACCTTACTATGTTAGCAAAGAAAGATTCAAAAATGATTTCAACAAAGTAAGTAAAACTTTATTTCTATCCCGCCCTATCTTCCCATGGGGAGATATGGCAGTTCACAACAAAAAGGCAAACATTCAATGCCATAAATACAACAATAAACTAAAACAATAAATAAACAAAACAGAGCATTCAACAATAAAGCAGATCACAGGAAAACAATAATAAATTCTACAATGTTAATAAAACAAAGATAGAAGCTGTGTCTATATTCCATTCCTTATTTTATAGTGCTAGATCTTTAAACATTCACAGCTCCATATGCCTGGGTACATAGGAAAGTTTTTATTTGCTTCCTAAAGGAGGACAGCGATGGGACCATTCTGATCTCCTTCAGGAGGGGAGCAACTACAGAGAAGGCCCTCTCTCCTGTCCCCACCATCTGGGTTTGAGATGGGGATGGGACCGAGAGGAGGGCCTCCTCTGATGTGCGCAGTGTCCGGGCAGGTTCATATGAGAAGATGCAGTTAGCCAGGTAGTCTGAACCCGAACCATTTAGGGCTTTAAAGGTGGCAACCAGCACTCTAAATTTCGTCCGGTAACAAACTGAGGAACCGAAAGTTATTTAGCCCATTGGCACCTTCCCCAAAATGAAGTATGGTAGGTTAGGCACTGGACAGCCTTCCTCCTCAGTTCTGTTGCCTTTCATTTAACTTTTTGTAACACGTGCAGTATAGATTTTTCATCCCTTTTCTAAGGCTGAAATATGAACCAAGAGAAGTAAATGTAACAAAAGACTATGATGGCATGAACAAAAAAATGAAATGAAGAGATGGGGTGAGATGAGGTCAGATATTTAGCAGAGCAGGTAGCTGCCATGAGCTGATTCATTTTGCAAGGAAGCAATCACATGGTTGCCTTTTTGCTTGCAAGGACCATGCTGGTATCTCCACTCCTAATGCTCTGTCTGATGAGAGCAGTTACTAGAACACCACAGGATGTTTGAACAGTCATTTACTGTCCCAAACTGCAATGTGAAGCACATTTTCCTTTGTGGTGCTTAACAACTTTAAATCTTACTCAGGGCAGCGTGGTGCAGTGGGCAATAAATGCACTCAGTGCCTCACAATAACTTAGCCAGACTAGAAAATTGAATCCCTCACCTCTGTGCTGATGGTCTTTCTGAATTCTTTGGACAAAAAAACAAAACTACAAATGCCATTCTTCTTACCCCTAACAAACCATTAAAATATAACACTCCTTCAGAGTCCCTCAGGTCCTATTGTCAAACTCATTGACTCAGATTTTGCAATGCAGTTGAACGAGCAGCTAGAATCCTGCATTGCAAAGGAAGAAGTTACTCTTTTGAACCTTTTCCTCATTCTGAATGAGGGACACTCCTCCAAGTATTTTTAAAGGAAATTCTAGCACTTTTTAAAGGAAATTCTGGCCCACCAAATCATTTGAGTGGCCCTCCAGATGCTGGACTACAATTCCTGTATTTCTTATTGAGCTGGTAGAAGTTGTGATACAGTAACATCTGGAAGGCTGGAGCTTGTTCTGTTTAGTCAGGAGAGTGGGGTTCATATATAGACACAAAGATTGTGGATATGATGTCTGACTTTAACCTTTCCACAATCTCAGAGCCACAAGTGCTGTTGGGTTGCAATTCCCATTATCCCCAGACCACATGACAAATAATCAAAAGTGATGGGAGTTGTTCAATAACATCTGGGGACACTTTGAAGGCAACCATAAGGCTCAATGAAAATGAGTTTGACACCCTAGTCTACTGTATGTTACTTCTAAGGAACAGGAAAGCAAAGAATTACTTTTGAAATTATTAACTAAAATGGTATCTGGATGTTTGGACCTTAGAACAATAGCAAATTGCTTGTTAATTGTTTGCACTTTAAGTGCAACTGACAGTTATTGATTAGGGCAGGACTCAAGGCACTTAACTGTCAAGAATATGTGGAATGTATACCAAGAGCATCAACCATCACTTCAGACAATTCTTTTCCTGAGAGTGTTTAATTTATCACAGAGAGCTCTTTCAGATATGGCAGAAACCCGGGAAGCAACATAAAATAGCCCACTTCTTCCTGGGTTTCTGTCCCCAACCACAACTCAAAGAGCCCGAAGAACTAGGATGGCTTTGGGGATTGAGCCCAGAACTGCAGAAGCTTATCTTAAGGTCCGAATCTTTCCAGGTGTTAAACTGGGAAAATTCTGTTTTCTCTTAATTAATTTGTTATTACCTGAGGTGTTGTTTAGATGCCTCAGGTAAATGCAAGACAGTTCCCGTGTTTTGGGGGCAGTCTGGAAGGGCCTTTAGTCCCTTATTAAAGTGACAAAAGAGACATACAATTGGCCTTCTGTAGCCACAGGTTCTGAATCCATGGATTCAACCAATTACTTCTTTAAAATATTTTTAATCCAAAAAGCAACCTTTGATTTTGCCTCAAACCAAGCACTATTCTGATATATAGGCAATAGACATGGTCTGGTATAACCTCCTGCCATTCCCTCTGGCACTTGTTTAAGTTGTTTGCCTTTTATATATAAGGGACACCATTGTATGTAATGGCATTTGAGAATCCATGGATTTTGTTATCTGTGGACAGTCCTAGAACTAAGCCCGAAAGGATACCAAGGGCCCACTGGATTTGAAACTTCATAGCCAGGCACTTTTGCTTCTATCTTATTTAATTGTTTTCATTTAGAGCCTTTGAAAATGAAGAAGCTGAAATGTCTTTCCATAATTATCAGACTTTTCTCTTCCGTTAGTCACTCTAGAAGGTGTGTGTACATGTGCTTGTTTTCTTCATTGGATATATACTCTAAAATGTAGGTACAGATAGAGTCCTCCTTATCCAAAATGCTTGAGACAAGACATTTTTCATATTTTGGATTTTTTCAGATTTCAGGGTATCCGTATTTGCATATACATAGTGATTGCAGGATAGGGGGAAGGTGGAATCATGCATCAGCCACTGAGTTTTACCACAAGAAGCCTTGCTATGGGAAAGGGAAGAAAGGGAATCCACAGTTTCCACCCTTTATATAAAGTAGCCATGTCAGGAAGTAGCCATGAAGATGGCAGAAAGTTTCATTTTTGGACTATTTCAGATTTCCCAATCAGGGAGACTCAGCCTGTACTGCAGACTTCAAATAATGTTTTTAAAATTGAATAGAAGGGGAAGAGGCAGGGAAGTTCATGTAACTGACTTAGTCTGAAAATGTTGGACATTTTGTCCTTTGTGAGCAAAATGGAGAAATGCCTTTTAAGCAGAGGAGCTAAATGGACTCACACAGTGTAGTTTGAACTGGATGATGTGAGTCTACGCTGACCATATAATGCAGTTCAATCTGTATTTTAATGTCAGTGAAGATGGGCCTTAGATGATCAAAGACAGGAAATAAAAGTTGGGATGAAAAAAAAGCTGAGGAAAAAAGCCGTATTTTAAATATAGAAAGAAGGCTTGTGTGTGGATTTTTTTATACAGTGGAGTCCTAAACAGGTTTGCTCAAAAATCCTATTGAGATCAATGAAGATTTCTTTTAGAGAAGAGTTATAAGACTGCAGTCTGAATTTGCAAACATTACTTTTTTTCCCTCAGCTGCTTTTTTTACTCCAACTTTTGTTTCCTGTCTTTGTACATCCAGTTAACTAGGGCTGAAAAGAATACTTTGCAGCAAAGGTCATGTCCATTACATTCAACAGAAATGAACATTCTAAATCGAGATATATAATCTTCTTTATTATTTCTTTTAAAGTTCTTGGGGGCATTGCATTGTTATTTCGCAGACTGACTGAATATTGTCATTGTGATTAATATTTTGACCTTATTATGCCAGTCTACATGATCTCTAAACACATGGCTTAATGTTCCTGTACCATCAAGATCACATGCTTTGCGTGACTTGAATGGCCTCAGAAGGTTCCTTCCATCGGGACCAAGATTTTTATTGCCTTATCCTGCAGTTGGAAGGGATGCAAGAGCACAATGTACAAACTGAGTTATACACAAGAAAAGAGGACAACTGTACTTTGAACACATCTATCAATTAGCTAGCTTCTAGGGCACTGGCTAACTATCAGCCTGGGGCACAGATCTGGCTCATCCCAAATGGCAAAAATATCATTCTTCTGTACTCTTCCTGGCTGAAATCATATGACTGGGCAAGAAAAAGTGGCATGAGAAATGGTCCCAAGAAGAGATAAAGTGAAATGGGCACCAGGGAAGCAGAAAGAACACAACTATAGCTTCAAATAAAGAACTGACTGCTAAAATTAATTGGAAACATACACCTAGAATTAGGAAAATGCAAAGCCAATGTGGTTCAATGAGATGAGATCTGAGAGTCAATGAATCATCTTGTAAATGATTATCATCTGCTGTAGGAGTCCCCACTGGTGCAGTGGGTTAAACCCTTGTGCCGGCAGGACTGATGACATGAAGGTTGGGTTGCTGACCTGAAGATTGCCGGTTAGAATCCAACCTGGGGAAAGTGTGGATAAGCTCCCTCTATCAGCTCCAGCTTCATGCGGGGACATGAGAGAAGCCTCCCACAAGGATGGTAAAAACATCAAAAGATCCGGGCATCCCCTGGGCAACGTCTCTGACACCAGAAGTGATTGCAGTTTCTCAGGTCACTCCTGACACACACAAAAAATTGCTGTGTTATGCAACATTTCAGGGGAGTAAACACAATCCATTCACAGATACATCACTTAGTATTACTTTATATTTGCAATATATATAGTAACAAGAGTCCCTAATTGCTCACTGCCAGTTTTAAAAACATAAAAGCTTATCTATGCAAATATGTATGACTCCCAATAAGTGCAACCAAAAATGAACTAAAGATAATACACGTATGTATAAATTCTTGAGCCTCTTTGTATGTTCCAATAAACCATAGCTTAAGCTAATCATAGCTTTCTAAGTTGCAGGTGACGATTTAAAACTGTGGGACATCTTTCTCAGTAGTAGTTCGTTTCTCCTCACTGTTTTTGTAAGATTCTGATTCAAATGGGTAGCCAGGAAAGCAAGTGGGCATCTATGCTGTTGAATTAATGCAGTTTGATGCCACTAACTGATTTGGCTCAATGCTGTGGAATAATGCGAGCTGTCATGTTATAAGGTCTTCAGCCTTCTTCACCAGAGTGTCCTGGTGCCTTACCAAACTACAACTTGCAGAATTCCATAGCATTGACCCATGGCAGTTCAGATGTGCCAAACAGCAAAAATTATACAATGTAGATACAATCCAAGTCAAAGACCAGATCAAAATTGCGGTGGCAGATGTCACGACTTAAACAAACCAAAGTCTAGAAGTCAACACTGAGTTGCAACTGTGGCTTCTTAACAAAGGTGCATCAGAAGAAATTCGATTCCAATGAACCATTCCATGGTTTGTCATGACATGCCAAAAACTGTCATTCTCAGAATATTCTTGAATTTTTGAATAATATTAATGATGCAACTCAGGAGAATTGGTTTTGAATTAAATTAGTAAAGATTGTGCCCTCCAAGTTTATGTCTATGTAGCCATCAGTTTAAAATATTACATTATTTGGAACCTAAAGAACAAGCTATGTACCTTGCTAAGAGATAAATAATAGTTTGAATCAGGTTCATGTCAACTTTGGCTCTTTCTCATTAAATAATGAATTGAGTCTTTTTCATCTGTATAGGAAAACTCCATAAAAATGTCCACAAAGGGGAATTGGACCTTTAGGGGAATCTTACTGATGGAGAAAGAATTGTGTTGGACAAGACTTATGTCTTTCTGATCCTTGCTTGGATGCTTCTGTGAAGACCATAAGCAATAACCCCCCTCCAAATATTATTTCCCAGCAATTTGTAGCCAGAGGCATATTCCGTTTTTTATACTGGGAGGACAATAAGAAAAGGAAAGCAGGCAAGAAGGGATGATCAGTGCTGATCCCAGTGTTAGGAAACGTTTCAGACTTCTGCTTCTGTTGCTCATCAGAGATGGCAACAGAGGACAAATCTAAATAGCACAGTCAATTATGGTATTTGTAGTCCCTCTATTAAATCAGTGAGGTGGTTAATATATGCTAGGGATAGTCCACACTTTCCAAGGTACTAAACCATAGTTTGGCAATGGTTATCTTCTAAGTCAGTAGGGTAATTAATATATGCTAGGGCTAGTCCAGACTTTCCAAGGTACTAAATCATAGTTTGGCAGTCTATCTTCTAAATCAATGGGGTGGTTAATATATGCTAGGACTAGTCCAGACTTTTCAAGGTGCTAAACCATAGTCCCAAAATAGGTTCAGCACCTTGGAGAGTCCTTCTAAAGTTTAGATTAATAAGCAGTGCAGCTTTATTGTCCTATTGACATGAAGGTCTCTCTCTCATCTTCACAAACCGAATTTGTACTACTTTGCTTATCTCACAATGTGGAATGTGAGCCCTACTATATCTGGGGTCCTAAACTTCATTCTGATCAATAGGACCTTACATTACTGCCCACATGACATTACTGGCTGTAAGGAATACCTGGTCATGGTGAACCCTGAGGTTGGTCAGATCAATCTGTCATGAAATGACAGAGACTGATATGGTCTTTAAATAATAGAATTAGAAAAAAAACAGACTGAAATAGCATCTCAATTTTCACAGTTTTAAGGGTGCAAGATCCCCATGAGAGATAGAAAACAGCATTTTTAAATAAAAGAACATTACTTTTTACCTGGGAGAATACCTCTTTAGGAATCTCTAGTGCTCCAGCATGATTCTGTGGTCAACTTCCAGTGGGGTCATCCTGTTAGACCTGGAAGTTGACATAGTAATAAAATCAGCAAATAATAAAACCCACAAACCCACAAATATGGAGGGCTGACTGTATAGTTTTAACAATTGCACTGTAGTAATATATTGAGAAGGTGCTAGTTGGCTAAAAACTTCTCATTTTGAGTTCTTTGCTTTGAATTCATTCAAAATGTATTTCAATTCTATTGTAATTCATTTTGTGACATGAATAAGAAAGTATTCAGTGCAACTCTTTTGGATAGTATTACACAGCTTAACAACAAACCTATTTGCTTGAAGCAATAATTTTTCCAATAGTAATAATGCAGTAAATCGCATTGGGTGAAGGGTGGGGGGATCTATGTTTACTATTATCTCTCCACTAAATTTCTCAACCTATCTTCAGGGTACTTATTTACTCATACAAAAATACATTACATTATGTTAAACACACAAATATAAGGCACAGTATTAACATCACCTCTATTTGGGCACACACATGAGAAAGAAGAGTTTTTGAATTGTCTTTTAAAGGAAAAAAGCAATAAGATATGCTGAGTTCATATACCTATAAAAAAAAACCAGGGTGAACTTTGAAAGTCTCAGTTACCATTCAAATTCTATGTCAATTGGAGTTAAAAATATCTTGGGTGTTCCATGGATGAGAGGTTTTTGGTCATTCTTAATGAATAAAATTAAGTTTTTCACTAGCAGAATAATTCCGTTTTAATGCAGAAGAACCCTGTGTGCAAAATTAATAGTAAAGTATCATTCAGTTCAGTTCACGTATTTGAATTAATTACTTTAAGATGGAATGTGGTTTGGGGTTTGTGATTTTTTCCCCTCGTTTCATCTCTTTATTAGAAACTGTCAAGCAAGCTACATTATGTTGTGCAAAATACTTTGCAAAAAGCTTTGTTTTGAGGTTTTCACTGAGATGTATTACTGAGACCTGGATAGACAAATGCAGAGGAATTGATATGCCCGAATCCTACCTGCTTAGATATTCAATACAATACAAATTGAGGGTCGACGTAAGAGATGAACATAATGCTGTTCTATGTAAGGATTTATCTACACTGTTGAATCAATGCAATTTGACCCCACTATAACTGCCATGGTTCAGTGCTATGGAAGCTTGAGGTTTTTAGTTTGGTGAAATGGCATCAGGCTCTATCAGAGAAGGCTAAAGACAACTCCAGTGATTCCATAGTACTAAGTCATGGCAGTTAAACTGGTGCCAAATTGCATTAAATCTACAGTGTGGATGTCACCTAAGGAATCATTCAAGACTTACCCAGAAAACCAGTCCACACAGATGCCAATGTCAATATTCCAGGTTTTACTGCTGTACAAGTCACCACACTTTGCCTCCCTTTCCTAACTAGTTAGTTGAGGTGGTCTAAGAAATAGTGTTGGAATACCCAAGTTTCATTGTCCCAGATAGATATCTGCCTTAAGCAACCAAAACAGAACTTATGACACTTCTGACTATTATTGGTTTGTTTCAATGAATTATTAGGCTGACCCATGTTTCTGATTATACTCTCAGTCTTGTATTTTTCCACAAAAAACTACAGATTTGGAATAAATTGAGCTCTTGGTCAGATCACAAAAGGGACATTTAGACAGTTAAGTGCAGATCTCCTTCATAGGAATATTCAAACCATTATGGTCATCTGCCCAGGAATTGCTTGATGCTACTGAACAATTTTCATCTGATTTGGCTGGCATGCATATGGCACAGCAAAATGGAATCGGCTATCAAACTGATCAGTTCAGGCATCCTCTCCAGTCTTCTCCAGTGCTGTGGACCCTGGAAAGTTCTGGGTTGTGAAACAAATGAGATAACAATCAGAAAACAGGAATCATGGTCAAACATAAATAATGTCTACATCATTGTGACATCTTTATGACGGTAAAATGAAGCTTTATTATTCTACCACCACTGAATTCTTGAATAGCCTTCCAGCAGCTCATTTCTGGTTTTGTTTTGACTATTTTTCTGAATTGTTGCAACTAAGGGTCTCATCAAATCAGTAAGTGTGATGAGGTTCTTTGTTGCATTCTAGGATACTTGCCAGCCAGTTGAGGAATGGATTGGCAGACAACCCATCACCCTACATCCCTCAACTTCTGGGAGAGGTCCTACCCACAAACAGTGCGGAAGGATCCTAGGATGCTTCCTCATCAATATGGGGAAGGTTCCCGTGTTCTGCCCCAATTGGGCAACGCTTTCCCCACGTGATGGGGGAAGCCATGCTGTGCCAGAGCAACACACGTGGCGACAGAGTTGCCCCGTGTGCTTGCCATTTCACCATGTTTTCTGGCAAAACAGCACCATTTGGGGGGGGGGGGCAGATGTGATAAGGTTGTAGGTCTTGGTAAGGATCTATCAGAGTTCTTGGATCCTGGCTGTGACAAATTTGTGCCCTAAATTCAGTGCTATCATTGATAGATTTTCTTATGGAAAGGGCGTCTAATATGAATGTGTGGAATCAGTTTCAATTCAAGTGACCCAAAGATATGGACAAAGCCCTCCAAAAAAAGGTCACCTTATGTGGTCTGGCTGTTACATGAAGTAGGAAAGATAAAGCTGTGTGAATCCATCTGATACCTGGATTTAGCAATTGAATAGATTAAGGCTAGTATTCCTCACACATAGATTCTCATGGCCAGAAAGAGATTATCATATCCAGAAGATGGATAAGCAGCACCTTCTGGATAGTGGTGTAATTGTTTTGAAATAGCATATATGTGACTTTGCCTCTTCTGGACAAGGTGATCCATTGACAGTATCACTGAGACTGGATCTACACTGCCCTATATCCCAGGATCTGATTCCAGATTATCTGCTTTGAACTGGATATGAGTCTACACTGCCAGATAATGTGAGATGCTCAAATAATCTGGGATCAGATCCTAGGATATAGATCCAGCCTGAATACTGCTTTTCTTCACTTTGTCTGGATTCACTAGTTTATGCACTTAACCTTTTGCATGTTCTTGTTATGATGAGGAAAATGAAACAACACTTATGTAGAATTGCCCTCTGAAATCCTTACCCTCAGGCAGAATACAATTAGAAGAATAGTAACTAAATAATGTATGACCCAGCATTGCCTGAAAACTCAAGTCAGTTATTAAAATAATAGAATAATAACCACATGAACTATGTGGAACAGAACATGTGTGTTAAGCTATATAGGTACTTGTGGTTCTACTGAAACATATACCATTCAAAAATGTTCTAGAATTGTAAGTACTTGACTCTTTGTCCATGTTATGGAGTCATTCTATTTGGGCGTATGTCTGCTGTATAATTAATGCATCTTGACATCACTTTAATTAATATGGCTATGGGTTCCTGGGAGTTGTACTTTAGTAATGCATCAGCACTATTTGGCATGGAAGGCAAAATACCATTTAAAACTACACCTCCCATGAGTCTATATCATAGAGCCATGGTAGCTGCAGATTTCATTAATTCTGCAGTATAGATACACCCTTGTCATGTTAAACACTAGGATCAAGAGGAAAAGCATAATAAAGCTTTGGTCCCAATAAATCAGCTCCCTGAACTTCCTCTCTCTTTCTGTGTTTTTGTGAGTCATTCTGAACATTTTCATTCAAGCATAAGATCAATCTGCCTTCTTCC